>NW_020172592.1:2581066-2724130 GCF_003031525.2 Neophocaena asiaeorientalis asiaeorientalis
GGAGGGAGGGAGGGAGGGAGGGAGGGAGGGAGGGAGAGAGGGAGGAAGGAAGGAAGGAAAGAAATTCCACTCATCCTCCGTACCTGCTGCTTCATTTCCTTCTCCTTTCTTTCACGGCCATACTTCTTAAAAGAATTATCTGCCCTCACTATCTCTAGTTCCTCACTTCACACTCTTTCCTGCTGAAATTCAGCTTCCATCCCAACAATGGAAACTGTTCTCACTAAGGTTAACATCTTCCTCCTTATCACTTGATACTACCTCATCTTTGAAATCCTTTCTTAGTTTGGCTTTCTTGACTTCTCTTTCTTTTAGTTTGTCTCTCACTTCTCTGAGTATTCCTCATTTAGTTCTCTATATACCTCTTAAATATTAGTGGCTTCCAGAGTTTAATCTGTGTTTACTTTCCTTCAGTACACTCTTCTTTTCTAAAACAGCCTCTCCACTGCAATTATTATACCTAAAAATGTAAAATAGGTGTAAAATGACTGCCCAGTCTATAAACATCAATCCCACAACACTCTTCCACGTTTCAAACACGATTTTCCTTTGCCCCTCAACTATCTTCACTTCAATGAATTACAGATACATCAATATCCACATGCCCTTCCTTCATTTATTAATGGAGTACATTATAACAGACAAGCAAGAAATAGGTGAGGCTGCTAGACCAAACATCACAGGACTCAAAGCTCTCTTTTTTCTTTCTATACCTGCTTACTTGGACACATTATTTCTCGCCTGAATTATTGCAATCACCAACCAGGTTGTATAGCAAATACTGTTTCTTTACACCTTTATGCACAGACATCTTTTCCTTCTGAACATCTAAAATATATAATATGCAATAAATTTTTTCCTAAAAATCTGAAAATAGCCATACCATCGAATATAAAATTTAAGAGGATAGTATCTCCTTTTAAACTGACAATAAATTTTAATACTGCTCTTATTTGTTAATAAAAGCCACATTAGCACTTGTGACACAAGCCTCCTTATGTTACCCTAGTTGAAAGGGAAAACTATTTCAGCAAAGGTCTTTAGAAAATCATTTTAGAAACCACTAGATCATTACCATAGTTTTTAAAAAACTAAATTCAAGAATTTTATAATATTGCTCAATCTAACAAAACTGGAATTGTAACAATAGAAAAGGCATTTCCAAAATAATGGTCAAGTCTATGATAAATGAGTTAGTGGTATGTGCAGAACATCTTCCATTTGCCCCTCCAGATCTATTATCCATTCTTCTCCACTCTGTTCCCTTCTGGGAGGCTGTTTGGCCAAAGGAAGGAAAGAGGGAAGAGAAAGAAGTTGGACTACTTCTCTAATCCTTCCCTGTGTGACCGTTAATTGTATATATCAATTTGGCTGTGCAACAATGCCCAGATATGTGGTCAAATATTGTTCTGGATGTTTCTGTGAGAGGGTTTTTAGATGAGGTTAACATTTAAATTGACGGGCTTTGAGTAAAGCAGATTGCCCTCCATAATGTGGGTAGGCTTCATCCAATCAACTGAAAGCCTAAATAGAATAAAAGACTGACCTCCCCCAGATAAAAGGGGATTCTGCCAGCCAACAGCCTTCAGACTTAAAACTGCAACATAGGCTCTTCCTTGGTCTCTAGCCTGCAGACCCACCTTGCAGATATTGGACTTACTGGCCTCCATAATCATATGAGCTAATTTCTTAAAATAAATCTCTTTCTACATATATATATATATATATAGAGAGAGAGAGAGAGAGAGAGAGAGACAGACAGACAGAGCGACAGACAAATAGAGAAGTGTGTGTGTGTGTGTGTGTGTGTGTGTGTGTGTGTGTGTGTGGTGGTGTAGAGACAGAGACAGAGACAGAGAGGTCCTTTTGGTTCTGTTTCTCTGGAAAACCCTGACAAATACACCCTGCTTCAGCACTGAGTGTCTGGAAGTAGCTGTATCCTCCTCAAACTAGAACTCTGGTAAAATGGCCCCTTCTCCACAAGTCCAACTCTCACTGGGTCAATCTGTTTCTATTGTCTTCTTTGTCACTTGGCCACAGGGTAGTAATGATGCCCCTCCTCTTCCCCATTACTAGTCTCTGGTGTTTTACCATCCTTTATTTCTTAACTCTGCTCACACCTCTGAAATCAGTCCTTTCATTAAAGCATTGGCTGTCAACTCAAGCTGCATATTAGAATCAGCTGGGAAGCTTTTAAAAATCCCAATGGCCAGGCCACAAACCAGACCAACTAAACCAGAACCTTTGGGGGCAGCATACAGGCATCAGTTTTCTTAAAGCTCCCCAACACAGCCAAGGTTAAGAACCACTGCATCAATGTCTCTTCATTTGACAGGAATTTTGTTTCCAGCCACGACCCCAACCAATACAGTCATCATCTAATATCCCCTTCAATAAATTTCCCTCAAAGTTTACAGACAAAAAAGTTTCTTGAAATCTTACAAGCATTTATCACCTGTATTTTTCTTATAGCTATTTTCTATACTGCCAAGGATTATTTCACTTTTAAGACTATTTTGCTACTCTTTCATTTTCTCCAGTTCATTCATTTGCGCCTAACCAAAAACTTGTCTTCCAACTACCATTCTCAACCTAATATTTTCAATCTCTTACCCCCACTTCTGGCGAATACTCTTTCTAAAATATGTCTGACCATGTTGCCTCATAAAGCAAACTTAAAATTTCGATCAGTAAAGGTCTACAGCCTATATAAGTTGAAAGGTCTATAGCCTATATAAGTTCTTGGTTAGGCATTAAAACCTCTCTACACCCAGCACAATCAGACATTCCTAATTCTCAACAACCTCTCCCCTCCCTTGCCCTGATAATCCTACACTCTACCAAACTACTGTCTGTTCCTTTGACTCTCCTTATCCCTTCATGCCTCTTCTTCATATTAACGGAGATCATTTCTCCTGCCTGAAACTTCCTTCTGTTCTTCAGCAGCCTGACCCTTCATCCTTCAAGACTCATCTCACATGTTACCTCCTCAGTGAAGACATCTCCAGTCCCTCTACAATGCTCAATAAATGGTAACTATTATTAACCCTCTTGAGGGCTTGGGGAGATTTTCTGAAGGAAGAGACTTGTAAACTGGGACTGAAAAAAAATAATGAAGGGGAAAGTGTTGGGGAAATGGTGAAGAAAGTTCAGAAAGCTTACATAAAAGTCCAAAGATGAGACAGCATCCATAGCACATCTGTGATGAACTGCAATTATGTCTGTATGGGTAAACAAAGGAGACTGAGGAACAATGAGCCTTGTAAAGAGTTTTGTTTTCATCGTAACAGCAATGGATTGTAAAGCATCACTCACAGAGCCACAGAGAATAAATCAGAGGAGACAAAGATTAGAGACAGAGAGGTGACTATGAGATGGTCACAGAAACCCAGAAGTTCCTCACCTGAGCTAGGTCAGTGGCAGTGAAAAAGAAGCCATGTGCCATTTTCTATACTGTCCTTAAGTATAACAATTTTGCCTTTTCCATAGAGATCTGTTAAGATTCGGAGTAAGAATCCAACACTTCTCAGATTCTTTTGATTGATTGAAATATCATATGAAAATGCACATTCCTTCAAAAATCAGTCAAGTATATTTAATGACATATGTGTAAACAAATCATTTACCATCAGCCATGGCATTGAAGTCAACCATTTCTATGTTTTCTTCCAAAAGTCACCCTCTGCAACAGTTTTTTCTCATTCCACTATGATATTTTTCTTTTCATTTGACAGCCTTGTTGGTCATTTGATTATCTTTGTCTTTATAGGTATATACGTAAGTCTTGAAAAATCTTTTGTCAGTGTACATAATGGACCTTTCATGAATACAGCAAAGACTAAATATTTTTAAAATGGTGGTAGCTAGGAACAAGGGTGGGATCTCCATTAGTACGTCTGTTGTTGTGATAGGGGAA
Organism: Neophocaena asiaeorientalis asiaeorientalis; assembly: GCF_003031525.2. NCBI lineage: Eukaryota > Metazoa > Chordata > Mammalia > Artiodactyla > Phocoenidae > Neophocaena > Neophocaena asiaeorientalis. Next base: position 2,584,983 of record NW_020172592.1, read on the forward strand.
TATAATTTGAGCTATAGAATAACTCACAATTAGAACTCTATTAAAGGATTTTCCTTTATATATGGAGAAGATATTTATTATAAAAATTTAAGAACTTAACATTTCTATTTCAAAATAACTCTAGTGTGGATATTATGTCACAGATTTTCATATAGGCAGTAAATCATGACTCTAAATCATGACTATTGATGCCTGAAATGTCATGTGGCCATGTATAAAGCAAACGTCACCCGAGACCCTCCTACACAGAGACCAAAGTGAGTCTCATTCAAACCACTGGTTTGAGTTTGATGCTCCAAATCCTCCCTGTGAAGATTATGACTATACCTGTAAATTTCTTAGGGTTTACTTTTTTAGGTCCCTGTTGCTTCCATTCCTAAATCCATGCAGCCTGTTGGCCTGGCATGGATTTAGGTGTGTCACTTTTCTGATATCCACAAAAACCCACTCACAACAAGCATTCTGTGAGTCTAGTAACTTCAGTGGTCATGAGGAAAGTAATGATATTCATAGAACGGCTTTCTTCCATCTCCTGTTGCCTCTGCTTTGTTCCCATTCTCATCCTTCTCATCCCTTAATTCTGTCCTCCTCTGTTCCCTTGTATACAAACAACCTTATCTCTACATCACACACACTACTCCTAATCCCTGGTGAAGCCAACACTATACCTGCAAAAACTTACCTCATCTAAGAACTTATCAAGAACTTCCCAAATAAATGTTGTTCTTCATCTACTAAACAAATAAAAACTGTTCTGTCTCATTATATGTGTAATACATGTGAATGCAGAAGACAATCTTGCCTAATGGGGTCTGATATTTTACCCAGGTCATGATCTGTTTGCTTTTTGTCATTATCTGTCATTACCTATCATTACCTATCATTCATCTTTATAGATTTTAACACATCATCTTCCATCAAGAAATGGATGACATGGAGAAGCAAAATATTTTCTCTCTCTTTCAAGGAAGGAATGGGGATGAGGTAGAGAATTTTGGGGAAAAAACAAAACAAAACTATATGCTAGGTGACATCTGAGGCATTTTACAAATATTACCACATTCAATAACCTTTTTAATTGAATCTTCACAGCAAATGAATGAGATGGGACTCCTGAGGCTGAAAGACACTGAGTAACTTTCTCAAGGTCACAACAGCTATTAAGTATGGTAAGTGAAGTTACTTTATTCTGCTGAAATGCTGAACTAAAGATTGGAATAGATGTATAAGTTTTCTTTAGCATCTCTTTTTTTATAGCTATGACATCACTCGTCAACCTAAAGTCTTGGTCCTGCATTTGCAAACTGACCAAAAATTAAGCAAGGAGGATATGCCTTTGTAAGAATTTAAGCTCATTACAGACTCTTGGAAGAGAAGTTCAGAAACCCAAGGCTTGGGATATCACCTTGTTTCTACTGGAGATGGTAACAAGGGAAAGAGTTAAATTTTTACCTACTAAATCAGTTATTCCTTCATTGATTTATCTTAATAACAGAATCACCTTATTTTAAGTCAAGATGAAATTCAAAACTGAACTTCGATCCTGTAGTCTAACAAATGTCTGTGACCTTAATATAGTTATCCAGACTTTTACCACTCACAGTCAGCCCCCAGACAGAGGAAATGACTCATCTCTTTTTAAAACTGAAAGTGTTAAAGTTAACATAAAATATGCCAAGACAAAGTACTTCTTTATATATGGTTCAGGAAGTATGCACTTGTGTTTTTACAAGTCTAATTCATGTGCAGGCCTTTAATTCTTGGGCACCTATGTCAAAATTTCAGTAAAAGTAAGCCCAAAATTGAAAAATAAATAGATTATCAGTAGAAAGGACCATCTATTCTTGGGTTTAATTATACCTATATGTTTCATATGAAAATTTAAAACTTATTTTTAAGTGTGCATCTATTGTTTTATCTCCAAATATAACAAAATTTCCAAAAATGTTGAAAATGAGAAACCATGAAGTACTTCATTTGAATACAAATAATACATGATGAATTGAAAATATGACTGTGCTAATTTTTCATTTAAAGACTTAGCTATTCTAAGACTCATTTTGAAGAGGTCCATTGAAACTAAAAGGCAGACTGACCTCACCACAGCCATTCAGCAAGGAAAAGCCACCTTCAAGGTGATGATAGCCATATACAATATGTATTCTTTGATAAGAAAAAACACAGCATCTCTGAAGACAGAGAGAATACCTTCAGATGCACGCCTCAAAGAGAAACTCAAAAGGAAAAGAAATCTATTTCAAAAGAAAGAAAAAATGTTTGAGGTCTTGCTCCCAAAGAGAGGTTTTGCTTTAAACTACTCAAAAAAGGAAAATGGCTGGCTGATATCCAAAGATGAAGAAAGCTTTGGCATTCTTGACCTCAGATACCTTAATGAATGATACACAAAAAGTCCTATGCTACAAAGTCCCATTACTAAGCTGGCATGCAAGAGGGAGGAATCATCCTGTGAGACAGAGGGTACACATACAAGACAATTATTTTACTGTAGGAACACTGGTGCCAGGATCTGATACACAAGGGTCCAAAGCTTGGCTGGGGATAGTATTCACAAATGCCCAAAAGTAAAAGCAGTAAAATAAAGACCAAAGAAAATCCTGAAGTTTAAGGCCAAACTACACTAGAAACCAAGGACATAATCTAGAATTAATGCCTGGCAGAACAAAAAGTTACCTGGGCATGATGTAGGTGAACCAAAGCAGTGAGAAGTCAGGTTTTACAAATAAGGCTGTTTTCATGGCTTGCTTTTATTGGCTGTATAGTAGAAAATGTTACAGTGTGTTGGGTTTGACCTTAAAGCAATGGGACCTAGGAAGACAACAGGTTTAAATAAACTTTGCTGTACATCCAGTAACAACTGGCAAGGCATTTCTTATTCTTGGTTCTTATTTTCCTTTTCTTTTGCTCTGGTTATTTTTCTGTAACTCCTATTTCAGTTAATGACACCACCATTCTCTCCTTTGAGCAACTCCAAAATAAGGGATTCATCTTGACTCTTCCTTCAGCTAGTGTACCTAATATTTGTCTTTAAATGAACTCAGCATTTTTTAACTTAAATGTGTTTAAAAGGAAACCTTCATATTATTACTTAAAATGGAAAACCTCCATTAGTTACTATAAAACAAATTATCTTTAAAAATTCAATGAAAATAAAGCAATGTCAATAAATTTTAGTATAAATCCACTCCCTCTTTTTCAAAAAGATAATTAGCAAATACCATTTGATACAGATGAGTATCAACCTAAGTTTTTCTCCTTAAATTAATTAGAGGGGTTAAAAGATAATTGAAAAGGAAATTATTTTTTCATTGTGTGACTTAATTATGATTTAATGCAGCATCCTTGGACCATCAAAAGGTCATCTGTAGACAAGTTCCACACTTTGAGAAGCACTGGACCATGGGATAAAATCCAAACTCAATAGCTTGATATGATCTCACTCCTGACTACCTTTCAGTATAATTTCCTGCCACTCCACAAGCCACACACCCTGACTAAATTTGGCCCCGTTAATTTCCCCACTGTGTCTGCTGGGAAAATTCTAATGCCTCACTCTGGAGGTTTCCGATGTGAAGTCTAGAGGGACCTCCCAGGCACATTTCTCCTTAGCACTGACAAACATTCCTCATGGACTAAACTCTAGTCAGGTTCTTCTGAGTCCTCGACTCAACTAGGTTTCAACCTTGGCCTATAAAGATTTGAATAAATGCTAGTATGGTTTATAACAGCTCAAGGCCACATCCCTAGGATGACCCTAGTCCCCTCAAAGTACCTGCCTGAGAAAGCTCAAGACTTCCAAAAGAACTCACTACTTGTTCCAGCCGACGCCTGAAGATAGGGCCCCCGTCTCCCAGTCTCTGTGGGAGGGTAGGACCCTAATTTTGATAAGTGCCAGTTAGGAAACCCAGATGGACTTCATGTGGACCAAATGCCCCCTCTTGCTTTCTGTAATTTTTTTTTTTACTTCCCTGAAAAATTCTGTTGCTCTCTTTCTTACTCCTTCATTCTCTTTTTAAAACACCAAGTCTCCTCTGTACAAATTAAAGTTGAGTTGACAGCATGCTGGACTGCTTTCCCTGCTGCAATAGTTATTGCTGATTAAGTATATTTTTACCACTTTAACTGTGACTGCCTTTGTTTACCTTTGACAGCACTTCACATCTGCTCCTAATTCACTACATTGTAAATCTTCAACCATCCCTCTTTCTTGCTATGTTGTGCTCACTGGTGTAATCCAAGTGCCCAGATCAGTACCTGTACAGTGTCTCCCATATTAGAAATGGCAAACTCTTTTGCTCACAGGTTAATGAAGTGAAATGATTCAACAATATTTTGTCAGATAGGTTTTTGTACTATATGTGTACTATGCATGAAATAGCTAAACAATATTTTGTCACATAGACACCGATCCACCACTGAGGCAATATTTCCTTGAGAGGAATTTTTAACTTTAAATAACTGCATACACAAAAAGGGAGAACACTGCTATGTGACTACTGTGACCAGGGCCATGTGGAAAGGATCTAACATATTGCTGTCATTTTTCTCTCAACCTACAAATCATAAGAGGGACATCACACATTACATTAAGTTTTACAGTTTAAAAATAATTTTAAAATCTTTATTTTCATTCTTTCTTAACTTTGTCAGTATCATTTTTAATTCCAATGTTTCCTTTAACCTCTCATCTTCCTCTTTTGGATGTTCACTTCCTTTTAAAATGACAATTGTCTATGACTTTTCGTATTTTTTGTTTTATATTAGTAAGAGGATTTCTATAACTATGGCATGGGGAATTTACATGCAAGTTACGGGAGACACTGGGTTTTTACTTCAAAATTATTGATAGTTTTGTTTTACTGCTACTAACTTATAGGTGAAAATGCTACTTTGCATAGAAGCCTATTTTATTCCATGAAATTAAATGAACCATAACTCCAAAGTGTGATGAGGCACACACAGCATGACCACATTATTTCGGAAAGCTGAAGAGTTGCCAGTCTGTTGATCTCAGACTTCATGAACCAAAGTGCAGCTCAAATTGGTTCCCTGCAGTGGCTTTGAGCTTCTGCCAAACAGACACTGTAGGACTGAAAACTACAAGGTACGGAGATGGCACCTAGGTACAAGTTTAGAAAGTTAACTCTTTTACTGAAGTTTATTTTCTTACTTTTATTAAAGGGGTTGTTGTCACATCAGACATTTTGCTTACTTAAAGGTAATATAAAATAATTGCTGGGATAGCCTACCACTGAAAACGTGAAACTAAATGTGGGGCCTGTGTGAGCATCCTTCTTTTGCCACTGAATTGCAAATGCTTCTTCCTATACACAATTGTACTAGCATTAAACCATAAATGTAGAATTCTTATTGTGGGTTGATTTGGGGCATATTAAGTCTCTTCTTGTCTTCAATTGCTGTATCAGCATCACCCTGTTGCCTAAAACTTCGTTGCTTCAGGCTCTGCCCCTCCCACCCTCGGAGTCAATTCTAATGCAATCAGGCAATACATTAAGACTTCTAACCACAATCATTAAATGGAGCCTGGAATTAAACACGCATTACTGTGCCCAGAATCCAGTGTCTGTGGAGTGACTACGCATTCATGCACCTGGCAAGCTGCAACCACTCTCCCACCCAACATTCTGTTGCCCAATCTTCATTATCGGATTCCTGTCCCTGCAGACATCCTCCACACCTCGGGCTGCAACGCGTGTCCTAAGCGAAACCACCACTGGTTTAACAAGGGACCTGCCCCTGACTAGAATCTGGCCTGGCACTTCACACCCCTTCCCTAGACACTAACTGAAGCTCTGCTTCCAACTAAATGAGCTCTTTCCTTTCCTTGCCTGGAGCTGAAACACTAGCACTGCCATGAATTCTTATTGCTATATCGTCTCCCACCAGATTCCAACCCCTTATAAATTATTCCTGGCCCAGAATCTCAGTCTTCCTAATCTCAGATATTACGATTAGGAATGCTGGTAACCCACGCACTTTAGATCCCAGCCCCCTTTTTCCTGCTTATTTCTCTTTCCCTGACCTGAGGTCCAGCGTACTTCATAGTAGGTGAGGTGTGCGATAAGACATGTCAGTGTATTTATATCCCATCATATAAAGAAAATCTTTGAAGGCATCTTTTTTATTCAATGCAAATAATCACCACAATTAATCTGTTTGGTGGTTTCTATTTTTTTTAATGAAAAATAAACCTTTATTTTTTTTTCTATTGAGAAAATTGTATAATTTCCTTTTGTTTTATTGTTCCAAAATTTGATAAAAGTTACTATTTTCGAGTTGCCATAATTTGTTAGGTGTTAGAAGTACCTGCAGTACGTAGTTTACTTTGTTAGGAGCTTGGTTCTTCCCATAAAGCTTTCTGTACTATCTATATTCTGTGCTGCCCAGTTTCCCTGGCAACATGTTTGTTCCCATGGAGAAACAAAAATGAACACCTATACAGAGTTGAACTTGAAGATATAAAACTTCACAGGATGGATAGTTTGATCAGAGGCTATTAAGGAGCAAAATGAAAGGAAAGAAAAGCAGAAAATATATCTAGGTTTCAAGTTCCAGCTCAAAGCTAAGAAACTACTTCTGATCTCTTTTGACCTAAGTAACAAATGTATTCTTGGTGTCCTTAACAGCAACTTTAAAGAAACTTTTTTTTTTTCTCCCAAAAGCACTTTTTAAAACTCACTACCTAGGCAAAGGGCCTTTTGAAATAGTGACTGGATGGTTTGTTTTATTTTAGCAGTTTGGTCCCCGAAATGGCAATTTGTATTACATGAAACTGCCTAAATTTAAGCCAACTTGATTTGAGAAACAAACAAACCACCCAATCTATATGCTAACAGTGAGACTGCTAGCAAATGAGCATAAGAGTATTTTTTTAATAAAAACAGGTTCTTTTTCTTTCTTTTTTTAAATGTCCAGAATTTTCCTAGTCAACCTATTGCCAGTTTATGCTATCTGAATAGTGCTTGCAAACTGCAAATGGATAGAAATTCGGCTGCTTTGGTTGAATATGAAGGGAAGTTGATAGCCTCAGTTAAGGCTCACACCACTATGCCAAATTCCTAACATTATTATAGCAGGACTTGGAATGATAAATGATACCAGTAAAATAATTCACACTCATTTGCAAGCTCCATGCAAGTGGCATGAGCTCCACTAATAAGAGACAAAGCGAAATCACTGGCTCTGGTGGCTCTTTGCTCTGTGACCTCCCACCCTCCTGCCTGCCTTCTTTGCCCCCCCACTTTATAATCCAGACTTCATCCTCTTCATTTGTATCTCACTTCTTTGTCTGCTGTCCGCTAGCCTTCTTGTGTTTTTGCTGTAAAACCTTGACCTCCTTTTTCCCATTTTGTTCTGCTGTTCCTACTCTACATCTTTGTCACTTTTTTCCTAGCTTCACTCTTGTTTCTTACTCTCTTCTCTCTTCAATCTTTACCTTTTTTTATATTATCCTTATTTTCAGTCTCCTTACCTGCCTTTAGTTTACTTTCAATCTTGCTACATTTTCATCCTCTCTATGCTCCCCCTCTTCTCCTAGAAGTTTGTATATTTTGCTCTATCTTTTTTATTATTATGTATTGTTTCTGGATGAATTATTTTTCTTTCTCCTTCCATGTATTACTTTATTCTGATTGTTTGAACCCCAGTCCCACTGTCCTTGTGCAAAAGACTATGACAGGAGCAATTTAAAGTTTGTCTTTATTATGATAAAAGTGGAAGAAAAATTAGCTTTAGGAAATAGCATCTTAAACAGTAGGTTGCCTTCTTGTTAACCAGTCTCTTTGTCCTCCCTGTAGGTTCACAGTGAGTAGAATCAATGAGATTTGTCACTTTTATCTGTCTAGATCAGGTGTTATTCACCCTAATCATGTAGAGAAGAACAGGACTTTGAAATCAGTAAGTCCAGCATGCTGAGTTGCTGCCACTCAAGAAAAAATAACTTTTGTATATTATACGGTTGGTCAGCTGACAAGCAGAAGAATAAAGATGTGGCCCAGGATTTGCTGTAGCTGTTGAAGCAATAGTTAACAAGGAAAGAAAACACAGGTTTTACTCCCACTTATTTTTGTATGGTATTCGGGTGGGGGCATTTGCATCATTTTATATTGTTTATTCCATATGGCAGATAGAATAATAAAAATGTTTTAAACTCAGAACTTGTTTTTGATCCTCTATCATCAAATGGCATGTACTTTGAGTTGCTTCTTTACAAAAAATTTTGGGAGTAGGATGTTCATCTTTCTTTTATAGACTGTTACCTAATTTCTAAAAGTGTTCAATAGTGAATTTCATGTAAAGATAAATGGTCATTCAGGTTTCAATGCATTGCTTTGAACTAATAAGATATACATCCTAATATCTGAATTATTCATGACAATATAGCTATATAAATTTTATATATATATATATATCCATTAGTATAGTGGCAGATTCTTTGTGTATGCTTGCTTTGTCATACTTAAAATTGAATTTTAACGTAAATTACATTTATTAAGCACCTAAAAGTCACACTCATCCCCTGACAAATTTTCAGTCTTACAAATCCATGAGAAAATATTCATGTCCCATGATATCTACTGGTTTTATAGCACTCAAAGCCTTACTCAATCATTTTCACTAACCATAGTTAAGATATCTGCCCTTTCTGTTTTCTTCAGTTTACTGCTTTTGCATTTAACAGTTTTTATCTTGCTTAAAGACCTCAGGTTCTAAAAAAGACCATGACTTGGTAACTAAACCAAATTTATCCTATTCTAGTTTAATATTCTGTTATAACAAAATTTTTAGTACAGAGGAATTTTCCATACAGTATCTTCTTTTCCTTATTATTAATATAATTATAGAGCCAACATATACAGTCATGCAAGCTGAACATTGCACAATGCTAGGGGGTCATTCTTGATCTATGTGTGGGGTCCTGTATACAGTTGGATTCATTTTGCAATTCTCACTGAAACGATGCCATGCTTTTACTCATCTGATGGACAAAAATTTCTACTTCAATAATGCTGAATCATGTTTGGTTTTTATTCTCTAAAAATCCTGGAATGTAACATTTTAGAGTTAAGAGGAAATTTAAAGGTCTAGCTCTCCTCTTTCATGTTACATAGAAGGAAGATAATTCCAGAGAAATGATGTATCCTGACCACAATTTTATCACCATATCCACGATCAGAGTCAGCGTTAGAGCCAACCCTCTGATTCCTAGCTTCAGAAATATCATTTTGAATACATTCATGGTGATACAGAAAATATTTCTACCACACAAATCCCATTGGTTCAACTTTTTAGATTTTTAGCCTAATTTTACTCCTAGACAATTTTACATTGCAAACTGCTAGAGGACTGAAATAATTTCTGAATAATCCTCCTTATGCAGCTTGCTATGTAATCCAGCAACATATTAAAAGGCTTTTTGAGCTGGGATGGTCACCATCTCCATTGACTAACACAGTGAAGAATATTTAGAAAAGAAACTGTTCAATGCTGCTGTTACATCTATATTACTACAGTATAATTTTGGAATATTAACATTAAATAATTGAAATAGAGTTTCTTAGGAATTAAAATATTTCCCAATAATGTACTGAGAAACTACCAGTTTAATTTTAATCTTCTCTATAGAGATTTTCTCCATTAATATCAGCCCATATTTCTCCTTCTCTTCTTTTTTATTATTCAAAAACAATGTGTGGTTTTTGCTCTAGTATTTTAATTTGTTTCTGTTCTCTTGCTGCATCTAAAAAGCTTATCAATTCCATGTACACCAAGTTTGTCTTTTATTTGTTTTCTCTCCTCCATGCTCCTTGGTAGGCATACGGTTCATGTTAAATGTGTGCTACTGAAGTGGACAAGAATTGAACCTGACACTTCATCACCAAAGTTCTGATTAAATGGAAACAAATATCTAAATTTAGTCTACATTGCCAAAAACATTGTCAAAAGTGTATGTAATGAATTTAAATGCCAATGGAACTAATCATTAATGTAACAACTTTAAAATGGAAATTACTATAAAGCAATATATAATAGTGACGCTTAAAATTGTTTCTCCTTCAAGTAGGTCAATGCATATTGATGGAGAAAACAAGGTGCATACCATCACAAAATCATAATGCTTTTTAAAAAGTTATTTCATCTTTCCCCCTTTTTTTTAGAACTGAAAGAGGTAAATGATGGGTTTGGTCGGCTCTTCATTTTGCAAAGGAAGAGAAAGAGAACATATTAGTGCTCCAAGAAGCCATAGCTTCTGGCAGATGCTGCAAAAATGAATTAGCTCGTTGGCCTCTTTTTATTTATTTATTTTTTTGGAGACTTGTGTCAACTTTGAGTGGAGTTTCCAACTGCACAATGAGCATCTGGACAGTTTTGACATCTTTATTACACTCTCTGAGTTCTTAAAATGCTACCATTTTGTTTAAAGATGATTTCTTTCAAGATTAAAACAATTATTTAACTGCCAAGAATAAATAATTCCATGACTCAATACCAATATAATTATCTTCCCAGATCTGGTTTCCTAACTAATATTCATAATCAAAATACCCATTGTTTAAGCAAAATTAAGATTTGATTGATTGCTTGACGATATTCTCATTCAAATCCATTTCTTTCCAGGCCTAATTTTGTTTCTTGTATTTGCTTTGCACTGAATTTTTGTGGTTTAAATAGCCCGTTTAACATGACCACTTTCAAACAAGATCATAAATTCTCATAAAAGCAGACTATGGAATTCATAATCATAGCTCTTGACCGCCACCTAAAGGTTTCTTTTTTGTTTTATTTTACATAAGACCTACTGTGCATTCCATTTATAACAAAACCGTTGCCTGCAACATCACATGTTTTCACATAAGTATAGGGTAAAGAGACTTACTTCACAATGTCTTTTCACTTTTGTATACTTGTATCAGCAGCCAATATAATTATATCCACTTCTCAATCTATTTGGTACTCAAAGACAATTTAAACTAGGGCCTCTGAGTGGTTTGAAATTTTCCATTCATTCAAGACATAGTTTGCCCTTATTATGTATCACTCCCACTCCTAGGTCCATCTTAGAAATAAAAATATTTAAATCATGGTTTCTGGCTTCAAGAAAAATGTCCCAGATACTGATGTTTTAAGAAACTGGCTTCTCTTTTGTCATAATCTGTATTAGAATTATCGTTAATTGGATGCCATAGAGTAAATCAAGGAGAAGCCTGAACAAAGAGAAATGTTTCTCATTTCCAACTTTCCAAGGTAAATGCAATTAAACTCATGTTGACTGAACAATTGCTGAATGTAATGTATATGCTAAACTCTTTGAATTCCACAGAAAAAATAAATAACAGGTGTAACCTCTTGATTATATTTAAGGGTAAATAAGATATCAGAATTAATAATTGACCTGTTCCATATCCTATTCTCACTCCCTTTATTTGACTCCTAAGAAACACCTGATTGAATCAGGCAAAATATCTCCAACTTCCTACTTGTATTCTTTTTTTGTTTGTTTTGTTTTGTTTTTTTTTTTGTTTTTTTTGCGGTACGCAGGCCTCTTACTGCTGTGGCCTTTCCCGTTGTGGAGCACAGGCTTCGGACGCGCAGGCCCAGCAGCCATGGCCCACGGGCCCAGCCGCTCTGTGGCATGTGGGATCCTCCTGGACTGGGGCACGAACCCGTGTCCCCTGCATCGGCAGGCGGACTCTCAACCACTGCGCTACCAGGGAAGCCCCCTACTTGTATTCTGACAAAGTCATGTTTGGAGAGTGAAATAAATGCCATACGATATCATAGTGAAAAGTTAAGTATGAACTCTACAAACTTCTCATTTCAAAATTCATATGAATAAAGCATCTATGAACTACCCAAGTTGTTCCCAAACTTGTAGACATGTTTTATTAGCATGTATACTTACCACTATGGATTTTATGTATTTATCCCTTGACCTATTTATAGACCACTAATCATTAATTCATCAATTCAAAGAATATTTAGTAGGTGTGTCAGGCACTCACAATTGTCAGTGTTCAATAAAACAGGCTGCTCTTTGCCCTCATGCAGTTTGTGAAGAAGATGAAAGAAAGACAGGAAGGAAGGGAGAAAGAAAGGGAGAGAGGGAGGGTGGGAGGGAGGAAGGAAGGAAGGAAGGAAGGAGCTATAAAGGAACTTAACACACTGTACTGTGATAGAGAATAATGTTGAGGGGAGACAGACTTTCATCAGGGTAATAAAGAAAAGTTTCTAAGGGGAGGCAGTATTCAAAATGAGACCTGAAGAATAAGGAGCCAGCTCTGCCAAGAACACAGAGAAAGAGGCAGAGGGAATTGTCTATGATGAGGCCAAAATACAAAGAGAGGGCCACGGGATACAGATCTGAATGAGCAAAGGGGAGTTTTGTGAGATGGGAATGGAGAAGTAACAAGGAACCCAATCATGCAGGGCCTTGAGAGCCAGGGTAAGGACACTGGGTTTTACTTGAAGTAGAATGGAAATCTACAGTAACAGATTAGAGAAGTAGTCTGATCTGATGGCTGCATGAAGAAGGGGTTGGAATGGGCCAAGGGAAGAGAGAGACAGTTAATAGTCTATTACAGAAGTACAAATGGGAGAGATGATGGTGACATGGACAAGGGTGGTGGCATTGGAGGCAAGAGAAATGAACACACTGGAGATGAATTTTGGAGCTAAATTCAATAAGGTTTGGTGGTGTTAAATGACCCCTTGCTTCTGCTGTTCCCTCCCAGCTTGTTAACATTTGCTGATATGAATATAACTGAAATGCTGATATAGTTCTCCATGTTAGACTTCTAATTTAGATTTTACGTCAAATGTGAGCTTTAAATTTAGTAAAAAAAATTTTAAGAGGGCTTCCCTGGTGGCGCAGTGGTTGAGGGTCCGCCTGCCGATGCAGGGGACACGGGTTCGTGCCCCGGTCCGGGAAGATCCCACATGCCGCGGAGTGGCTGGGCCCGTGAGCCATGGCCGCTGAGCCTGCACGTCCAGAGCCTGTGCTCCGCAACGGGAGAGGCCACAACAGTGAGAGGCCCGCGTACCGCAAAAACAAACAAACAAAAACAAACAAATTTTTTAAGAAAATATTTTAATAGAATGACCTATTTGTACATCAATAAACACTTATTATCTAGCATTTTCTGCATATGAGGCAATTTACAAAAATTAATTTTATGAATAATGGAAGTTTATTTACTAAAAGCACCAAAGCTTAGTTAATTTTAACCACTTAGAAGAATTTTTTCTAAAATTGTTAAATATTTCCCTGATCTCTTAAATAGAATATATTTAAAATAAGTTACACTTTTCAAAAACTCTGGGTCACCACGATGAAAAATAGCTGCTGTACCTAGTGGTACCCCTAAAAAAAGTGAGATATAAAAGTGGGTCTTGGGCTTCCCTGGTGGCACAGTGGCTGAGAGTCCGCCTGCCAGTGCAGGGGACACGGGTTCATGCCCCGGACCGGGAGGATCTCACATGCCGTGGAACAGCTGGGCCCATGAGCCAGGGCCGCTGAGCCTCAGCGTCTGGAGCCTGTGCTCCACAACGGGAGAGGCCACAACAGTGAGAGGCCCGCGTACCGCAAAAACAAACAAACAAAAAAACAAAACAAACAAAAAAAGTGGGTCTCCTCTACTCTGAAAAACTGAAAACTATTCTGCTTTGAAATAATTACATTTTGTGTTATTGTTGTCTCAGTTGTCCTAGTCCCCATTGTGCCAAACTGTAGACATCCACTTCTGACCCATTCTAACATGATGCTTTTCTTTGGCTGTAAGCTCAGAAACCTGCTACTAGATTTTCATACAAGTTAATAGTATGTAGACTCCAAGTAAAGTACAAACTTTTGTATTCTATTTTGACTGTACAGAGGCTTTGTTAACATGCTGTTTTCTCAAGTATATTTTAGGTCACTGAAGTTGCTTGATCAGCAAAATTTAGAACAGGGAAATGTCCCTATACTAGCATTTTATTTCCCACATTTTTCATGATGCTTCTTGAAAATGGTATTCACATTATCACATACATTATCATTTTAAGTATCTGCAAAGGATCCTTCCTTATGACACAACTTCAACTACATCATTATAAACATTGGTTTTTTTGTTTGCTGCCAAAAGTATAGTTTTAAATGTAACATAAAAGCATATAAAATTTGACCGTAAGACTAGACTAAAAAAAAAATCCCAAATCTCTTGACTTGGATTATAATGTTATCTCTTTCCTTTTTTCATTTTGCCATGCATGGAAACTAAAACAAATCAAACGTTCACAAAATCCCAATTAGCAACACTAATTTCAAAGTGTCTCTTGACAAATAATATGTGCAGATTACAAACCCAAAGATATGTTTGAAGCAGCTCTTCTAAATAGCTACATTCCTCTCTCTATATCACTACCTTGTTTCATGGAAGAAAATGTGTAAATGTGTAATGGAAATGTGTAAATGATTAAAGGATCTGTATAAACAAAGAACATTCTTAACACGCATAAGAATTATTTTGAGGACTTATTGAAAAACCAGATACCAGATGCCTAAAGCTGACCTGAGAAATGAGAGTCCTTGAGAGAGAGGTCTAGAAATTAGTATTTGAAACAAGAATTCCCCAGCTTATTGATATAGGTGTTCCACAGAACAGTCTTTAGTTAGCATTGTCATAGACACCAGGTAATCAATCCTAAACAATCTGCCTTTGTATTTTCCAAAGATGACTGTACCAATGCATACCATCCTATATGCTCTTCCTGTAAGGTGACATTGGCATCTCTTCACCAAAAGATGGGGTTTATGTTCCTTCTTCTTGAATCTGGGCAGACTTTTGGCTACAGTGGAAATGATGTTATGTGACTCCCAAGACCAATTCATAAAATGCAATACAGCTTCCACCTAATTCTCCTGGGACTCTTGTCCTTGGAATCCAGCCATCATGCTGTGAGAAAGCCAAGCAGCCACATGGAAAGGCCACATGAAGGTTTTGCAGACATAGCTCCCACTGAAGCCCCCACTGACAGCTAGGCATCGACCACCAGACATGTGAGTGAACCTTTAGATGATTCTGGTTCCCTGCTTTTTGGCCACCACAGTAGAGCAAAATCAAGGTCTCTCACCCAGCCACGGCCAAATTTCAGCTTTGTGAATAAAATTAATGTTGTCACTGTTCTAAGTCACTAAGTTGTATGGCAGTTTTTATACAGCAATAAATAACCAGAACAAATTCAAAATATTATGTGACTTCCTCAGATGAAACATAAAGCCTCAGATAAATCTTCACACATGCCAGTTTCCATTTAAGGATTTCAAATTCTATCCAGCCAGGTCTCCCCAGGTCCCAGACCTACTTGCTAGGTCTCGCTTTAGTTTATTTCGTAGACCTCTGGTTCTCAACCAGGAGTGATTTTTGCCCCTCAGGAGACCTTTGGCAGTGTCTGGACACAGTTAACTGTTGTCACGACTGGGGAGGAAATGCAATTGGCATCTAGTGGGTAAAAGCTAAGGATGTCGGTAAACACTGAGTGCACAGCACAGCGCCTCCACCCCAAAACAAAGAATTATCAAGCCTAAATAGGAGACTGAGAAACTTGCACCTAGACCTGGGCCAGCAGTGAGGTACTCCATACTTACCTGTGATTCTCTTCATTATATAGGTATGGAGTTCTCAACCAGGAGTTGAGGAAAAGGGGTGGGTGGGGGCACTAGAGTTGGAACATCAGGATTATCTGTAAAGATTTTCAACTTACACAAGTGAGTCTATGGTGCTTAAAACTGGCTACAAATTAGAATAATTTATCAGTTCTTTTCCTTTTGAAATACCAACTGTATTTAAATACCAGCTCAATCCCCAACTCTAGAGATTCTGATTCAAAAAATGCTGGAAAGGCAGTAGTATTTAAAAACTACTTAGGTGATTCTAATGTGTAGAATATTAGCCCCTTCAACTGGAGATTATGACTCCTAACTTGAGGAGAAGTATTTGCGGAGTCTAAAGAGTCAAACTGGAAAATACTTACAGGTGATTCTGTTGGCACCCCTCTTCCTCTCCCCCACTGAGAACCTTTGGCCTAAGTGCTCTCCTGAACTTACCTGCCATGTTATGGCAAGAAAAGGACCTGTGCCAGACTCTCACTTCACTCTCCTTCAGTCCCTTCTTTGGGACTGAAGCAAATCCTAAGGCTCAGTAAATGCTTCGTAGGCCAGTAAGAAGCACCATTTAGTAAATGCTGAACAGCCAATTCAAGTATAATAGGATCACTCTGCTTCACACCTCTCCACCAATAAAATCAGCTCTATTTACTAGATTTTCCATTAGAAGCCTGAGGTAGATATAAAAATATCGGTCAATATTCTTAGAATTTTACCACTTGGATGTCAAGCTACACCAAATAGTTTATACGATTTACAAAGTTCAAGATGAGACTGAAGTTGTTGATGGGATGTTATCATGCTGAGTCAGATTCATCTCCTTCTATATAGAACTTGTCTTGCCCCATCCCCCCAAAAAGCCATTAGCTAGGCAAATGCATTGTCATCTGCCTCAGATGCTAAGCAGATGAAAGTCTGCTCATTAAAAAAAATGAGTTGGGTGGAGAAGGGAAAAATGTGAAATAGGCTATTATTATACTAATTACTTTGGCAAAAATGTGTTATTTCATCATGACAATAATCTTTTCTGAACATGTTATTATTACATTTGTGGTAAAAAGAAAAAAATCAAAACTATGTTTTTCTTTTAAAAATGTATTTGTTGAAGGAAAACACCAACTGAATAAATTAAATTTCTCAATAATGATCAAGTTCTAACTTTTCTGTTTTTAATTCTTTCCCATTAAACCCAAAGCCAGAAAGAATCTTTAATGTGTTTTGTTACTTAGTAAAATTATTTTTCACCCTCCTCAAAACATAAATGTATGTGTATTTTAATATGTCCTTAAATCTTCTGTCCTTGGGCCTAAAATAGATAAGAGAAAACCAAAACAGAGTAAGGTTTTTGGAATGGGTTTTCAAGCTCTGGGATCCTTCTAAAAGAAGTTTGTATGGCAATTATGCTTTGAGTTGTTACTCCTCTCCCTTCTCTAGAGACATATTGTTAGCTATGTGGGTAAAATGAACTTTAAGTTCTTCAAACTCTTGTTATCTTTTCAGCTTGCTAGTACTCAAAAGAATACTTATAGTTTCTTAAAGGTGCTCGGCCTAATGTATTACTGAATACTTTATGTAAATAACAAAAGCTGTTGTTGCCCAGTTGTATGTACATCTTTGCTTGAGCATGTCCCTAATACTGTCTTCAGTGTCCATGATGGAGGCAATATTGTTATTTAGTTTCAGGACCTAAAACCAACTAGGCAGGATCTAGTTTCATAAAAGTATATCTGTTTTAACAGGAGAGAAGCTGTTATAATTCTAAACCACTTCCTGCAGGCTGAGTAAAACACAGAGAGAAGAGGCACAGTGGAAAGTGGTGAGGGCCAGGACACAGAACAGGTAACAGGTAATCACTATTTGGTAAAAGGAACTGTGAAAAGATTGTCAGTAATTTTACTTATGCCAAATTCCATTGGCCATAATGTAGTTCCTGCTGCATTGATATTAAATGTTTGGTTGATGCTAAGGAAATAAAGAATTGGAGGTTGGGCACTGCCCCTTTGTCCATAAGCCACTAGTGCAGGGATCACAAAATTAAATGTCCACAGGACTCAGGCATGTAACAGATACGAGCAAACCCTGTCTAGGTATATGAAAAGCAGTAACATGATTGCAGTGAAAAATGGTAATTGACTCTCAGAAAGACAACAGAGAATGGTGAAGACTGTGGCAAACTGGAGAGCCTGGGCTCCTTAGGGGGCAGCTAATATGCAGTTCCAGCTCATTGCCTTGCAGAAATGTAAGCCTAGTCATGCCTAATATTCTCATTGTTCAATAGAAGCTGAAAGTAGGATTTTATGAAATTTCTTGGTTTTAAAACATTTGGCAAAAAATCAATAATTTTTTAAACCACTCTATGGGCAGATAGTATGAGGGCCAAACAAAATGTGTTCATATTTGATTCTGAAACTTGTGTTTCACAGTCAGGAAGATCCAGGAAATCCAAGCAAATAATTAGGGGTATATTTGAGAGGAAAGGGACCTCAGCTAGCAGCAATACAAAAGCTCAACGATTAGCAAAGATGTGAAACTCAGACTAAGAAGCAATTCTCAAGTTTCTTTTGCTAATCTTGCCAAGATAGATTATGGCTATCTTAATAAAGCCAATCTCCTTTCCCTTGGCCATTTGACCTCCTTTAAAGCTAAATGTGTTAGATATTTTCCATTCACCCATCCAGTTCCCTTCTCTACCCTCTTTGTGTCCCAGGAAGCTAGCCAGTGTAGATTGCATTAAAGGGTTGCTTCCTCTCTGGCTTACACCGTGTTTGTTTGGCCCATCTGGGGCACTGACAGGAGTTTGGAGAGTAGGAAGAGATGGACATCAGGGCATTTATTTGCCCTGCTTTTTCCCTGCTGGTTCACTGATTAGCTCTTTTCTTCCCATCTGGAGGCTCTCTATTATACAGATCCTCCATGCCCTTTGTGTGTGTGTGTTTCTTGAAATACTCCCTCTTCTTGACCCTCAAGACAAGGGTCCTAAGGGTTCCCCACTGTTATAAGGCTTAGGGGACTATACCATCACTTGTTCCCTTCCATAAAACCTGCCCTGCAGGCTTCAACTACCCAGCTTAACTCTGCTTTCTATTTCCTTCTGGGAGCCTGGCTTAAGATGCCGTTTCCAAGGACACAATCATTCCCCAGGGCTGGGATCTTAACTGGGCAAAGCTTCTCGTCAAGTCCTTTAATTCTTATTTTTCTGGGTCCTTTGAAAAAGCAAAGCTGTTTGGCAAGAAGTATCAGGAGCATTGAGAATGTATCTAACCTTTGACCAAGTAACTTCACCTTGGAAATTAGTTAAGGAAAGAATCTTAAATATTTAAGAATTTGAATAAAAATTTATACAAATATGTTTATTTTTAAAGTCGTCAAAAACAATAAACAGCTCACATGCCATCTTAGGACTATGCCAAGTATCTTTTGTTTGCTCCACCAGCTTCCCACTCCACTTTTCTCTGCCCTGAGGTGCCAGCCTTTCTGGACTCCACTACCACCTGGCTTAGGGATGAGCTTTGCCAATTGTGTGTCTTGATGAGAAATCAGAGAAGGGGGAAAGAATGAAGTAGGGGTAGTTATTCTTCCTGTCCCTCCCTGAAGATGACCTCAGGCTGGCTGTGACTCTTCAACAAAGGTGACAGAACTTGTCAGGTGATATCCACACACTAAGTACTTCTGGGGTCCAGTGATGCACCCTTCTTCTGCCCTTTGAAGCCTAAGGAAAGCGACGTGTCTCCCCATGGTTTCTAACCCAAGGATACAGCACTATTACAAAACCCTATCACTATGTTTGCGAATAGCCCCTTTATTGTCAAATTCTCTTCAAATTACCCAGTTTGAGCATACCGTCTATTTCACTGCCAAGAATCTAGTGGAATCAAGGAGCATATTTAAGTACACTCATTTGGGAATAATATATAACATAGAAAGATATTCCTGAAAAATCTGTATTAACAAAACTGGTAAGTCCAGTATGAACAAAGCTACATAAAAATAAAACAAATGAAATTCACCATGAAAATGTAATACGTCCTTCACATTTTCTGTTATAAAAGCACACTACAGGGCTTCCCTGGTGGCGCAGTGGTTGAGAGTCCGCCTGCCGATGCAGGGGTCGTGGGTTCGTGCCCCGGTCCGGGAAGATACCACATGCCGCGGAGCGGCTGGGTCCATGAGCCATGGCCACTGAGCCTGCGCGTCTGGAGCCTGTGCTCCGCAACGGGAGAGGCCACAACAGTGAGAGGCCCGCGTACCGCAGAAAAAGAAACAAACAGAAAACACATTACATTTTTAATAAAAAATTTCCTTTAAAAGTTACTTAAAAGTGAAAGACACTTTAGATTATGCCTACAGGAATCCAGAAAGATGTAGAAGTGGAATTAGAAATAATTCTTGAGAATAAAGTAGGACAAAAGAGAAGGAAAAGGAGAAAAAAATGCCCAGCTGAGGAAAAAGCCTATGGAAAAAACAAGTAAAAGTGCTTGTACAAAAATCAGGATTCTGTTCTGTACAGCATGTAGATGAAGTTGAGAAGAGGGGAGAAACATGCCATTGAAAGTGGTACCCAGAATGTGATTTGGGACCAGAATATTCAGGGTTTCATAGTTGAAGCTAATGGTCTCTCTCATGGCCTGCAGAGAGGTTGGGAATGGCATAAGATGAATCATAAATGGGTTTAAGAAAAGGATAACAAGTTTATTTTTATTTTTTTTAATTTAAAATGTTTTCCCTCTTTGCACAGTTTTATTTATTTATTTTTATTGAAGTATAGTTGATTTACAATGTTGTGTTAGTTTTGGGTTGTACAGCAAAGTGATTCAGAGATATATATATATATATATATATATGTATATTATAAATATATAATATATATACATATTCTTTTTCAGATTCCTTTCCCTTATAGGTTATTACAAAGTACTGAATATAGTTTCCTGTACAGTAGCTCCTTGCTGGTTATCTATTTTACATATAGTAGTGGGCATATGTTGATCCCAAACTCCTAATTTATGCCTCCCCCGACTTGCCCCTTTGGTAACCATAAGTTTGTTTTCTGTGTCTATGGGTCTATTTCTGTTTTGTACATAAGTTCATTTGTATCACTTTTTAGATTCTAAATATTAGCAATATCATATAATATTTGTCTTTGTCTGGCTTACTTCACTTAGTATGATAATCTCTAAGGCCATCCATATTGCTACAAATACCATTATTTCATTCTTTTTTATGCCTGAGTAATATTCCATTGTATAATATATACCACATCTCCTTTACCCACTCATCTATTGATGGACATTTAGGTGGTTCCATGTCTTTGCTACTGTAAATAGTGCTGCTATGAACATTGGGGTAAACGTATCCTTTCGAATTATGGTTTTCTCCAGATATATGCCCAGGAGTGGGAGCACAGGATCATATGTTAGCTCTATTTCTAGTTTTTTAAGGAACCTCTATACTGTTCTCCATAGTGGCTGCACTAATTTACATTCCACCAACACTGTAGGAAAGTTCCTTTTTCGCCACACCCTCTCCACCATTTATTATTTGTAGACTTTTTGATGCTGGCCATTCTCATTGGTGTGAGGTGATACCTCATTGTAGCTTTGAATTGCATTTCGCTAGTAATTGGCTATGTTGAGCATCTTTTCATGTGCCTTTTGGTCATCTGTATGTCTTCTTTGGAGAAATGTCTTTTCAGATCTTCTGCCCGTTTTTTGATTGGGCTGTTTGTTTTTTTGCTTTTGAGCTGCCTGAATTGTTTATATATTTTGGAGATTAATCCTTTGTCAGTTGCATCGTTTGCAAATATTTTCTCCCATTCTGTAGGCAGTCTTGGCATTTTATTTATGGTTTCCTCTGCTGTGCAAAAGCTTTTAAGTTTCATTAGGCCCCATTTGTTTACTTTTGTTTTTATTTCCATTACTCTAGGAGGTGGATCCAAAAAGACATTGCTGCGATTTATGTCAAAGAGTGTTCTGCTATGTTTTCCTCTGGGAATTTTATAGTATCCAGTCTTACATTTAGGTCTTTAATCCATTTTGTATTTATTTTTGTATATGGTGTTAGGGAATGTTCTACTTTCATTCTTTTACACGTAGCTGTCCAGTTTTTCCAGCACCACTGATTGAAGATACTGTCTGTTCTCCCTTGTATATTCTTGCCTCCTTTGTCATAGATTAATTGACCACAGGTGTGTGAGTTTATTTCTGGGCTTTCTGTCCTGTTCTATTGATCTATATGACTGTTTTTGTGCCAGGACTATACTGTTTTGATGACTGTAGTTTTGTAGTATAGTATAAAGTCAGGGAGCCTGATTCCTCCAGCTCCATTTTCCATGCAAATGGAAAGCAAAAAAAAGCTGGAGTAGCAATACTTATATCAGACAAGATAGACTTTAAAATAAAGGCTGTTACAAGAGACAAAGAGGGACACTACATCATGATCAAGGGATCAATCCAAGAGGAAGACATAACAATTTAAATATATATGCACCCAACATAGGAGCAACTCAGTATATAAGGCAAATGTTAACAGGCATAAAAGGAGAAATTGACAGTAGCACAACAACAGTGGGGGACTTAAATATACCACTTACACCAATGGACAGATCATCTAGACAGAAAATCAATAAGGGAACACAGGCCTTAAATGACACATTAGACCAGATGAACTTAATTGATATTTATAGAGCATTCCACCTGAGAGCAGCAGAATATACATTCTTTTCAAGTGCACAGGGAACATTTTCCAGGATAGATCACATGCTGAGCCACAAAGAAAGCCTTAGTAAATTTAAGGAAATTGAAATCATATCAAGCATCTTTTCCAACCACAATGCCTATAAGATTAGAAATCAACTACAAGAAAAAAACTCCAAAATCACAAACATGAGGAGGCTAAACAATATGCTACTAAACAACCAATGGATCACTGATGAAATCAAAGAGTAAATCAAGAAATACCTAGAGACAAATGAAAATGAAAACTTGACCATCCAAAACCTATGGGATGCAGCAAAAGCAGTTCTAAGAGGGAAGTTTATAGTGATACAAGCTTACCTCAGGAATCAAGAAAAATCTCAAATAAGCAACTTAACCTTACACCTAAAGAAACCAGAGAAAGAAGAACAACAACAACAAAAAAAAAATTAGTAGAAAGAAAGAAATCATAAAGCTCAGAGCAGAAATAAATAAAATAGAGACCAAACATATAAATAAATAAATTAAAAAAGATCAATGAAACTAAAAGCTGGTTCTTTGAAAAGATAAATAAAATTGATAAACCTTTAGCCAGACTCATCAAGGAAAAAAGGGAAGGGCCCAAATCAATAAAATCAGAAATGAAAAAGAGGCATTACAACTGATACCGCAGAAATCCAAAGACCATAAGAGTGTAGTATAAGTAACTATATGCCAACAAGATGAACAAGCTAGAAGTAATGGACAAATTCTTAGAAAGGTACAATCCCCCAAGACTGAACCAGGAAGAAAGAGAAAATATGAACAGACCAATTACAAGTACTGAAATTGAACCCGTGATTTTAAAATTCCCAACAAACAAAAGTCCAGGACCAGATGGCTTCACAGGCAAATTATACCAAACATTTAGAGAAGAATTAACACCTATCCCTCTAAAACTATTTCAAAAAATTGCAGAGGAAGAAACACTTCTGAACTCATTCTATGAGGCCACCATCACCCTGATACCAAAACCAAAACCAGACAAAGATATCACAAAAAAAGAAAGTTACAGGCTGATACCACTGATGAACACAGATGCAAAAATCCTCCCCAAAATATCAGCAAACTGAATCTAAACAATGCATTACAGGGTCATACACCATGATCAAGTGGGATTTATCACAGGGATGTAAGGATTTTTCAATATCCACACATCAATCAGTGTGATACACCACATTAACAAGTTGAAGAATAAAAAACGTATGATCATCTCAATAGATGCAGAAAAAGCTTTTGATAACATTCAACATCCATTTATGATAAAAACTCTCCAGAAAGTGGGTACAGAGAAAGCATACCTCAACATAATAAAGGCCATGTATGACAAAACCACAGCTAACATCATTCTCAATGGTGAAAAGCTGAAAGCATTTCCTCTAAGATCAGGAACAAGACAAGGATGCCCACTCTAGCCACTTTTATTCAGCATAGTTTTGGAAGTCCTAGCCACAGTAATCAGATAAGAAAAAGAAATAAAAGGAATCCAAATTGGAAAAGAAGAAGTAGAACTGTCATTGTTTGCAGATGACATGATACTAAACATAGAAAACCCTAAAGATGCCTCCAGAAAACTACTAGAGCTCAATGAATTCAGTAAATTTGCAGGATACAAAAGTAATATACAGAAACTGGTTCCATTTCTACACACTAACAACAAAAGATGAGAAAGAGGAATTAAGGAAACAATCCCATTTACCATCACATCAAAAAGAATAAAATACCTAGGAATAAACCTACCTAAGGAGGCAAAAGACCTGTACTCAGAAAACTACAAACACTGATGAAAGAAACTGAAGATGACACAATCAGCTGGAAAGATATACTGTGTTCTTGGATTGGAAGAATCAATATTGTGAAACTGAGTACACTACCCAAGGCAATCTACAGATTCAACGCAATCCCTATCAAATTACCAATGGCATTTTTACAGAACTAGAACAGAAGTTTTAAAATTTGTATGGAAACACAAAGGACCCCAAATAGCCAAAGTAATTTTTAGGAAGGATAACAAGTTTAGATTTGTATTTTGGAAGGAAAACCCTCATAGCACTGTGGCAATGAGATGGCTGGGAGTTCAAGATAAGGATGAGAAAAGCCTGAACTAAGGCAGCAGTAAAGAAATAAAATAGGAAGGAAAAGACTGCAGACACTTCACTAAGGTGGGATTAATAAAATTTGTTAACTAATGAAAGACAGGGGTTATGCAGTACATATCTTTAAGAGAGAACAGTAATACCTAGGGCACACCTAAAATCATGATAATATTCTTTGCTACTTTAGCTTTAAAAAGCATTCTTCTAGTGACCAAAATATCGTTTGCATTTTTTGTTGTTGTTGTATAAGAAAAAGAAATAAAAGGAATCCAAATTGGAAAAGAAGAAGTAGAACTGTCATTGTTTGCAGATGACATGATACTAAACATAGAAAACCCTAAAGATGCCTCCAGAAAACTACTAGAGCTCAATGAATTCAGTAAATTTGCAGGATACAAAAGTAATATACAGAAACTGGTTCCATTTCTACACACTAACAACAAAAGATGAGAAAGAGGAATTAAGGAAACAATCCCATTTACCATCACATCAAAAAGAATAAAATACCTAGGAATAAACCTACCTAAGGAGGCAAAAGACCTGTACTCAGAAAACTACAAACACTGATGAAAGAAACTGAAGATGACACAATCAGCTGGAAAGATATACTGTGTTCTTGGATTGGAAGAATCAATATTGTGAAACTGAGTACACTACCCAAGGCAATCTACAGATTCAACGCAATCCCTATCAAATTACCAATGGCATTTTTACAGAACTAGAACAGAAGTTTTAAAATTTGTATGGAAACACAAAGGACCCCAAATAGCCAAAGTAATTTTTAGGAAGGATAACAAGTTTAGATTTGTATTTTGGAAGGAAAACCCTCATAGCACTGTGGCAATGAGATGGCTGGGAGTTCAAGATAAGGATGAGAAAAGCCTGAACTAAGGCAGCAGTAAAGAAATAAAATAGGAAGGAAAAGACTGCAGACACTTCACTAAGGTGGGATTAATAAAATTTGTTAACTAATGAAAGACAGGGGTTATGCAGTACATATCTTTAAGAGAGAACAGTAATACCTAGGGCACACCTAAAATCATGATAATATTCTTTGCTACTTTAGCTTTAAAAAGCATTCTTCTAGTGACCAAAATATCGTTTGCATTTTTTGTTGTTGTTGTGATTTCTATCATACTGAAATGTGTATCTTTATAAATAACTTTATTATATTTCTGAATCTTTAGGGGGCTAATTTTCCAGATATAAAATTAGTGTTTCAGATATTTTAAAGATTTATTACATGCTGTCAATGGATTGTAAGAAAGTTTGAGCCAATTTACCATTCTAAGATTAATGAGTTTCTATTTCAGCCTTCTATTGTTAGATTAAGTACTGTCATTTAAAAATTCTTCGAGCATTTAATGGGTAAAAATGGCATCTCAGTTTTTTAATTAGTATTTTTTGGATAGCTGATGGCACTGAACTGCCATGTTTTTAAGCATTTGTATTTCCTATCCTTGAATCATATGCTGATGCTTTCTGCATATATTTATCTATTGCAGACTAAATGTTTTCTTATCCATTTGTATGGACATATTCTGTGTTAAGTATTTTTACCCTTTTTTGAAATATTTATAAACACCTAAGTTTTAAAGAAATCATATCAAATTTGTTGATCTGTTCTTTTGAAATTGCATACATTATTTTTACATTTAGAAAGAACTTTTATTACCAACACCAGAAAACAATTATATGTATATAGTTTTGAAGTTTTACACTAAGCTCTTTAATCCATCATGAATGCATTTTGGTATAAAGTAAGTTTCTAGTATAAAATAGGTAAGCAACAGGATATATTCTACAGCCCATGGACATATAGCCATTATTTTGTAATAACTTCAAATGGAGTATAATATATAAAAATATTGAACCACTATGGTGTACACAGGAAACTAATATAATACTGTAAATCAACTATACTTAAAGAAAAAAAGAAAAAAAAGGCTTAGTTACAGATGGAAAAATAAAAAAATAAAATAAATTTCAAATTCATGTTGGATGTTTTCCAAATAACTCACATTGTCCCATCACTATTTATTAAATTTATTATTCTCTCTACATTGATATTCAAAGCATATCTTATGTTATATTAAATCATCATTGATAGTAGAGCCTACAGCTGAGCTATTCTATTTACCAACTCAGTCATCTTTTTTTTTTTATTATTATATATTACTCCCAAATCAGATTATAATGTCTTTGAGAAAAGGGACTGGGTTTTACTAATGCTTGTATTTTCCATAGGACCTATCACTTTACACATAGTAAACGTTCAATAAATATTGACATATCTATTAAATGAATGTTTAAATCGAATATCCTGTGCCTAATTTACAAAGAATTTCCTCACCATGTTAAAAGGTCACATTCTTCAAGGTGAAACATGAAGTAATTTTGAAATTGGAGAACAGGGCTGAGAATGGAAGCATTCCAAGTATAAAAATGCCATGTGAATTTGATTAGAATAATTTAAATTTTGTAGTGACTTCATTCTCCAGAGGCGATGTGATCATGAGAAAATACTGAGAGAATTTTAGTCGTGGGTTTACTCTGAATTACTGAAGTTCAGAAAGCCCTTTAGCTGTATAGTGATGTGCAAATCAGTCCACATACCACCATGGCTCAACAGATGAACTATGTCAATGGTGAAATGTTGTCTTTATAATGTCTGCTGATACCTTTATTTGGGAGAACCAGCTGTGGATCCTTAACATTGTTATACATTTAGAGTACTGAGCAATAAAGCAATGATATTTAAAGCATATTACATATTCATTTCCCCTCCTGACTAAGTATAAGTTTAAACATGTTAAATTTTAAATAAAAGGCAGTATTAAGTATGTTGTCCCTGTCATGTACAAATATGTGAAGCTTTCATATAGTTAGCTTTCTGTCAAACTACACAGGATGACCTCAGGCTGAAAAGATTGCGGAACAATCTTTTTGATTAAGGAGACATAAAACTAGGCTGTCATAAAGAATGCTAGGATTACAGGCTTCTATATAAAGACATGCTCACTACATCTATTAATGTGGGTAAAGAATTGTATAGTTACCAGAAAAGGAAAGTTATGTATTCAGCAAAACCAAAGATATTTGATGTTATTTTTATGACAATATGCAAGCCTTGAAATAAGTATTTATGCATTTTCAATGTTGTTTACATTGTGAAATTAAAGTAACCTAAATTACCATCCCAAAAACCCTTGGGATAATGTATGGTGAATTCTAACATGTTTCATTCTCCTTTGATTCTCATAATAATCTTACTTAGTAGTGTGTGTGTGTGTGTGTGTGTGTGTGTGTGTGTGCGTGCGCGCGTTAATAGACTTTACTTTTTATAGTAGTTTTATGTTCCCAGCAAAATTGATGGAAAAGTACAGAGTTCCCTTTTGCTCCCTACCCTCCCATATTTTGCTTCCCCCACTAACAAAACCCCATACCACAGCAGTATGCTTAAAACAATGGATGAACCTACACTGACATACCATTATCACCCAAAGTCCATAGTTTACATTAGAGTTCACTCTGGATGTTGTACATTCTATGGGTTTAACAATTGTACAATGACATATATCCACCACTGCAGTATTATACAGAGTAGTTGCACTGCTCTAAAATTCTCCTGTGCTCCATCGATTTACCCTTCCCTCCCCTCTTAACCTGGCAACCATCTTTTTCCTGTCTCCATACTTTTGCCTTTTCTAGAATATCATATAGTTGGAATCATAGAGTATGTAGCCTTTTCGCATTGCTTTCTTTTACTTAGCAACATACGTTTAAGGTTTCCCCATGTCTTTTCATGGCTTGATAGCTCAGTTCTTTTTAGTGCTGAATAATATTCCATTGTCTGGATGTACCCCCTTGTATTTACCCATTCACCTCCTGAAGGACATCCTGGTTGCTTCCAACTTTTAGCAATTATAAATAAAGCTGCCGTAAACGTCCCAAGTGCAGATTTTTGTGTGGAGATAAGTTTTCGACTCCTTTTGGTAAATACCAAAGAGTGCAAGTGATGGATTATATGGTAACAGTGTGTTTAGTTTTGTAAGAAATCACCAAACTCTTCTAAAATGGCTGCAACATTTTGCATTCCCCCCAATACTGAGTGAGGTTCCCTGTTACTCCACATCCTCACCAGCATTTGGTAGTGTCAGTGTTTGGGATTTTGGCCATTCTAATAGAAGTGTAGTAGTATCTTGTTTTAATTTGCAATTTTGGTAGCTATTTTAATTTTATCACTGTATAAATGAATAAACTCAATCTCAGTGAAGTTAAATAACTTGCCCATGATTCTACACTACTAAGTAGCAGATTAAAAATTAGTTTGTACAGATTCCAAAGCCCTTGTGCTTTTTATTCTGCAGGTTGCCTTATAGCTAGACAAGAATAAAATTCAAATTCACACACAGAGAACACCATAGAGTAGTTTCCAGGCTCATTATTACTCGTTTTAGTTTAGGTTCCTCCAGAAGAGGACCCTGAGACAAGAAAGTATCAGGGAACAGTGGAGAAAGGAAGGAGAGAAAGGCAGTGAATGAAGGATGTTTGAATACAGTTATCCCTGTGGGCAACTGCAGCTTACTCCTACAGGGAACCTAGGGAAACAGTGCTCAGTATTACTCAAAATATAGTGTGTGACAGAAACAGTCCTTGAACTGTTTAAGACGCACCCAGGAAAAAGAATATATAAAAAGTAAAAGTAAGTACTTAGAAACTTCGATAACAACTTGACATTTTTGTAACTTCCATTTTTCTTTTTTTTCCTTTTTTAAATTTATTTTATCATTCATTTTTGTCCACATTGGGTCTTTGTTGCTACGCGTGGGCTTTCTCTAGTTGCGGCGAGCGGGGGCTACTCTTCATTGTTGTGCACAGGCTTCTCATTGTGGTGGCTTCTCTTGTTGCAGAGCATGGGCTCTAGGCATGTGGGCTTCAGTAGTTGTGGGACACAAGCTCAGTAGTTGTGGCACGCGGGCTTAGTTGCTCCACGGCATGTGGGATCTTCCCGGACCATGGCTTGAACCCGTGTCCCCTGCATTGGCAGGCGGATTCTTAACCACTGTGCCACCAGGGAAGCCCCAACATCCATTTTTCTAATAATTCGTTTTATTTTTTTCCAATCCATGATGGACTGAAAATGAAAAACTGGTCCAAAAATAGTTTGAGAAGCACTAGTATGGAAGACAAGGCCCAAAGTGATTCCTTTCAAGGAGCAAGGGAGCTGGGGTATTCATACCTCACTTCCCATCAGGTCAGCCCTTGGTTGAGACAGTGTCCAGAAGTGTTCATTTCCCAGCACTTCTGCCTGGGTGGAATGAAGTGGGATGCCCAGAGGGATACATGAATGTCAACAGCAGTGTCTACTACAAACTTTGTCAATGAAAAATTTCACTAAGCTAATTAATCTAAACATCATCACATCTCTATAATCATACTGATAATGAGTTAAAGGCTAACTAAGCATTAATTTGCTACGTGCTATATATAGAAGGATAACAGAAAGCTAGAATTTGACTATGCACAGATAAAATGTTTCATTCAAAAGCACCCATGAAAATAACTAATACTGCCAACCAAAGCATTGGTTAGTGAGTAGGGTAGCTAAATTAAAGCTACATCATTACCTAAAATTCAACTGCAATGCAAAGCAGTAGTCCATGGAATTCAGGATATGTGAGTAATGAGCATCTGTCACTTTACAGGGCTTCCTTCATCAACCTAAGATAATTTTGTGTCATCTTGTTGGAAAATAGTATTTTATTTTCCACTAAGGAAGCCAAAGGCAAGAAGAGCTCCTCCTTCCTTCTCTCCACTCCCAGAAAGCCAGGGGACTGGCATGTGATGAAAGTTCTGAAAATTAGATATTCTCAACCAGGATTCTGAATCTTAAGCAAGTGGTCCAAAGATGAAAGGATGATTAGAGAGCATTCTTATTTTTTGGAGACTTACTGCTACTGCTTACGCCTTCCTTGGTTTCTGGCCTTATTTAATCCTGGTCTCTCAGCCTCCTGCTAATTCTGTGAGCTCCCAATTTCCTTCCAATAGTTTCCTCTTTTTACTTAATGACAGTACAGTCTGACTCTTACTTGAAACCAAAAGTCTTCACTGATATGAGGTGGTGATGAAGAATGAGAGCTCTGATTCATGCTTGCTCAGTAATTCTCTTGAAGAAGTGAGGTCAGTCTCTTCATCAACCTAGTTTTTAAGTTTCCACATTTCTACAGTAGTATTAGTTCAGCAGTGTGCTTTATGTAAAATTAGTCTGTGAGATGTTCTCTGAATAAAGGATTCCTCCTTTGGAGAATCCAGTTGCATGTTAGCCTTTTTAAGTTCCTAAAAAATTGTCCAGCAAAGGATTTAACTTAACTTTAACCCGGCATTTCCTAAACTTAATCATGGAAGTCTTATTTCTGAAAATATTAACATCTCACACAGTTATTCATCCATAGAATACCTTGGAAAGAGGCATTGGCTCCAGCAGTTCATTTTTCTTTGACTTTGCACCTGACACTGGAGTTTATCACTAAGCACACATGAGGCCTTTGAGGAGTCTCTGCATTAATCCATTATGGCAGGGGTTCTTAAACCACAGTAAATGAAGAAGTATTTGAGAAGTCAGTAATAATGCATATTGCTGGAAATCACACCAAATCTACGAATTCAGAATCTCCTGGAATAGAGTAAGGAATCACTCTACAGGTGACTATGTTGTAGGCAGTCCTCAGTTCACAGTATGAGGAACACTACTTTCTGTAAAGTACCTCCTGAACCTCCTGATGGCTTACATTCTTTATCATTGGAAGAATCTAGAAGTCATAGTCATAATACTATATCCCACTGGCTTGATCATTCAGATCATTCATCTCCTAAAAGCTGTAGATGAAGCAAGTTCGTAGACAACTTGTGAACATCAGCTTAAAACCTCTCTATAAAACTTTGAAAATCTCTGATCCAACTTCAGAAAGATACAATATTAAAATGTGAATATGGTTTTAGCTGTAACTATGGGGTCAATAACTTGGACAAAATCTACTTAAAGGTTGAACACACACTAAAAGGAGCAGTCAGTCTCTCAGATGTCTCTCTCACTCCTGTTAACTGTCAATAGCTTATTCATTTCTCACCATAAACTATTAGTGAGAAATCAAGGTTAAAGGAGTAGTAGGTCAGAAACTTAAGTCATCCAATTTTATGACTTATTAGCAACTAAAAGATTCTGATGATAGGAAGGCTGAAATAAATAGCTAAAATGTTATTTTTAGACTATCTGTGAATTTCACTTGCTCTCATTAACACAAATGATGAAAAATCACCTGTCAGAAATTTCAAAGCAAGACAGCAGAACACGAAAGAAACAAAAATTACTCAAGTCACCATCTTCTGGAACATTTTTTCTCTGTTAGAATTCTTCAGGTAATATATGAAGAGAATAATACTACATTTCTTCACAATATCCTGTACATTTTCTTACAGGAAAAAGGACGAGTTGTGGTGACATTTTTGTTGTTGTTGTTGGAAACAAGCAAACTTTTTGCTCCTGGGCCACTAGTTATATTTACTGTTAGAAATCCTCACAGATGATTTGGAAGATTCAGGAGAATTCCCTTTTGTCTTTGCAATACAGCCCCAAATGTATAGATAATTTGTTAGTAAATAATTTGCAATCATAGTCTCACAGCTGCAATATTCTCTTATTTTATTTTGATAATCAGAATTATAACCTCTTTGCAACTGGGGAGTGACAATATATGGAGGTGTGCTTATTCTTCAACATCTCCATAAAACTGGTATACTGACATATATTTCCATGGGCTTCATATAACACAACACAGAATTCTTTCTTTCCAAATTCTTTCTTTCCAAAGAATTTCTTTCCAAATTCTTTCTTTCCAAATTCTTTCTTTCCAAAGGGCTTCAAAATTTACAAGCTTACCGATTTACAAGCTTTGTTTTATTCCTCTTGCTACACAGTTGTTTTGGCTTAGTATATAGAATATATCAACATCTAACAATATAGAGTTTAAGAAATTTGTACATACCTTATCATATTTCACAAAGTTACTTTCATTATTATTTGCATAAATTTATTTTATTTAATATTGTAACTTCCATTTACATTTCCAACACTAAGAATTAGAATTAAAAATGTCATGAAACTCTGATGTGATAGTCACTCAACAATGCAGAGTGTACTTACACATATATCCTTATAGGGATTATGGATTGACCTTTCTTCTTTATTGTAGCACTGCACTGTCTCAAGGGTGGCTGCATTCCTTAGGGCTGTGAACTAATCTCTGGAGAATACACATGCTGCCTCACTGAAGAGTCACTAATCAAAGCCTGAATGTGTTCCTTTTGTGTTCAAATTTCAAATCCTCATCCCCACTCCATCCATTTTTCAGGATCCTTCCTTTAAGACCACCGAAAGCAAAACTATAGCTGTTCAAACTTGGAACTAAGGAAAGAAAACAAAAAATGAAGCTGGGCTGGATTTAATTTTATGTAGAGTACATTGCCAAGAGTGGAATTATGTTTACAAGCATCAGTTTTTTCAGGTTTGGGTCATTCATTTGGTCTCTCAAAAGGAACTGCTTTGTAGATCCAGGGCACTTGTAATTTTCCACCTGCGTTCCTGGTTTGCTTAGCTAATCCTGTGGGCCCCAACGTGCAGTCCACACCTGAAAAGGGGGAGTTTTTAATGTCGTGGTTTATTAACCAGGTACTTTCCATTCACTAACAATTAGAAAACAGAAAGAAAGAAAAAAAAAGAGCGAGAAAGCCTCCTACTTGTTTTTTTACTCCAAATATGGAGATGGAAACTATTAAACAAATAAGGAGGGAAACTCCCGCATATTTCACCTTGACCTGGCTGGAATGCTCTGATGCCTGTAAGAGGCGGTGCTCTATGAAAGAGATGGGCAGGCTGCTAGTGGAAAAATGAGAGGTCAGACTTTACCACGGGGAACCTCTCCTGCCCCTAGAGGAAAAAGAGAACCATCAGCCTGTGTCTCCGATTGGAAACAGCGCCTTGTTTTCAATCCGGGGGACTGGGTTCCCTCCCTCGACGTAACGTCGTAGGAATGGGACCCAAGAAGGCGCGCGGCTTCCCCGACAGTTGCCGGGCTTAACACCCGCTCCAGGCTTGAACCGATATTTCTGAGCTGCCAACAGGCAGAACGGCCCTCCCACCTCCTCTCTTTAGTCTCACTCTTCTGCTCCGCCGCCCTTTGTAACTTCTTTGTTCCGTTTATTTGGAAGGTGACGCTTAAGGTCAAAAGATCCACCGTGACTGGCAAAAGCCCAGAGCCACCACCAGACCCTGGGAAGAGCAGGGCTGTCCACCTCAGGGCAGAGGCTCGGAGTGGAGAAGGAGCCGTGAGAAATTTCAGCTGCAACTCCGGGTACAGCCCCTGCGGACCGGCCCAACTCTCCAAGGGTTGGGGAGACGACGAACGGTCTCGGGGTGGGGCAAAGGGTGAGCTCCGAACTCTGCCAGCAAAGTGGGCAGTGCTCACCAGCGAAACAGAGGGTGTTGGGGGGCGGGGAAAGGTGCCTGGACTCCACGTAGTCTGTGGCAGCTGCCGAGCAGTGAGTATCTCCCAACAAAGGAACGCGCAGCTTCGGGGTCAGAGGCTGGGGTTTGCGCACAGCTGCCAGTCTTGCTGAGCTAGTCTCCGCGCCACCTAGGCGAGCGTTGGGATGTAGGGATTCGGAGAGAAGGGGTAAAGAGAACACGGTGTGAGATTCCTGCTGCGCGGCTACGCATCAGGAGTTCTTGTGAACGATGGGAATGGCAACTCTCAGAGCCAAGGGGAGGAAAAAGAGCTGGAGTGAGCAAAACAAAGAGCGAGTGTGGGCCGCGGTGACTTCATGCCTCACCAATGTCCCGCCCACGCTGCTCCGAGCTGTTGCTGCAGCCCGAGCCTCCCCGGCAAGGAACTCTGTAGCGTGGGGCGGTTTCCTAGCAACTCGCAGCCCGAACGCGCCTAGCTAGCCGCACTTTGGGAGCCCCAACCCTCCCTCCCCACCCCAGCGGGGCCGGGGCAGGACCATTCCTCCCCCGCCCCTCGCCAGCCTCGCCTCCTTCTCATCCTCTCCGGGGTGCATCCCAGAGCGCGACAGCTGTCCCGGCTCTGGACGGCGGGACGCCTGAGCAGCACACTGGAGCCAAAAGGACGAGGGCACGAAGCACTCGCCCCCGTGAAGCCAGGCTCCTGCACCCCTGGGGGACCTCTCCTCCTGCGCTCGCGGCCGTGCGCTCCACTCCCGGTCAAGCAGGGAGCTGCGATGCCTCACTCGGTGTCCGCGGGCGCCGGCGGGGGCTTCTAGGGCGCTCCGGGGCCGCCTCCCCCTGCTGCTGGCACATCAAGCTTCCTCCCTCGCCAACCAGGACGCTGCCTCTTCGACTTTGCTCGCTGCTCAGCTGACGAGGCTGCAAAGTTGCAATTAAGTGAAGTTGGCTTCCCTGCCCACCTGTGGAAGAAGCTCGACCTCACTGATGCGCCATCGACTTTTTCCCCTTCGGCCTCGCCAGCGTCCCCTCCCACAGAAGCAGCATCACCCACTGAATGTACATTAGGCTGGTTTTTCCCCCCAGCTTCGGGCTTTGTTTGGGTTTGATTGTGTTTGGCTCTTCGCTAAGCTGATTTATGCAGCAGAAGCCCCATCGGCTGGAGAGAGACAAAAGCTCTTTTCTTTGTCCCAGAGCGGGCTGCGGAGCCTTTGCTCGCGTCGCCGCCCCGGGCCTTTGGCCGTCAGAGGAGGTGCTTCTCGCGGAGATCGCGGGACCGGCCGTGCGGAGCTGGGAGGGCCGCGGGGGCCCTGAAATGCCGAGCTGTGCCCAGGCCGCCGTACCTGCATCGTTTGCTCCGAGCCGCGGGGTCCGCCTGCCGGGCCTGCTGGAAACATCCTAGCAACACTTGGCACTTCGCGCCCGGTAGCGCGAGCGCGCATCCGGTTAGCAGCCAGGCGGCGGGCGCGGTGCAGTGCGGGCTGCTTTGCATTATGTGCCGCTCGGCCCTGGCTTTTTTTACTGCCACATTAGTCTGCCTGCAAAACTGCAGGCCAGGTCCTGCCCCATTCCTCCGGGCGGCCTGGGTGTTTTCAGTTGTTCTTGGACTGGGCCAAAGTGGTAAGTTGTTTTGTTTTCTTTTGTTTTCTTCCCTTCCTCAAAGGTCTTGGGCTGTCACGAAGAGCATCCCGGCCAGGTAAGCGGCCCGGTGACAGCCTCCATCTGCAGAGAACTTCAGAAGGGTGGGTGTGTGGCGC
The DNA here is from genome assembly GCF_003031525.2 of Neophocaena asiaeorientalis asiaeorientalis. Lineage (NCBI taxonomy): Eukaryota > Metazoa > Chordata > Mammalia > Artiodactyla > Phocoenidae > Neophocaena > Neophocaena asiaeorientalis. The sequence goes on from NW_020172592.1 coordinate 2,620,766, forward strand.
CGTTCTCCATTGCAGGTGGCCCGAGGGAGGCCAGGTGTCAAGCGTTTCCTCCCTAGAGGGACAGGAATAACTGATTACCTGAGGAGACCCTGTGTGTTGCTGAGGGAGGCAGTAATAGCATGGAAGTTTGGGAGGGTGGTGGGCCGTATTTACAGAAGCCCGTTTAGGGGTTCTGCCCCGTCCTTGAAGGCATCCTCCTTGAAGGCATCCTCCTTGAAGGCATCCTTGAAGATGCTCCCTATCTTTCTAGTATGTGGGTCCACTAACCCCTAGCTTGCATTTGATTCAAGCCTGAGGACAAATTGGTATAATGAGAGTGAGCGTTCTGTTTTTGAGTCCATGAAAGAAAAGGATAGCTGCACACAAGTTTCCTCTACCATAGTGCTCAGCTTGAACGACTTAAACATATATGAAGAATATTCTTGCTTTAAGTCACTGTTTTTTCAGCTCAAGAAACAATTCCTAGCTAACTGATCCCTCAGTGAGATCAATCCTTGAGACCGAGACCCTGAGACAGAACCCGAGAGCAGGATTGACAACTTTCAGTCCAGGCAAGACATTTTGTCAGAACTACCTGATTTGGAGAGGATACTTCTTTATATAGGATATTGTCCCCTCATTTTACAAATCACAAAGAGAAGCTCAAGTCAAATAGTGTATGAAAAGGTGCTTTGGCACTTGTGAATTAGATGCAAATTTAAGGTGGCAGTACTGGATTGTTAGCAAACAGTAAGACATAAAGTAAGTGATAATAATAATCATGAATTTAGGATGAGTTCTTATTGGTATTAAATGTAGGCCAAATATTTATTTTTGCCAATGCAATGATTATTGCCATACTTTTTGGAACATGTTTACTTTATCTGTGTTTGGTCATTGAGACTTAAATTCTATTAGAGCCTTTCTCTGGCCTCTCCTATTGAAGGAGAGTTGTAATTGTTCTGTATACTAAAATGTTCTCCTATGCTTTGAATTGATGAGCCAAATTTCTGCCTGAACCTAATTAAAACCATCAAGTCAAAACCTTATAAATAAGGGTTTATAATGGAAACATGCTAGCTTCACTTATTGGTTGCATACACAGCTGTCTAATATTTGTTTCCAAAGAAGATTTATCCAACTGTGTGAAATGAGAGCAGTTAGAGTTAATTTTATCTTGTGGCTCTTTTTTTGGCTTATAAGTTGATTTCAAAATAAGTGAAACTTAAGGCAAAGGAAAAAGTAACATTATCAATTATCGGTTAAGTGACACCACTGAGCATAACTCCATCCTGTGTCAATAAGTGACAAAGTATTTTTCTGGATTTAGTAAATACATACATACGCACATACACTAGTAAGATGACCAAAACTCGTGTCAACACAGTATATTTTGTTCCCAATACTTAGGCAAAAGAAAAAGTGCTACTTGCCCCCAGATTTTGCTAGTAATTGTGAGTTTTTAAAACATATTCATTGTGTTTGTAAAGATTAGTCAAGTTCTCGTGTAATAGCATTGTATTTCCATCCAGTGACTGTAGCTGATTTGAAGCAAATATTATGAATGAGCTCTCTTGCACCTGCAGTTGTGAAAAGGGAATGCTTATCTGAAATCAGAACAAGGCATCCTTTTCCTAGTCTCTGTCAATATACAAAGATTTCTGATGTATACTGGTTTGCACTGCAGTTAAAAACATGCAAAAAATTTAAATTATAGCCAGTACAACTCAGAAAATTAGAGATCAGCGTAAACTGTTGTACTTTTGTGATATAGCTACAAGTCTCAAATTATATGTCTTCACAGTACAAATTAGATGCTTAAAGCAGAATAGGAATTTAGGTATCACTTACAAAGGAAATCTTGTTCCCTTGCTCAGTAGTTTACACCAAGGAAATGTTGAGGGCAATAAAGCCATACAAAAGAAACCATAAACGGCACAAGTTTGGGTTTAATTTTTGAAGTAGAATTTACAGGTCCCAAATACACAGTGGACTTTTAATAATGAATATATAGTGAGAAAGGGGGATGTTATTAATAAAATCTGAACATTATTCTGATCTAGAAAAAAAATTATTGGAGTTTGTTTTTCAACTTTCCTTGGTGGAAATTACCGACAATCAGAGAAACAATAACACTATAAAATGGTTAATGAGTAACTGGAAAACACTAGAGAATACCTTATGGTTAATATTTGAAGAGCTAATGTATTACCACTGCTGTTTCTACATTTGCTAGTTTTGAAAGGCTAAACATCTTTTTAACCTAAATTTTTATATAGCAATATAAGAGTGACAAATTTCAGAAACTACCATTTCTTTTCAGAAAGTGGTAACTATTGTGCTGAAATTTCACCTTCTGTGCATAATCAACTATTTATTCTTTTACATAACAATCAACTGGATTAGCATTGTTTTATAAGTGTAGTATATTACCTCAGAACATGTTTTATAGAATAAGTTTCAGAATTCTTTATGCTTACCTAAAGTGAGAGGATATTTAAGAGAACCAACACTTCATTTTTAAAAATCCAGTTTTCCAAATTATTTGCACAATAAGCATAAAAATTAATTCTATCTTAAAGCAACTGAGATACTTTCCAATAAAAAAGCTTGTACTGTATATGAAAAGGCTATGTTTGTGCTGTATATTTTCAAATCTTACCAGCAAAGTAGGTGATATGATTTGAAAAATGACATAAAAATTCCTGTGCCCCTGAACAGTTCTTTCACCTGTTACCAAATTATCAAAAATTTCACCATTTAATGGATTTCTTTGGATTAAGCATGGTACTGACACTATGTTTCTTCTAATTTTTAACTTTATATTACGGACATTTTCAAACACACAAAGAAGAAGAAAGAATGGTGTAAGGAATCACCACAGACCCATCACCCAGCTTCATCAACTATCAACTGAAGCCCAACTTCTTTCATGTCTTCCCCCACGCATTTCATTTCCTTCCCCCAACAAGACTATTTTGAAGCAAATGTCTCATGTCATTTTGTCCTAAAATATATCAGTAAATCAAAATACTACTGGAGGAGAAGCACGCTTCATTAATTCCCATAACACGAATTTTTTTAGCTAAAATTTAGGGCCACAAGAACGTCCACTATCTTTAAAGGGAGGAATGCGGAAGTGAGGGAGGCAAGCAAAGGCAAAGACAGTTTCAAGTATTTGCTTCTCAGTGGTTCTATTATATAGCTCCATTAAAAATATTCTTTAAAAAGTATGCATGCATATGAAAAAGAAAAAATACAGACAAATGTAATTACTTTATTCCAGTGGAATCACAGCAAGTATACCTTGTTTGAGTTTCAGTTTTAAGGAATGTTCCCCCGTCTCTTGCATCATCAGTTTTCTCCTCTCTACTAGATCATTTACAGCATATGCATATCCATACATGCTGTAATAGCTCTCATCTTCTATTTCTGTCTCCTTTGTAGCAAAAATTCTTGAAAGAGTTGTCCATATTTACTGTCTCCAATTCTCCTCACCTTCTCTTTTAATCCATTGCTCAGGATTTCTTTACCATCCCTGAAGTTACACCACTCTGTTAAGATCAGTGACCTTCCTATTGTCAATCCGATGGTCAGTTCATAGTCTTCATCCTTCTTGAACTACCATCTGTCGGCGAGTTGACACTGTTGATCACTCCCACCTTTGAAACACTTCTTTCCTTGGCTTCCTGGACCCACATTCTCTTGGTTTAAGCTCCTTCTCCATCCCTGATGTTGGTTCTTTCTCATGTCCCAACCTCCAAATATAGGAGTGGCCCAGGATTCAGCCCTCAGATGTTCTCTTCTAGATATATACTGGGTCTCAGGTGGACTGATCAGGTCTTGGGTATTAAATACCATTTCTATGCTGACAGCTCCAGTCCTGCCCTCTCATCTCATCTCCAGAGGGTCTAGCAAACTGCCTATTCAACATCTCCACTGTATGTCTAAAGGCAAAGTTAACCCTAACATAGTCAAAACCAAACTTCCAATTTTCTCCCTCAGGTTTGCTCCTTTCACACACTTATTCATCCAGTAAGCGATGTCAGTCTTCCAGTAGTTTGGGATAACACTTTGGCAGCACCCTTGATTTCTCTGTTTCTCCCACATTCCATGGTCAGTTCACCACCTCAATTGCCTAAAAAGCTGATTTTGCTGTGATTTTCTTTCGTCCACTCAGAGTTGATAAAAGTTGAATTAATACCATAACTTTTTTTTTTAAGTATAGGATATCTTCAAGTGGTAGAGCCATATATAGCACTCTGAAGAATAAGAGGACTGACCAGGTAGAAAAAGATCTTAGAATAATATTAACCAGCTGATATTTTTTTAAATGTATGTTTAAGTCTTAAAGATATATTATTTATTCATGAATATATATACCTATTAAGCTAATTAAGCCTTGATTGGACTGAAAACAAAATTAGTTAGTAACTTTAATAAAACAAGGGAAGTCAGAGGATATAGTTTAGAAGAGAAAGGGACACTATTGAATAGGATTTAATGTAGACAGTTAACAAGCTAATCCGTTTTCAGTCCAATTTGATATTTTTATGAGACATAAGAAATAACATGATATAGCAAAAATATATTGCCTTTTCAATTTTCCTGTACTCCATTTTGAATGAACCTTCCTTGAAGCAAATAAAGTATTTGAGATAATCTGGTCTGTGTTGTTTAACAGCCTTTTCTGCCCCACCGCTAAATTAGATTTATCCAGGTATAGTTTATGTTAAATTTTCACTTTGTTCACCACTCCTCTCCCCCAGGGCCATTCTATTGATCACTAGATGGATCTCAGAGGGTACAGTTTTTATCTAAAGTTCTTTAAACTTTAATAAATGGGGCCTGATATGCAGAGACCATCCAGTTTTCTTAAAAAGTAATAAACTGTTTGCCTTGTGATATAGTCTTTCTCTTGTTTGTACTTATTAAGCAAAGATGCTCAAAGCATCCTCTTTGAAAGTGCCTGTTGTATAGCATTCTCAGTCATTTAAATGATGTCTTTTCACTGGTTTGATAGGTCTCAGTGATAGGTCTCAATGAGTAACTTATATAAAAATTATGTTATTTTTGATATTATTGAATCTTACCTTAACAAAGTGACATAAGGAAATAGTCTTTTTATATGTTCATTGAATGACCTGACAACATTCATAACCAATCCTGTATTGTTTATGCTCAGTCATTCTTGGTCCTCAGAACTCTAGTCCCTGTTGCAGCCCAAGTCTACACATTTAGAGCAGTTTTGCCAGCATGAGGACTGTGAGGCCCTATGTATCTTCTCCAGTTATATATGAAATGTATTCTGTAAGCTATTTATTGATTATAAAAGAAGCCATAGAAAAAATATTTTATGCTTATGCATATTGCATTTTATTAAATTGAACAATTAAATACTGAGCTTCTTAAGTAGGTGACCTAACTGCTAATCTCTAAAAATGTAACTTTTCCAGTTGTATCCTAAAGATGTCATGTAAGTATGGCTTCTATATGTAGTGGAAAGAAAGTGCAATGCTCATGTAATTTCACAAACAACTGGGTAGCTCTCTCTCTGTGCCATGCACTGATATAGATGATTTACCACATTAATTTAACCTTCATACTAACACTATGAGAGAGGTAGAATTGTTATGCCTGTTATAGAAATGAGGAAACTGAAGCACAGAGGAGATAAGTAACTCACTGAAAATCACCTAGCTAGTAAGTAGAAAAGATGGGATTTGAACTCGGTTATGCTGCCTCATACTTGATTTAAAAAGTTTCTAGATGTTGAAGTTATACATTCAGTGTGACTGTCAGATAGAGGACCTTCATGAGGAGGCCCATGGCATATTTGGAAAAAGGCCTTTCATTCATCCCCTTTCTTAATTGTTGGTGTGCCGAGGTGAATTGTGGTGGAAATCTGGGTGTTTCAGGGTTGTCCAGGAGGCAAGGAAACCATGGCCATAGGTAACATGCATGCGAGAGCACAGAAGCCTAGGAACAGAGTTTGGACCTCCTTCCCTGGAGATTGCTGGGCTATGCCATGTAATGCTGTTACCCTCACGGAGTAATTGCAGCGAGGAGGATAAAGATTTGTGAATCAGGGCATGGTGAAAACATACCTCCTGTGGAGGCAAATACTCTCAACCTCATATACACCTCACTGTGGTTGTTTTCATATGGGAGTAAGAAAGGGCGAGAAGACACGTGGCCTTACGGGCGTAAACTGGAGCGAAACTCTGCCTCCCACAGGATTTCCGATGTGTTACAGATGTGTTTGACTTGTGGTTATGAGAAAGAAAGGACAAGAGAAAGACATTGAGCTACTAAGTAGCTGGTAACCAGTTCAGTCAGAGTGTTCAAAGGGACAAAATCATGATACGAGGCATCACACCATTGATCAACATAGGGCTCAAAGCATTCCTAGCCATTTGGAGCCACTCTATTATATAGCTTGATACTCTATGTTGTTTAATATATTCATATTATTTTTTCTCCATGCATTTTTACAAAGTAAGTGTTTTTTCGGCTGTTAAATATTTACAGTGATTAGCCATAGCCAGTAGTCTACCAATATTGGTCATTTAGAGCATGGCATTTCCAGTATATGCCAGGCTCAAGGTGTCTACTGCTGTACTTTCTTCAGGCAGAAGTTTTTGCTCTGTGTGTATGTGTGTGTGTGTGAATGATTTCAGTTTTATAACTATTTGACAGCAGCGGTTAGTTCACATCAATATGGACTGTCTATAGATTTCTGAAAGTGGTGACAGATTTATAGGTTATCAACATATAGAGCTTGTTTAGTGAATCTTCACCCTTGTTTCCCACATATGGATACGGTATAGGACATTCCTTATTCCTTTGGCTCAGACAGCTTTGTTAAACTTCGTGTCAATGTACACATCTGGAGTTCCCACCTCCTTCATGGCAAACTTCCAGATCTCTTTGAGCGTCCAAGGGCCATGCTTCTTTTAAAGCCTACTCCATATATGCACAGGTAAATGCTGATGGTTTATTCTCTGGTCATCACCTCATTGATGGAAGAATAGCCCTTTCTTCTCACCCCTCTTTTCCGTGGGAGCCATCCAAAGAGTGCAAGAGATTGTGACTCTTCAGGAAAGAGTTTAATGTTGAGACATCAAAGGCTCTATCTAAGCACTAAGAATACAGCAGAGAGCAAAACAAAGTCCCTGCTCTCATGATGCTTACATTCTAACTGAAGAAGACAAATACATGTATATATACATGTGTATATATGCATGATATATATGATATACAATTTATCACATGTGACATATATCATACATACACATGTGTATATATATATGTGTGTGTGTGTGTGTGAATATATATGGTAAAAAGAAGAAAAAATAAAGCAGAGTGAGGGAACTGACCTGAGAAGGACTGGACAGTCTACTATTATATACAGGATGATCAGAGTAGGTCATTCTAGTAAGATAACGTTAAATTTCTTAAATTTTTTTCTTTCTATGGTACACGTCAGACATTTCACAATCTTTCCTGTAGTTTAGTTCCTTCCTGAAAATGGGAGGCAAAAAGATACACTAGGATTTCTAAGCTGTTAGTAATAGGAGTTTTTTTCCTCTTTGCTATTAAAGGTCATCAAATTATCACTTATGGCTAGGAAGAAAAGAGCTGAAAGGTAGTGAAGGGGTGACAAGATGATAAATAAGTGGGTGATTCTAGGTAAGATGACTAAAGGAAAATGGAGATTTTTGTTTTTTAGCATCAACTCTGTCCATAATGGTTTCTCGAATCTGTCTGCTCCTTTTAATACAACGCCACTAGAGTAGAGAAAGCCTGAAATAGTCTTCATTCCATGAGGCAAATCTTTTGGCAAAATCTATGAGTGTCCTAACCAGTCTCCATTATTTCAAACCTTTGTCCACACTTTACCTCCCTACTCAGAATCTTCATGGCTTCCATCGTCTTCAGGCTCCTCTGCATGGTAGGCAAAGCCCTTCCAGAACATCCCATGCCTAACATTCTGGCTCCTCATTCAAGTCCTGTCTCCACATCAACCTGTGACCACCTTAAGAGGAGAAGCTGTGCCTGTTGATTCTGCATTTTCAATGCCTGGCATGCAATAGGCCCTAATAAATTATTTGAAGTAAATTACTCAGTGAATGAGGTGAGGATAACAGTGATCAGTTTTAAATTGGGCAGCTAAGCAAATAAGCCCTATTCAGCTCTAATCCTCACTAGAATTTGAACTTTAAGAAATACAGTTTTCTTTTGAATGTGAGTTCTACTATAAAAGGTTTAACACCATGAAAGGACATTTGTTTCTGCATTCCCAGTCCACTCCAAAAAGCAGTCTCTTGACTTGATAGGCAAATCTTTAGCAAAGATCACAATAGAGACTTAGTTTTTTAATCTACTTTTTACAAATCTGTTTTGCTTTCAAATTTCTGTGATAATTATTTCCATTGTTTTTAATTAATATGAAAAGTAATCCTGATCCTTTACCCTCAGTGTGTATTTTAAAATTGATTTCTACTTAGATTATACAAACTGCAATTTGTAGTCATTTTAACCAAATACTAGAAAAAGTAATGAAAAAACAAGATATTCTAATCAATTTAGTCATTATACACTCAGATTTTCTTAAAGCATCTATAGCTTTGTGTCAGACACTGTTCTGGAGTTAAAAGAATAACAATAGTTAACATTTGTAAGGTATTTTCTCTATGCCAGACACACTCCTGTATATATGATAGGAAAAATATATCCTTTAATGCCCACAACCCTCTGAGGTATGTACTCTGATAATTCACATTTTATAGGTAATCAAACTAGTTAAAGAGTCATTGAATAACTTCTTCAAGATCTCTTAGCTAATAAGTAATAGAACCAGAATTCAGACCTGCGTGGGTTTGACTCTGTATGCTCAACCTCATAACAGACTATCTTCCAGGGGTATCTTCCAGAGTCTCTATCCCGGGCCTTGGAGGGCCTTGCTCTGGCCCTCTCCACAGGCAAGGAATCCATGGCGCATGCCTGCCCAGAGTCTTCAATTCCCTTCTAGATCATCTTTAGAATTCTCTGCCCAAGCAGCCCCAACCTACTTTCTTTAGACTGTGCCACCCATATGCCAAGCCCGAGGAGAGGGGAAATAAATAGAGCTTGGGCATACAGGCTGGAGTATCCATGCAGGTAAGTGATAGGCTATTTGCTTTGCAGAATAAACCTAGAAGTGAGAGAGAAGAGGGGCAGCTTGAGGGCTGGAGGAACAACATACACTGCAAAGTTCCCAACCAGAAATCTTAAGAATCTGAAATTCTAAATTCACACCTAGCCTTCTAGGGCACTATCAATGCGTGTTTATCAAGGTAGGAAAACAGAACTTATTTTACGTGATAGTTTCTTAGCCTGAATTTTAACTGTTAAATATTTAATCCTGTTATGCCTGCAACGATTTGTATTCTTGCTCCCGCCCTAAAAAAAGTTAGGGACAGATTTGTCTAGTACATTAAATATTACAGGGGGGAGGGTGACAGACAATGAATGCACCATAGATCACTGAATAAAGAGAACTACTTTATGTCAAGGTGCTTTTTGGTAAAGCTCTGAGATGTATACAGATTACACTAAATTCTATTTTCCTGAAAAACAGTGTCATAGAGACAGTCTAGTGTATACATTTTTTAATTTAGTTTTACTTTTTATTTCCCCTTATTGGTTTAAAACATGTCATAGAAAAGAACATTTTACTGACATGAATTAGCCAAATTCGGTTGAATTATTCAGCTGGCATATTTAATATCTATAAGTAAATGAATGTGTGGAAAAAATACTGCCAAACTGCCTTTATGGACTAAAAGGACTAGTTTCCAATTGAAATATCAGTCTTTTTTTTTTTCTTTTCCTACAATTCTTTTTTTTTAACATCTTTATTGGAGTATTATAAATATCAGTCTTAATGTGACCTCTTTTCTGTTTTTACAGCAAGTAAATCACTCTAATTTACATATGAAAGAGAAATGTAATAAAAGTCAAAATGATTTCCATTGGGATTTTATCATTTAATTAAAACAGTCCTACCTTTCAACAAAAGTACTAGGATCGATTCTTGCTAGGAAACTACTAATATTAAATAGATATATTAAAATTATCTTCTCTAACTTTAGGAAATTAGGAAATAAGAATAAGATCATTAAATTAAAATTGCAGTGTTAAATTATAGTGGTCTTATTGGATATATACTCTTAAGATGATTCTAGAAGACACTTTTATTTTGAATGCTGTTATTCAAAGTACTAGAAGTTCATATTTTAAAAAAGCATATGAAGTCTTAAAAAGTGATCTTTCATGCTGACCTTATCAATGAGCCAAACTATCATTACTATAGTTATTTTGAAGAGAGTTGTTACACTCTTTCCCAGGTGTTTTTGTTGTTTTAATCCACTGTTAACATTTGTCAAAGATAGAGTCTGTTGCCGTTCTAGATCAGTACTGGTACAGTTTGATTACTCTGGAGAATTGCCCAAAAAAATCACAGCACCCAGGTAGTACAGAGTGAGGAACGAGAGTAGCAACCAAAGGCTAATTCAAGCTAAAGTCCATGAGAGAGACTGAGTTTGGAAAGACTGGAAATGGGAAAGGCTGGTAATGAAGACAGGAGAATAGCAGACTAGCAATATGTCGGCTCTGAAGAAACGTGCCAAATATTTCTCATTACGTATGTGAGGTGTGCAGTAGCTTTTGGTCAGGGATGTTTTGATATTTTGGACCCAGCCTCCTTCTAGGATTGAAAGAGTTGATATGCCGATGGTAAAATACAGCCACAGTCGAGGTACTGTTGTTCCAAATATACATATGGTAACAGGGTCCTATCCTTGGAATTGAACCACAAACATTTTCCAAGGTACAAGCATGTTTCCTGATTTTAGTGGGGGCCATATATTCAGTATAATTCCCTAGTAACTGTTGCAGGTACTAGGTAGGGAAAAGATCTTCAATCTTATAGAATGAGGGATGACTACTATGCTCTGAAGGAGCTTTAGAATATTATGAGTTCGAACAAAGAAAATAATTAAAAGAAAAATTCAAAATTCTACAGGACCTTAAGGAAGTACCTTACGGAGTGCCAGACTAGGCATTGTCTTTTTTAATTGCCTACTCAAGTCAGGCTTGGGGGTCAGGCTGTCTACGCCTAATGGTGTAAGGTATTCATTGATTGCAGTAAAACAAAGAATGCAGGAAAGTTTTGGGGTGTGCAGAAATTGCTGTAGAACTCGCTGTTCTAGTTGGAAACAAAGAACTCCTTGTAGCGGAACTGAATTATTGGCTGAAAAATGACCTACCTGGTCTCTTTCTTAGTACAAGGCATACCTCCCAAGGTATCACTCTATTGTCTTTTGTGCATTTGGTTTGGATTTATATGGTGAATTGAAGACAACTGAACCATAATTTGCAAAAGAAAACCCTCGAGAAATGATACAAGAGGCTCAAGTTCCAAGAAAATTTATCTGGAAGATGATAACACTGAAAAACACACTCAAGAAGGGAGTCAGTTTCAGGCATCCTGAATTTTGGTTTAAAATGTCCCTTTTGATGAGTGTTTCAACCACAACCATCTAGAAACAGGGCCCTAAGGTGAAGGACAATGTATATAATCACAGGGCCCAACCCCTGAGGTTGGTAATGGAAACACAAAGATTAAATGTTATTAGTACCAGTCTTTAGTTCAGAGGATATAACTTGTTTGATGCCTCTTGAAGACTTCACGGCCACACGATGCTTGGTGACATCTGATGGGACTAAGACGGAGTGTTAGAAGGGGTGAGGTGTCCTGAATAGGTACCTGTGCCCCAATGAAGACAGCATGACACAGCTGGAGAATAAAGCCCAGCACCCACTGTTAGGGAGCACATGTGTGTTAATATATATGTCCAGGGCCGACCCTTGGCTACTTGCAGGTCAGCATAGCATTGATGCCAGAAATCATTACTCTCTGAGAATAAGACTGCAGGCTGGATCATCTGGTGGTGGACTTACTGGGGTAGAAATCAACTTATGGGCATTATCAAAAGTCAGATATCAGGGCTTTTTGGACAAATCCTGCCTCTCAGAGATGTGTTTGATTTTGAAGTTAAAAAAAGACAAGTGCTGCTTCTGACTGAATTACTTGGCAGTGCAGAAATGTTTGGTCGGTTAGACCTATAACTGGATGTTACACCCCGCTTCCCCACAGGACAGACTTCTCAAATACTGCCCAGATGACATGGGTTTTTTCTCCTACACTGGGCACCTATCAATTCCTTTGGGTTTAATTTTTTTAAAACCGAAAAGCCCATGTACAGAACTTGGGTTTTCTTGGCCCTTTTACTAAATTACATACAGGCATACCTTGGAGATATTTTGGGTTTGATTCCAGAGCACTGCAATAAAGCAAATACTGCAAAAGCAAGTCACATGAAATTTTTTGTTCCCCAGTACATATAGAAGTTATGCTTACACTATACTGTAGACCATTACGTATGCAAAAGCATTATATTTAAAAAAAATAATGTACATACATTAATTAAAAATATTTTATTGCTGAAAAATGCTGTCATCTGAGCCTTCAGTGAGTCATTATCTTTTTGCTTGTGGAGGGTCTTGCCTGGATATTGATGGCTGCTGACTGATCAAGATGGTGGTTGCTGAAGGTTGGGGTGGTTTTGGCAATTTCTTAAAATAAAACAACAATGAAGTTTGCTGCATCGATGGACTCTTCCTTTCCCAAAGGATTTCTCTGTAGCATGCAATGCTGTTTGATCACATCTACCCACAGCAGAACTTCTTTCAAAACTGGAGTCAATCCTCTCAAACCCTTGCTGCTGCTTTATCAACTAAGTTTATGTAATATTCTAAGTCCTTTGTCGTCATTTCAACAATCTTCACAGCATCTTCACCAGGGGTAGATTCCATCTCAAGAAACCACTTTCTTTGCTCATCTGTGAGAAGCAACTCTTCATCTGTTAAAGTTTTGTCATGAGACTGTAGCAATTCACTCACATCTTCAGGCTCCACTTCTAATTTTCTTGTTATTCCCACCACATCTGCAGTTATTCCTCCACTGAAGTCTTGAATCTCTCGAAGTGATTCATGAGGGTTGGAATTAACTTCTTCCACACTTCCGTTAATATTGATATTTTGACCTCTTCCCATGAATCACAACTGTTCTCAATGGCATCTAGAATGGTTAATCCTTTCCAGAAGGTTTTCAATTGACTTTGCCCAGATCTTTCAGAGGAATCACTATCTATGGCAGCAATAGCCTTATGAAATGTACTTCTTAAATAAAACTCAAAAGTCAAACTTACTCCTTTATCCAGGGGCTGCAGAATGATCTTTTGTTAGCAGGCGTGAAAACAAATTAATCTTGTCCATCTCCATCAAAGCCCTTAGGTGATGAGGTGCATTGTCAGTGAGCAGTAATATTTTGAACAGAATCTTTTTTTCTGAGTAGCTGGTCTCGAAAGTGGGCTTAAAATATTCAGTAAACCATGTCATAAACGGATATGCTCTCATCCAGGCTTTGTTGTTCCATTTATAGAGCACAAGCAGAGTAGATTTAGCATAATTCTTAAGGGCCCTAGGATTTTCCGAATGGTAAATGAACACTGGCTTCAAGTTAAAGTTACCAGCTGCATTAGCCCCTAACAAGAGAGTCAGCCTGCCCTCTGAAGCTTTGGAGCCAGGCATTGACTCTTCCTCTCTAGCTATGAAAGTCCTAGATGACATCTTCTTTCAATATAAGGCTATTTAGTCTACACTGAAAATGTGTTGTTTGGTGCAATCACCTTTATTTTAATTATCTTAGCTAGATCTTCTGGATAATTATCTGCAGCTTCTACATGAGCACTTGCTGCTTCACCTTGTACTTTTATTTTATGGAGACTGTGTCTTCCCTTAAACCTCATGAACCAACCTCTGCTAGCTTCAAACTTTTCTTCTGCAGCCTTCTCACTTCTCTCAACCTTCACAGAACTGAAGAGAATTAGGGCCTTGCTCTGGATTGGGTTTAGGCTTAAGGGAATATTGTGGCTGGTTTAATCTTCTATCCAGACCACTAAAACTTTCTTCATATCAGCAGTAAGGCTGTTTTGCTTTCCTATCATTTGTGTGTTCACTGGAGCAGCACGTTTGATTTCCTTCAAGAACTTTTCCTTTCCATTCACAACTTGGCTAACTGTTTGGCTCACGAGGCCTAGCTTTTGGCCTGTCTCAGCTTTCAACCTGCCTTTCTCACTAAGTTTAATCATTTTTAGCTTTTGATTTAAAGTGAGAGACATAGGACTCTTCCTTCACTTGGCTGCTTAGAGGCCACCACGTGGTTATTAACTGGCCTAATTTCAGTACTGTTGTGTCTCAAGGAATAGGGAGGCCCGAGGAGAGGGAGAGAGATGGAGGAACAGCATGTCAGTGGAGGAGTCAGAACACACTTAATATTTATTAAGTTTGTTGTCTTATATGGGCATGGTTCGTGGTGCCCCAAAACAATTACAATAATAACATCAAAGATCACTGATCACAGATCATAACAAATATAATAATAATGAAAAAGTTTGAAATATTGTAAGAATTACCAAAATGCTGCACAGAGACATGAAGTGAACAAATGCACTTGATGCAGGGTTATCACAAACGTGCAGTTTGCAAAAACACAATAACTACAGAGCGCAATAAGATGAAGCACAATAAAATGAGGTAAGCCTGTAGATGCTTCTAGCTCTATGTTAAAGAATTCAAGCTCCAGAGTACTCCGGAATTGGGCCTTCGAGTTCTGTGGAGCTGCCATAGTGGCAGATGACCTACTAACTGGTCAATCCACTTTAGGATATTTCCTAGGGGTCTTTACTGACAAGCAGAGAACTAAAACACCCAGAAAAATCCCAAGAAATACGGAATTACCTAAAATTTGGAAGCCTACCTCTACAGCACAGTGGCACTCCTATATATGACTTACCTATGAGGAATTTGGGTTCCCAAGAACTTTACCCTTAATAGCACAAACTCACCTTTCCAAAGCTTTGAGGATGCTATACAGTAAGTGGCCTAGGATAGTCTGAATTAGTTGGTTATACAAAGAAGGCTGTTGGATATTGCCCAGATATACAGTGGCCCCCTCCATCCAAAAGATCACAGGAGATACCACATGAACACTGGGAGACTGGCAGGGAATTCTAGAATCTGAGAAGACATTATCAATAATGTATATAACTTAATTTATATGTTAAAAATATATTTTGAAAAAGACCTTTCATTCATCTCCTTTTTCAACTGTTGGTGTGCAAAGGTGAAGTGTGGTGGGAATCTGGGTGTCTCAGGGTTGTTCAGGAGGCAAGTAATCAATGGCCACAGGTACACATGCATGTGAGAGCACAGAAGCCTAGGAACAGAGTTTGGAGTCAGGTTGTCATTTGTTTGGGAATAGAATAGAATCTTCCAGGGAAGAAGGGGTAGATAAACTGACCTATCTCTGCACACTCAGTGGATCTGCAAAATGGGTCTGACAGGATAGAGAGGCACTCAAGAGCCTCAGTCATGGTGAGGAAACAGCTCCTATTTACCATTCAAAAATAATCATACTTGATTACATATTTTAAAAGGCAGCTTGGGAGTCTTTAGCAGAAGCATAGAGGTTGAACTTGAAAGGGGTGGTTAAGTATCAGAAGACAAAAGGGATATAAGGGCCAAGGGGAAGCTGAGTAGAAAACAGAAGGGTTCAGAGATTAGACCTGGGGTGTTGTATGTTGGGGAATGATTTCATTTTTCTGAACGGGTTGCTGCTGTTTTGCCAACTTTAACTGATCCAGCTGAATGGGCTGACCCCCTGTAGCAACTTAACAATACTGTGTGATTTCTAACAGACAGTATATATTTGGGAACAAGACAGAATAGAGATGCAATTATGTAATAAAAGGATCTGGCAAATTCCTCAAGGAAGTTTTTACTGACCCTCCCAGTCTGCCTTTTAGGTAACATCCTCCTATGGTTTGCTGCCATAGCACCTAGCCTGTTCTTTTCACAGCACACTTATTAAGGTTCTGTCATATGTTAGTTTTTGCTATAACTCTATAAGCTTCACAAGGTAGGTAACCTATTCTTAAGACCCTTCACAATGCCATGATTATAGCAGGTATTAAACAATTACCAAATAATTCATGAATGGAAGACGGCCATCCAAATCATTATAACTTCAAATTCCTTAAGAAGTGGAATTTTCTGCTGTGTTCCCAGATGATAATCTTTTCCTCTTTTGACCAAATCTCTGTCCATTCTCTTCCTTCTACTCAAGAAATCTTTTTTTTTTTTGCTGTACGCGGGCTTCTCACTCTTGTGGCCTCTCCCGTTGCGGAGCACAGGCTCCGGAAGCGCAGGCCCAGCAGCCATGGCTCACGGGCCCAGCCGCTCCACGGCATGTGGGATCTTCCCAGACCGGGGCACGAACCCGTGTCCCCTACATTGGCAGGCGGACTCTCAACCACAGCGCCACCAGGGAAGCCCAAGAAATCGTTTAATAATACTAACAGTGCTGCCCATGAGAAGGTGAGAAACAGTTATAGTAAAACCCTGGTTGCCTACAGTGTATGTGAAATCCATGGTCATTCATAGTTTGATGCTTTCTTCCGAAAACCTTTTAAAGATGTATTTGTAAACTTTCCTATCTTAGTAAGTACATCATTCAGACTCTGAGATTTGAGAAAAGCCTCACAGTTATCATTCAATCAATAAATCAGAAGGTATTGTTTGAACACCTATTCAGTACATTTGGCATTGTACTAGTTGCCATGGGGACAGAGGAGATGTAAGATATCATGCAGGTGGGATAGCTGAGCTTGGGAACTGTGTGAGTACGTAAAACAAGATAGTGATGTGGGGCCGAGATGGGTGGTCTGGGTCATTAGTGTTGCAGGGCTTTTGACTTCTCCGGAATTAGACAGGATATAGGTCTAGGTCAAGTGTGTCCTGATGCCGAGACAGAACCTCAAAGTCCCTTCTAAATATTAATACTTAATTTTAAATTTTCCTATGCTTCAGCAGAGAATTAAAGTGCAGAGCCTTGATTAACTGAAGGTTTCAACTACTTAGGTTTTACTATACATATGGTTCACCTTTTTAGGTACAATGTATTCCTAGAAACCATCATAAAATGCATCAACATAAAGCAAATCCAGGTTGTGTATCCCTTACCCTAAAGGTATATATGATTACTTGCATTGTCTTTAGCTATTAGCAGAAAACTGTTAAATGAGTGTATAAAAACAGGAAGAACAGAAATATAAGGATTAATTTATCGAATGAGTAGACTAGGGATATCAAAGTGGCAAAATTCAGAGACAACGTGTCAAAAAAAGAAAGTGTTATGAGTGCTGGGGAGCAGTGCAGAATGGCCAGAGAGTATAAGTGCAGTAACAGGACAAAGCTTCCCCAAGGGGAGGCATCCTGAGCTGAGTTCCAGAGTTGACTGAGAGAAGGGGACACAATTGGGAGAAAGTTAACTGAACGATGCAGAAGTAAACACATCAACTCAGAGAGAGAAGGGGTTGGGGGAGAGGGCACACACGGGACATTTTGGTCAATGCAGAGGAGACATGCATTCATCTTCTCATTAAACAAATATGTAGTGAGTCTCTGTAATGTGCCAGATATTGCTCTAAGCCCTGAAAATAGAGCAGTGGACAAAATAGACAGAAATATCTGCCCACATGTAGTTTATATCCTAATGGGAAGAGCCAGACCATTGACAAAATAAATAGAATGTCCAGCGTGCTAGAAGGTGCTATTTGTCTAGCACCTTCTGTAGTAAAAACAAACGCAGCTGGGGAATAAGCAGCAGTGCTCACACCTTCCTCTCTAGCACTCCTCACTCCCCATCTGAGTCTGTTTTTCTCTACAGAAAGTGCTAGACATATAGCACCTTCTAGAATGCTAGACCTTCTATTTATTTTGTCTATGGTCTGCCTCCTCCCATCAGAATGTGATATCTGAGCCAAGTCCTGGAGGGAAGTATGAAAGGATAGCATCTGCCTCAGTGATATGTCACTTGAAAGGAAGAGACTGGCACTTAAATGTGAATTATAATCTAATAGGTTCTATAATTTAAACTAAAATCTAATAAGTGCTAATCATTTAACAAATAATTTTTCAACAATGACTGTGTGGAAAGCATAGTTCAAGATGTATAAGAAACATTAGGAAACAAAAGGACAAAAATCCTTGTCTTCATGAGTCTTATATTTTGGGGGAAGAGGAAACAAAATAAAAAGTAAACATGGTTATACGTAATTACATAGTATGTTAGAAAGTGCTAAGTGCTATGGGAAATAGTAGACCAGGATTAGGGGGATAGGTGGGAGTTGCCATTTTAAATGGATTAGACAGGCTAGACATCATTAAAAAAGGGGATGTCTGAGCAAAGTCTTAAGGGCAGTGAGAGTTAGCCTTGTGGATAATTGGTGGAGGGGATCAGAAAAAAAAGAGAGGCTATCAAGGGATATAAGAGATGTGACATAGATGGGAAGATGGAAGGAGTGGAGGTGGCAGATTGTCGGTGTCAGGATCCTGGAAGTGAGTGAGATTGAAAGACAGGAGGTAGGGGTCAGAGAGGGTAATATGGGAAATATTGGGATTGTAGAGGGGTTGCAATTACTGGTAATTACAAGGTCTAAAGCTATGACCATGGCTTAAGCAAGTAGCTAAATCAGAGTGGAGGACAAAATAACTGGAGAAGAGAATGAGGAAGTGGGGCATCTAGGTATTGCAAAGATGTTCTGCATATATACTGAAATTGCCATGAACTGAAATTGCCACGAACTGAAATAGTAGTAGTATTGGAGAGTGTGATAAGCAACGAGTCAAAATTCTCTAGAAATGAGAAGGCATCACCCTGGCGTCAGTAAGTGCCCGTAGTAATTCAGGGTTCTGAGTGATGTAATCTGAGTTAAGAGTGTCAAAACTGGGAGGAGTGAGAGTGCCCTGGAAGTGGCAATAAGAACTAAGGAGGGCAGCTATCTGCCTCTAGGCCCAGTGTCATGAGGGTCATGGGAGAAACAGCCATTACTCATGAGGTCAGCAAAGGAAGCGAACCTCAGGGGTGATTCAGTTTTCATTAGAGCAAGGAGTGGGAAAATTCATAGAAGAGACCGATATACAGGGAATTCTTCTGGAAATGGGCTAACAATTTTGGAGAGCACAAGAAGAGGGTTTCTGGAGTTGTAAAAGAGAGCAGATGAGGGGAGAAGAGAGATTGTGTACAGCCTAATAGGGATTAGAGGGGTATTTGCAAGTCTTAGACTCCTTGAAGCAACTGACATGAACACGGATAAGTCAGATTAGTCTTTGTGAACTCAAGGTAGATAGTGGTGATAAAGCTGTGAGTGGCAAGAGGAAGGTGGAAGTTCTGGGGCTTGTTCTTGATTCTATGGAAGGAAGAGAAACGGTCTGAGGAAGCCTGACTTTGTTCTGGTATGAGGATGCTCACTCTACTCAATCTCCTACTGAGCGGGAGATGGACATTTTTTTTGAATGCCTTGGGCTACCTCCTCAGACAATGAGCTGGAGCTGATTATCCGAGACAACGCTTTGGAAGTGAAAGGGTTTATTGAAGACTTTCCAAACTATCTAACATCATCTCCTCCCTGGGGGAATTTGCTTCTTGCTAAGTATATTTACAAACGTAATATGTAAATTATACCCACACTTGCATAATCTGCAACTAACTGAATAAACAAATAAAACACAAATAACTAAATAAAATACATACAAATAACTATAATTTAATGAAGAATGTAAGAATCACAATGCAAATTCTGTAAGGACTCAAAAGTAGTGAGATAAGCCACACCTGAAAGGAACAGGAAGGAACTGATGGCAGAGATGTAAAAGCAAGATAAGTGTCTTAATTGGATGCTGAAGAACTGGAAGGACTGTAATAGAGGGAAATGCCCAGGATGACTCTTCAGGCAGAGAGAGGAGGCATACATACTGGCCATGACTAGGGCATCAGGGGAGAAGTGAAAGAGAGAGCCATTGAGTTAGATATAGATGAATTTGTTTGAACTTGACTACTCAGGTGGTGGGAAATCATTGAAGGCTTTTTATCTGATTGTTTAGTAGGGTAGGCAATAATGTATACAGTCAACCCTCCATATCCAGGGGTGTCACATCCCTGGATTCAACCAACCACAGATTGAAAACATTCAGAAAAAAAATTCCAGAAAGTTCCAAAAACAAAACTTGAATTTGCCACATGCTGGCAACCATTTCCATAATATTTACACTGTATTTACAGATATTTACATAGCAT
This sequence comes from Neophocaena asiaeorientalis asiaeorientalis, assembly GCF_003031525.2. NCBI lineage: Eukaryota > Metazoa > Chordata > Mammalia > Artiodactyla > Phocoenidae > Neophocaena > Neophocaena asiaeorientalis. Next base: position 2,641,050 of record NW_020172592.1, read on the forward strand.
TAACATGAAGATTTAAAGTATATGAGAGGATGCGCATAGCTTATATGCAAATACTATGCCATTTTATATTACATAAGGGACTTGAGCATCCTTGGATTTTGGTATGGGGTGGAAGGTCCTGGAACCAACCCCCTGGAGAAACTGAGGAACATCTGTATAAAGTATTTCAGTGGTAGATGCCCAAGGTAAAAGACTGAGAAAATTGTTAACAGTAAAGCAAATGATAAATGAGAGTCTAAACTAGGTTGAAGTCCAATAAGGGAAAGATGAATGCTAAAGATACTGAGGTAAAAGCAAGAAGTATTGGTGACTAACACGTTGCTGGGATTATGGCAGAGGGAGGAGTCAATGTTGACCATAAAGATTTAAAGCAGAATAACTAGGAAAATATTGTAATTAACAGAAATAGGTCAGTCAAGTCAGGAAGAGCTACTGATAGATGGGAAGATGATTTTTATTTGAGACTTGCAGCTTTTGAAGTTCCAGTAGGAACCTACGTGGAATGTCCAGAAGACTGTTGAAAATTCAAGACAGAAACTTGAGTGAGAATTTGGAACTGCAGATACTAAGTTGATGGTCATGTGCAAGCAGATGAGACTTAAAGTCATGTTAGTTCATGAAGCCATCAAGGTACAGAGTTTAGAGAGATGTAAAAATAGCCAGACATAAAAAGAGAATTAGTCGTGGGAATGGGAGAAGTGATAGTGTCCACTCACTGTTAAAAGGTAGAGTACATTTAAACATTACTAAATACTAGCTGCTAGATATAATTAGGAAATTATCATTTGCCTTTGAGTGAGCAATTCACTAGACAGATAGAGGAAATGATCTTGGCAAGTACGAAACTCTTCTTCCTCTGAAAAGAGAACAAAGACAAATTTGACTTAAAAAAAAAGTAATTTAGATATTCTAGGTAATATAAAGGTAAGGTTGGGTCATATCTTAAGTATGAGGACTCGGCAGAAGCGTTTGGGGATTTGAAGAGAAAGAATTAGAATAGTGAATGTGAGAAACTATGATGGAAAATCAACAAGAGATGAATCAACAAGGCCTAGGGGTTAGGTGAAATGAGAAAGAAATTTGGAAGAAACAGTGCCCCACAAAGGCAGCTTCAGATGCTAAGGTATAAGCTGTTGCTTGGGATGCATAAACGCTACTTCTGTTTATTTTCAACTTCATGTTTAGAATTCTTGGCTCAGGAGCCTGCCTTCTGTCCCATCCTCTGGCTCCCCCTGAATTTGTCCTTTATCCTACTTTTGGTCTTTGGGTCTAATAACTCTCTCATGGTTGCATGATCCATTGGCCCCAATAGCTCATGAGAATTCCCTGCTGCAGGCCCCAGGGATTCCCAACAACTCTGTCTAAGGTGGAGGTAGTGAGATGTGGGGTGATTTTATGGAATTGGGTAAGCTGAAAATCATGAGCAAGATAATACTGTGTAAAATTTAGAAAAATGTCTGGTGATGATAACAAAGGTTGGGAGGAGCATATTAAATAAGAGCTGTGAACTTTGAAAGAATAGAAGTTGATACGTTTTGGGAGGCAGGGACTGGGGGAATGGGGGGAGAAGCCTACAAACAGCTAGTGAGAGCAAGAAGATTAAAGCAGTGGTTGAAGATTTACCCAAAGAATGATAAACTCTAATAAAGCTGAGTTTTGATGAAGTGGAAGCAACAGCTGGACCATTTGGGGAAATATGGAGACTATGGAACAAGAATTTCATAGGACAATATGGACTATAGATTAGTTTGTGTTACAGTATCAATATAAAATGTCCTAAATTCACCAACTCTTGGTGGTTTTATAAGAGAATATCCTTGTCCTTGGAAAGTACACCTTGAAGACTATGAGGTAAAGTACTGATCACTGATATATGTATGTAGCAAGAAGTACCTAGTCAAATTCCAGCCAATGGAAGTAAACTGGGCAATTAGTTGAAATAGTTTAGGTAATTTAAATGTTATAGAATATTAAATTTCATTCCTATAAGGTAGAGTAAGGTGAAAATTTTTAAATTATAATTCAGAATTTCCTTTTCCTGAGTCCAAAAGTAAAATGAATTTTATGAGACACTGAAGTATTTAGAATCATCTTTGGCTTGAAGATTGAAGTGATTTTATTATAGAGAATGGACTATAAAATGTATTATTAATGTGTACTTCAAACTATATTAGTATTAGTGCTAATATTAATACTAATTACTAAGATACTTAATCTTACACTTGGTATTAGTACACACTCCTTTCAATTTTTCATGCTGCTGAAGCCTTGCAAGGAATTCCAAGTAGAATATAAAAAATAATTTTTTAACCTGAAAAAAATTTTTATCATCTCACAGCTGAGCTCAATCTGTTTGAAGGAGCATTACAATAATTTACCCCTCGATCTGAATAGGTTATATAAACCAGGTAAATATAGTATAGGGATAAATGACTTTAGTTAACCACAAATTGATCTGTAAGTCAAAAGATTTATATAATGTGTCATTGGCATACTTTTTAAAAACCACATAAAGTAATTTAATATTTTTATATATATTCTCAAGAAAGGAATATATTTCCCCACTGTGCTCTGATTGTCCTTTATCTAACAAATAATATTCTATCAAAGTTAATTTACAATGCTAATCTTAAATAAACTTTATTGATAAATATTACATCAATAAGTCAACCCTACTGATAAAATTTACATCATTTAAAGTGTCAAATGAACAGTTTTTGACAGATGTACAGACCTGTGGAACTAACACTACAAACAACATACAGAACACTTTCATCCCAGCAAAAGTTTGTTTGTACTTCTTTGCTGACAAGTTTAAAACATAAAACAATGAATGATTCCGCATTACAGACAACTGATGAGTAACTGATATATATAACATATAGGGTTGTGGATGACCTTTAAAAACACATTTTTCATATTATAAATTATATCTTAAAATGTCCGCATAAACTAACAGGACTGTACATGCTATAAAGCAAAAGTTTTCCACCAATCGTCATTTTAACTCATACTCTACTTTTTAAAGTGTTTTCACAACACAGTAGATGAATACAGCATATAAAGAGCAGGAGCATTTTCCCTACCTCATCAGCAAGGAAGCAAAACCTCAGCAAAGTTAAATTATGAAGCCAAGGTCTGAGAATAGGCAGTTAGGACAAGAACAAGTTGCTTGCTTCCCTGTTCCAGATTTGGCTTCCAGGGCAGAACTGGAAATTCACAAATGGAAACTGCAACTGCAAACACCATTTCAAGTGCTTCTGCCTAATTAGCATGCAGCCCAGAACTGTCCCCTGGCAAGATATTGGGGAAACACAGTAGTAAAAGGAGAAGCTCTCTCCCTTGCTGAAAAAGTGCCAACCAATCTGATTGAGGCACTTGGTAAGACATTCAAGCTGGGGCTTTGGTGTTAAAACTCAAAGTTTCCTTGTGCTTAGAAATAAAGTGAATTTTGAAAAGCGCACTGAAGTACTTAGGGAAGTCTTTGGCACTGAGGACAGAAAATAATCCTACTGGGGAGAATCTAACATCCTCATCTCTAGAGTGGGACTGATGATAGGAAAAGTAACGACATACTAGTAGTATGAAAGAATTGTCTTCAGCTACATGGAAATTATTATTGAGTCATCACTTAAGAATTAATAATAGTACTAATTAACAAGGGTTTTAGGTTTTAAATCATACTTCGGTATAATTGTCTTTCTTTATGTTTTTCTCTATTCTATACAGGACAATGTTTAAGAGAAGAGGCTTTGTAGTCAGAATTGGGTTCACACTTGGTGTCTGTGCTTACTAGCTCTCTGACTTTGAGATGAGACTTTGCCTGAGTTTTAGTTAGTTCCTCATCTTTAAAATGGGCTTAGTAGTGCTTTCCTCATAGGACTTTTATAAATTTTCAGTGAGGTAATACATATAAAGTGCTTGGGACAGGGCCCAAATGAGAGTAATCACTTAATAAATATTTGGGTTTTTTTCCCTAATTTTATCCTATCATATATATAGGTTTGATTTTCAAGTGGCAGAGTCAACTATAGATACCTTTTTGGTCTTTGAAGTGTAATTACAGGAAAACCAAATGCTGAATTAACTAAAATTCACTTTGACTTTTAATTTATTTTTTTACTTAGAATAAAATTCTTTACAATATAGGGTGTTTCCCTGCTGCTCTAATCAAGTGCACACCTGCAAGTGACTTCAAGATTAAAAGATATAATGAAAAAAATGTATTCCTACTATCCTGGGGCATTTGGGTTTTGACATGAATAGCACTATGATTTTTTTTTTTTAGGTGGGAGAAAGGAAATTCATACATGCCAAGAGTTGGAGAGGAAAATAGGAAGAGCCCCTAGAACTCTAGTGTGTTAGGTTAAAAAACATTATTTAGAGGAACAGAGTGGGAAACCGGTGAATATTTTGGCTTTTATAAAAAGGGAGTGTGCCTCATAAACAGGACAGTTGGAATGTATGGAAAAGTTCCAGTTAAAACAAGACACAAAGCACATGACTAATATTGCTTTTCCAAGTTAGACAAATGCAGCTTTAACCAGAATTTGCCTCAGAGGGGCCTCTGGAGCCCTCCTTGAATCTTGAGATTTTGATCCTTTTTCAAGTTCCAAGTCTGAAGTAGGAAAGCAATATTGAGAGATGCTGTGTTTTTGCCCCTCACCTTTCTTCCTGAGTTTCCCTCGCTTTGTCACAAATTCCCACCAGGTGAGTGAATGTCAGAAGACAAACTGATATGCACAGGCAAAGGAGTAAATGCAAAACTTGATTTGAGCCTCTTCTTGTTGAACTATCTTGTTGAATACCTGCTTGGCCCACCAAAAGAAAATTCACTGTTAGGAAATAATATGAACTGCAAAGTCATTTTCAAATGCAAATGACAAGTACTCTTCATACTCTTTTGTCTCCTTCCCATTTCAAAGAAGATATAATCTAAAAAACAATCAAACAAATTTCAGCCAGATTTCTGCATTTTACCTATCTTTCAAACCTGACGGTTTGTCCTTAATGTGAAGAGATTCCCTCATCAATAACAAATCATGGGGGCTTCCCTGGTGGCGCAGTTGTTAAGAATCCACCTGCTAATGCAAGGGACACAGGTTCAAGCCCTGGTCTGGGAAGATCCCACATGCCGCGGAGCAACTAAGCGCGTGCGCCACAACTACTGAGCCTGCGCTCTAGAGCCCGGGAGCCACAACTACTGAGCCCACGTGCCACAACTGCTGAGCCCGAGTGCCACAACTACTGAAGTCTGAGCGCCTAGAGCCCCTTCTCTGCAACAAGAGAAGCCACCGCAGTGAGAAGCCTGTGAGCCACAAGGAAGAGTAGCCCCCACTCGCCACAACTGGAGAGAGCCTGTGTGCAGTAAAGAAGACCCAATGCAGCCAAAAATAAATAAAATAAATTTTTTTAAAAAAGAAATGATAGCTGAGAACTTCTCAATCTGAAGAGAGAACTGGATATGCAAATACATGAAGCTTATAGATCACACTATAAAAAAAAATAATAATAATAACTCATGGTATTTTATTTCTCCTTGTACATTTTCTATCACCTGAGCACGGATTGCCTTGTGTATTGTTTTTATTTCTGGTTCTACACACCAAACTACTGTGCATTTAGGGTAACCTGAGGCCTCAGCTTGCCTGAGGAGTTTCAGTTTACACCTGTTTCACCAGTGTAATTAATAGTTCCCCCTTTCAAGTTAAAATTGTTCTGGTATAGAGGATAAATTACACAATCACCGAAGATGGCCTGCAATCAGAACTTTTTCAAAGCAAAGTTGGTTAAAATGTGTGTAAATGAGTCACAATAAAAGTTTCTGATATGACCCCTCCAGACTAGCCTTCTTGATGTGGCCCATTTCAACACAAATGAGTGTCATCAGTGGCTTCACAGTGGTTCTTCTTGTAAATTCCATCATGAACTAGAGTTTTGATTTATGCCATCCCAGCGTACTTTAAATACTGACTCATGTTGGGATTGCCCCAAACAGGGCAGGGCAGACTAATGGAATGTGAAGTATTGCCCTAACATTTCTTAACCTGCCCAGTGTTGAAAGAGGCTTTATTTCCCTGTTTGTGCTCCAAAAATCTTTATGCTAGCATAAAACCCTATTGTACTCACATGATTTTCTGCTATATAACAAGGGAGGTTGAAATTTGTCCCTGAAACGAGGATTACATGTAATAAAAGTCTAATAAACCTGGTTAATAAGAAGAAAAGATACTAATGCTATTTCCTAACATTGGCATTATAAGGAAGTTCCTCTCGGTAAGAAGGTACTCAACCTCACAGGGGCATAAAACATTTGCTGAAATGGAATCTGATTTAGATCTGAACAATAAGAAAAAAAAACCTGAATTTGGTAGTTTTGCATCTGATAAATATAAAATGAAATAGCATTCAAAAGTGCTATTTCAATTCAGTACCATTCCATCACATATTCAGAGTTCTTTAGAAAGAAACTAGCCTTGCTTTAAAATAAATCAGCGGAACTGTACAATATCAGAAGACCAAATGTAAGGAAAAGAAATTTGTCACTAGAGAGTGGCATGGACATATATACACTACCAAACGTAAAATAGATAGCTAGTGGGAAGCAGCCGCATAGCACAGGGAGATCAGCTCGGTGCTTTGTGACCACCTAGAGGGGTGGGATAGGGAGGGTGGGAGGGAGGGAGACGCAAGAGGGAAGAGATATGGGAACATATGTATATGTATAACTGATTCACTTTGTTATAAAGCAGAAACTAACACACCATTGTAAAGCAATTATACTCCAATAAAGATGTTAAAAAAAAAAGAAATTTGTCACTATAGGTATATTTGTTTTTTTTTCACATTTGGAAACATCAAGATGAGGTCATCCAGATTTGAAACATTAAGTAAACATAGTTATATTGCCTTCTGCAATAAATAGGTTTCGGAAAGAAAGATTATTTTAAAATGCATATTCAGGAGCTAGAAAGACCTGAGAAATTAAATTGACAAATCAAACTCAACTTAGAATATCAATTATTCATCCCACATTAATTGAGTGTGTACCAGGTGCTAGGCTCAGACACTGAGGAAAGAAAGAAAATATATGTAAGCACTTGTTTTCTAGGAACTGACAGTCTAGTAGTCTTACTTTTCCAAAGAATAGCAAAACATGAAAAAACACAGTCTCTTTAGGGTGGATGATCTGTTTCATATAAAGTAATGTTATGCTTAACATTTCTAAAAAAGCAGTTATATTAATTCTGCTCAAGTTTTTCTCTTATTAATTTTTTTCATTTTTTCATTGAGATATAGTTGACATACAATATTGTAAGTTACTGGTGTACAACAGAGTGATTTACAATTTTTAAAGATTATATTCCTTTTATAGTTATTGTAAAATACTGGTATATTCCCTGTGTTGTACAATATATCTTTCTAGCTTTTTTTTTTAATACATAATAGTTTGTAACTCTTAATCCTCTACCTATATCTTGCCCCTCCCCCCTTCTCTCTCCCCACTGGTAACTAATAGTTTGTTCTCTATACCTCTGAGTCTGTTTCCTTTCTGTTATATTCACTAGTTTGTTTTATTTTATATATTCCACATATAAGTGACATCATACAGTATTTGTCTTTCTCTGACTTATTTCACTTAGTATAATACCCTCCAAGTCCATCCATGTTGTTGCAAATGGCAAAATTTCATTCTTTTTAATGGATGAGTAATATTACATTGTGTGTGTGTGTGTGTGTGTGTGTGTGTATACCGCATCTTCTATATCCATTCATCTATTGACGGACACTTATGTTCCTTCCATATCTTGGCAACTGTAAATAATGCTGCTATGAACATCTCATTAATTTATCTTTTGAATCTCAGATGAAAAACTGTCTGAGGCATTGTGTTCATCTGCTAGTAAGAGGGCCTTTAAAAATAGTGGCTTAAGTAAGATTGGGGTGAATTTTCCTCTTAATGTCAGAAACAGTTCTGAGAGACAACCCAGAAAGGGGGCAGCAACCCCACAGTGATGAGCGGCCTGGGCTTCTTTACTTTTGCCATCTTTACTATTGGCTTCTATGAAAAAGGTTACCTCAAGTATGAAGATTGCTGCTGCTGTTTGAGACATCACATCCATGTTCCAGGCAGGAAGAAGCAGGACAAGCATAAGACAAAAGGGGCCTTCCAGCTGAATCAGCCCTCTTTTTGAAGAACTTTGACAGAAGCCCCATTCAGCAATTTCTGCCTCCTCATCCTAGTCATCACAACTAGTCATATGACCATGTAAGTGAGGCTGGAAAGTGTGATGTTCCAGTTCTTCTCAATGCCATCTTCAGCAAAACTAAGATACTCTTAGTAAAGAACAGGCAGGCAAATAGCAATCTCTGCCTGCTACTCTAATTGTTTATCACTCTCTGGGGTACATCATTTTAGTAGATGTTGCTGGCACCCCATCTGGAATCCTTTTATAGGTTGGCACACCATCCCCAGCTACTGTGAATTCTGGCTGTTAATGGCTCACAAATGCCACCTTCTCAGAATTGGCTTCCACCAAAGCAAACTACATGGCTCAAAGATATCTGGGACTTTAACCTACCCTGACCCCACCCTATGCCCTCCAGGCTGCCTGCAGCCAATGACTGACTGGTATGAGGGTATAAATGTTAGACCACCCTTGCCTCAAGGTGGGACAACTCCATGGTGTCAATTGGGTATGACTTCTGGGTTGGATCAGGCTGAGATCAGACTTGGACTGCACCAACATCTTTGCTGAGCACCTTGTCCTGACCTTCTCATCTCACTTCCCTTCTCAAAAATCACTTGCCAAGAATCTCTCTCAGGTTCTTCCTCTGAGGATCTAAGACAATTATTTTTTCTTAGAATCCCCTCACCCTTTTTCCTGAGCCACTATATAAGAACTGAACATTATCATACCACCACCTTTTCTCCAAATACATCTTTAGACTATCAAACCTAATCACCGGAAATACTAACAGGGAGACAAGAAAGAAAGCAAGCCAAGGTGTTTTTCACTAAACATAAATGTAGGTGTATGTTTCTTCAAGTGCAAGTAGAGGCAAAATTATTTAGACAAAATGGTTTTCCCCATAAAGGTACTCATTTTCATTTATATGGGCTGAATGCTTATTTGCTACAAGTTCAAAAGAAATTAAGCAGTATGTTAGAGGTAGAGGAGAAAAATTTGCCAATCTAAGCTGGATGCTGCTGCTGGAGAATAGCATTTTCTGAATTATAGTTTAGTAACAAACTACAAATATTAAAGTGAATTTTTTCAACTAATTCTATATGAGCACACTTGAAATATGCATTTGTTGCATAAAAATTATTTTAGTAGTTGAAGTTTTGCCACATATTATTATAATTATTTTAATTATATCTGCTTCTTTGTCTATTTCAAAAGTAAAATTATGTTTCATGTATTCTGAATACTAATTAAAAGAGGAAATGAAGAACACATAAATGAACAATTCAATTTTGTATTATTTATGTGAACTCCAAGGAAAAAACTAGAAGAAAAAAGAGAAATACCAATAATTGTATTATTTCTTTGCTCTCCCTGTTTTGAGATACTGCCTCAGGCACTAACTTCCTTGTAATACATTTCTTTTTTTTTTTAAATAATATTAGTTACTATTATTAGTTCTTGTTACCTAGATAAAATTTTTTTAAACATTTTTATTGGAGTATAATTGCTTTACAATGGTGTGTTACTTTCTTCTTTATAACAAAGTGAATCAGTTATACATACACATATGTTCCCATATCTCTTCCCTCTTGCATCTCCCTCCCTCTCACTCTCCCTATTCCACCCCTCTAGGTGGTAATTTTATCCTCTTTCTCTCTATTTTTTCTCCCTTTTATTCTGAGCCGTGTGGAGGACAGGCTCTTGGTGCTCCAGCTAGGCATCAGGGCTGTGCCTCTGAGGTGGGAGAGCCAAGATCAGGACACTGGTCCACAAGAGACCTCCCAGCTCCACATAATATTAAACGGTGGAAATCTCCCAGAGACCTCCATCTTAACACCAGCACCCAGCTTCACTCAATGACCAGCAAGCTACAGTGCTGGACACCCTGTGCCAAACAACTAGCAAGACAGGAACACAACCCCACCCATTAGCAGAGAGGCTGCCTAAAATCATAATAAGGCCACCGACACCCCAAAACACACCACCGGATGTGATCCTGCTCACCAGAGAGACAAGATCCAGCCTCATCCACCAGAACACAGGCACTAGTCCCCTCCACCAGGAAGCCTACACAACCCACTGAAGCAACCTTGTAATACATTTCTAAGCTCTTCCAAGTTTCCCTACTCAGATCCATCTTTTCCAAAGAGCTTCCCATGCTTCCACCTTTTCTCCCTTGCCCCTTTACTTAATCCCTATTGAAATTTAACTGTGACTTTGGTTCTGTTTCCTGTGTCTGATTTTCAAAGAAGGAGACCTAAACTACCTCCTCCCTCCCTATATTTTTGTAGGGGCCTTTACGAAACAGTTCCTCAGTCAAAACTTGGAATAAGTAGATAATTACAAGTGATTAAAACACGAATCTATTTCTTTGTTTTAACTTTTATATCAAATGATAACACATTAAATGTCGTGTATGCAAGAACTTTCAGTAATCAGGTAATGTATTTTGAAGATATCTGTAACATTTACATGACTATGATATACACCTAGAACAAGGAAACCCTGAAGTTATACTCCAAACTTTATTCTACATGTACTCAATTTGCCTGGTTTTGACTGTTATCAAAGTAGAATACATATTCATTATAACAGTGTTTATTTTGTTTTTTTTAAAGGAAGCAGTTTTATATAATTATCCAAGTTTAATTTAATTTGTATAGTAAATGCAATTAGGAAGAGGATGCTGTCTGGAAAAAATGCATTTCTGCGTTTTTTACAAATCATTCTGTCTAGGAGTAACAGGAGGATCTAGAATGATTGATTCTAAATACCACGGACGATAATCTTTATCAGTTTTCGGTTCATTCTTCCAGATAACTATGGACATCCTTTAAATTTTGTTGAAATTTTGTGGTGTAGACTTTAGACCATAAAAACATTAGAAATGTTTCCTAGAACTTTCACTTGATCTGATCACGTGACTTATGGAAAGATCCCAAGCTAAACGTTGAAATTTCTACTGTCTTTAGGTTATTTTTTTCTGGTCCATTTTCTTCTTTCTTTCACTTCTGTAGATTAAACATCCTCAAAATAATATTAATAAACATATCATCTAAACAGGATCATTTTTCCTGTAGTTAAATAGACTGAGAAATGTCAGCCTTGGAACTAGGGAAGTATTAACAGAACCAAAGTCTCTGTGTCCCTTGGTCATCATCCTTAGGTGTCTGAAGTTTGAGAATGGAGGTTGGCACTAGAACTTTTAAAAGAAAACAGAAAGCAAAATTCAGAGAGAACAGGGCTTCCCTGGTGGCGCAGTGGTTAAGAATCCGCCTTCCAATGCAGGGGACACGGGTTCGAGCCCTGGTCAGGAAAGTTCCCACATGCCGTGGAGCAACTAATCCTGTGCACCACAGCTACTGAGCCTGCGCTCTAGAGCCCACGTGCCACAACTACTGAGCCCGCGTGCCACAACTACTGAAGCCCATGTGCTTAGAGCTTGTGCTCCACAACAAGAGAAACAGCTGCAATGAGAAGTCCACGCACTGCAACACAACTAAAGAAAGCGCACATGCAGCAACGAAGACCCAACACAGCTGAAAATTAATTAATTAATTAATTTTAAAAAAAGATTCAGAGAGAACAGATGTTTGCTTATAAATTCATTATTTACTACATGTGCTATAGACGTAGGAGCCTGACTTGAACTTGAACCAGGTTAACTTAAGACAGAGTCAGACAACCATTAGAAACAAAGACCAAAGTCATAGAATCTGCAGCTTCCCTTCTAGGAGACTGCAGTCTTAACTGCCACAGCAAAAGTCCTACCTATTCAGTGAAAGGCTTGGTCAACTCTGATCTGAAATAGACTTAATTCCATTTTCCAGCTGGGTCAAGCTTAAGAGTTGGTAAAGGTCAAGTTAGGTCTGCAAATGTGCTTGACTTCTACACCTAAACTGATTTGCTTTCTGAGAACGAAACTAAAAAGGTCACTCCTCTTCTGAATACTTCAGGAATAAGCAGGTTTTACAGTTTTGGAGGATAAGCCAGATGGAAGATTTTTAGGTTATGGAGTCTTCATAGTTGGTGACCACACTGTAGTAAAGAGAGCCCAAACATTAGTTATTTTTTTAGTCCTTGGAATTCTAGGCCAGTGAAGAAAATTCTAGCCCAGTGCAGTGCATCTAGATCAGGGAAGATGTTTTGGATGGTGTGTTTTAAAAGCTGATGTAAAGCCAAGGACAAAGGATGAAGGGGACAGAAGAGATGGATAATAGAACAATGAGATGTTAGGGAAGAATGCTTTTAGCTTAACTCATTGGTGTCTGGGGAAATACAGGGAAGAGTGCTCACTACCACCCCAGTTATTTCAGTTTTCAAAATACATTTTGGTCTAGAATTGCACATACTTCCCAATATCCCAATGCACCTCTCTGCTATGTTTACTTCTCTGTATTCCTCTCTCTCTCTTCACTGCCAACACCCATCCCATGCCACCTCCAGGTCAGAACCGTTTCAACCCTGTCTTCAAGAATGTTGGGGCAAGTTGAGAGAGAAGGAAAAGAGAAACCAATTAGACGGGGATAGCTAGAGATTTTGTAGACTCTATCCCCTTTCAAACTCCGATATACATGTGTGATTGGGCACACACACAGTCTTCTTTCATGCCTATTACATTTTTTAAAAAGAGATGAACACAAATGAGAAGAAACAAAATGAGAGGGCAAAGAGACATACTAGGTAGCACTGCCTCTGGGGAGCCATCTGTAAACATGCCCTCTTCTCTGACCCCTGCCCCTCCCTCTAAGTAGAGTGAGAAGATCCTCACCATATTCCCATAGTGCACTGGTGATATTTTGTTATGCTTATCACCCTGTATTTTATTGTTTTCTTATACAGTTTTCACCTCACCTGGACTGTGAACTACTTAAAGCCAGGATGTCTGTGTTATTTACTGTGTGCGTGTGAGATGGGTAGAATGCTGTGATTTCCCATGTCCTTGGGACATTTCATTGTAAAGGATGGAGTATGGGAAGCATGTGATTGTTCCACTAAAACCTCATGATAAAATAATTTATGACTCTCTCTTTATTATATTTTATGTGTTTAAGTCTGTAATATGAGCCTCTTTTTAATGATCTAAGTAGACAGTGGCTAGAAGGATAAAGGTAAATAGTATCCAGGCACAACTATGTTATTAACACATAACAGACAAGTGTGAGTAGCTATGGAAAAGTGAATTGGTCATAATCTTAAAGTGGTCCAGTCAGAGAAACTAAATTAGGTTAACGAAAACAACCCATTCATTTTAACCACTTTACTTCTAAAATACTGAATCATTGCCATTTTGTCTGGCTCTGATATCCTTCATGCCAAAATAATCAATATTAATGCAGTCAGAATTACCAAGTGAACTACTGTGTATGTCCATCAAGAATGTTTCTCAGAAACTTCATTCACTGTGACTCAATATGGATTTACATGTTGAGACTGAGGTCTGTATATGATTATTTTTACAGAAAAATTCTAGATCCAAAAACACCTCATTGGTTCAGATAATATGAACTACAATGAAACTTTAGCACACTAAAAAATTTGGAGGATCCTCTGCCATTGCAACAGAACTTCAAATGAAACCCCAAAACCTAAAGTCATATTTTTATCACCTTCTTTTCCCTAATTTTATAAAACCAGATGATAGCTATCCAGAAAATATGGTACATATTAATTGCAGTTATCAGGTTAACAATTCCCAAAGAAATTATATATTTTTTGATGTCATGTACTTAAAACTATGGGTCAGCTTATGTCAGTTTTCAAAATACATTTTGGTCTAGAATTGCACATACTTCCCAATATCAGAGTAAACCGTAATGCCTCATTTTATCCTCCATTACAGAAGACAATAGATGTGCATCTTCGAATGCAGTGTCCTGCACCAAGTGCCTTGTGCTGGGTCCGGAATGTGGATGGTGTGCTCAAGAGGTGTGCCTTTTTCTTTCTTTCCTTTTTTGCTCTTTTCTCTTTTCCTTAAAGTTGACCTTCTTTCTAGCATGATTTCACTGACCTAATATTCTGTGCCTTGAAGATGCATCAGGAAAAAGAAAGATACTGCTGAGCATCAGGAAAATTTTCTTTGGTTTCATGCTTGGAAACAGCATATCTGGCTGAATATAAGTATAACCTTTTTATTAGGAAAATTATGGTAATTTTGAAATGAAGTGCAAACCATTTTATGTTTTCCATCTGTTCTATAGAGAGAATTGGCAAACACGGATAGTAACTTTTGATAGGTCAGTAGGCTTTGTGCGAAATTCTTGCTGCAGCTTGGGGCATTAGGTTATATATCCAAGTTGGATCGTTGTCTTGTGCTTGCTTATTAAAGAAAAGCAAGCTAATTTATTGTTCCATCTCATTTGTTTTTATTTGAAATACTTGGAGATAAGTGATTTGCTCCATTTCATAACACTGTACATCAGTTCACTGGCTACTTATGCAAAATGGGATGCTTTTCTTTGACATGCAACCCTATTCACGCAATATTGTGTACATTAAATTCTGTTACATGGAGAATAACCAGAAAATGTTTATTCTTCAAAATTTGTGTTTTTATAGTCAAATAAAGAGAAACATATCCTAATAACAAACTTTTTAGTAAAACGATTATAATGTGTTCCTTCCTTCTTGGCTCTAAACTTGTATTGAGTTTTTTCTTTTGTTGATAATCTTCAATCAAAACTACCTTATATAATAAGTTTCAATGAGGAAGCTAACTGCTAATTTGGGTTTGTTTTTTTTTATGAGATTACCTAGGTAACTTTACAATTATTTATGTAGTCCCTGAGAAGTGAAACAAACAGACCTTTAATGGCCTTTTGCTTGACATGAAGAGAAATCTCTAGCTTTTGCAGCCTCTGATTTAGATGAAAAAACTGTATCTACCATTAGCTTTCCAATCTCTCCTGTTATTACTTGTCCTTTTATACATCCCCCAAGAGGAAACAGAAATATGAAAAGTAGCAAAGCATGATGGACATTACTTTCTTCTATGCAACAAGTCAGGAAAAAGGCAGGGGAGGGGATCATGAAACAGTAGCCATGTCTTCTGGAAGTAAGCAGCCCTCCTACTGACAGCCCAAAGGCTTCCTGGATGTACTCTGGGCTTTATCGGTCAGAAAATCAGATGTCACTCAAAACTAGGCAGTGCTTTGCCAGAACCCATGGAGCCAGGCAATGTCATAGAGAAGACAATTCCACAGTTTCCAGGACCAATCTCATTCCCTCCTATGACCCAAATGACCAGACAGAATTCACTCTTTTCTCTGAGCCTCCCTTTCCGCATCTCTATAACCTTGAGTTTGAAGTTTACTTCCAGTTTTTCCTTGTCAGGTATGTTTTACATTTGTTGATATGTTGATATTTCCTGACCCTCACCCAACACTCCGTTTTAGATCTCTACTGCATGACCAAGGAAGATCATTAGAGTTGTGAAGACTGTGCCAACTTAACTTCAGCTCCTGAGAACTTTAGTGACTATAGTTTAGAGGGATTTTCAAAAGATGGTTCAGAAACCCAGTTACCAGCTAAATGCAACATGCCAGCCATATAGAATGTCAGTTTCCAGAGAGCACCCTTCTCCATCTCACACCTCTACTGGCATGAAAAGTCTGGAGAGTCACAGTTATGGGAGTAGCAATGTCAGTCCTGCCACGGAGGAGGGATTTTGTGTATTCAGAGGAATGGGTGGTCAAATGGAAGGAGGTAAGCCAAGGAGGAAACATAGGGTGGCTTCCAGAGGTGTCTGCTGTTGGTCCAATCCTCAGAAGGGGATCTCAGAAAACATCCAGAAATGACTTGGCTGTTCATATCCCGAAATATTCTTCTATGTGGTGCAGGGTAGTCTAATTTATGTGTTGACAAAGCAGGCTCTGAAATGCGATCAACTTGGATTCAAATCCCAGTGCCATCCATTTCCAACTATGTAAACTTGGCCATGTTAACCTACCCACTCTGAGCCTCAGTTTTCCCTAGCTCTAAAATGGAAATAATAACTGTAACTATGACACACTGTTGTGAAGTTTAAATGAAACTGTATGTGGAAGGCATTTAGCACACAGGCATTGCTTAAGTTACTATAAGAACTATGGTGAGACTCTAGAGCAATTCATTCAGACTTAGGAAACTAAGAAAATTGCCTGTGTTAAGAATACAACGTCAGGGGAAGCAACCCATGTTAGCACTCAGTCACTGGCCATATCATTAGCAGAAGGAGCTGTCCACTCCCTACATGCTGACCTGACACCACTGAAAGGAAAAATGCAATGATTAATTTTGAAAGATTGCCCACCATTTAGTCACATATGCAACTGATGGTTTTATTTCTCAGCCAGCAAGAATAGAGGGACAAGAAAGAAAGAGGCATTTTTTTCTCTGTTCATGATTAGAAGAGATAAACATGACCAACTTAAGCCTGGTTTGTATAATTCTCAAAGCTGGTCAAAAGTAAAAGTTCACTAGAAAATTTACACAGAGTATAATCAATTTGTCTGCATTCTTGTGTGGCATGTCAATCTGCCATTCTGTATATTTTGACTTCTCTTTCTCTCCATGCTACATAAAAGGAACTGGAAAATATTTAGGATAGACAAAATTGTATCAATATTACCTAGTTCAATGCCTCATATTCATTTTAACATATATGAAAGACTGGACATAACATATGTGAAAAAAAAGATGACAACGTATGTGAAAGTTTTGAAGACTTCTCTTCCTCTTCTGCCTGATATGTCAGATACAGGTTGTGATTACATAGCCAGAAGTTTACAGGGCAGCCTCGGAGCATAATTAAACTGAAATACAATACAAAGGGCATTCTCTGTCAAAAAGGAAGATGAAGGAATTCTTTCATTTCTGTGCAGATTGCCATGCTTGGAGGTTAGAAAGACTCAGAAACGAGTAGGAGAAAAACCTCTTCCTATTTATATCTCCAGACTATTACATTAAATGGATGAAAGTAACAACTGATGAGAAGCCAACCAGGGTAACTTTCTAACCTGGGCTTTTCATTCTCAAATAGGTTTTAGACAGCCGGAGTATACGTTTGCTTGAGTATTTCTTGTAGAAAAAGTAAAATATAAGAATTAGAAGACATTAAAATGACCCAAAACACCAAAAGTTAAAAGGGTGTGGTTTCAAATTCTTTTCTTTTATACAGAGTGGAAAGTAGGCCACAGTGGGTAGGGGCAGCATTCCATTCTTTATTTTGATGCCACGATCTTTTCTTCCCTTTTCAAACCTAATTGTCAAATTGGCAATGTTTTTCTAACTTAGTTTTTACAGTAGAGTAAAAACAGCCATGCTGATTCAGACACTGCAAAACAAATGATATTTTTTTGCCTATTTCAGCAAAATGATTTGACATTTAAAGGTCAAATGGCATAGCTTGATGTATAGTTGCAGTGAATTAACCACCCTCCCCTCTTTTTCATTCTGTATATACAAATCACAAAATTTCCGGCTGAAAAGAAAAATCAGAGTTATTTTGTACTTTATTTCCTTT
Source organism: Neophocaena asiaeorientalis asiaeorientalis (assembly GCF_003031525.2). Taxonomy (NCBI): domain Eukaryota; kingdom Metazoa; phylum Chordata; class Mammalia; order Artiodactyla; family Phocoenidae; genus Neophocaena; species Neophocaena asiaeorientalis. The sequence goes on from NW_020172592.1 coordinate 2,658,744, forward strand.
CCTGATTTGAAGGCTTGCAGTTTTTACTTAAATTAATTAAATTAAAACGCATGTGGCCCTTGGGCTGCGGCCTTCATGGGAGGCATGAATGAGCATACATGTACCAAGCCTTATGCGCCCTCAGTATTCCCCAGGCTCTGGGACAGCTGAGATCCCCCATCCAGCCCCTTATATCTAGCAGTACATGCCACCTTTCTCTGAGGAGCTCCAAGTTGTTTAAAAACTAAATCTCACATTCAGAACCTCTAAGTTTTAACAACAGATAGGATAAACTTGGAAATGAGAAATTAAGGCTTTAAACATTTTAAACTTCAGCAAGCAAGGTCAATAGCAAGGCAAATAGAATTCTTCTATTCCCATGAAGTCATTCACCAATGACACCTGGAGATCTTGACTGAAAAGAACATATTCTCTCTTGTCTTTTTTTAAAACAAATTTATTTATTTATTTATTTATTTATTTATTTTTTGGCTGTGTTGGGTCTTTGTTGCTGTGTGTGGGCTTTTCTCTAGTTGTGGCGAGTGGGGGCTACTCTTCGTTGCAGTGCGCTGCCTTCTCACTGCAGTGGCTTCTCCTGCGGAGCACAGGCTCTAGGCACGTGGACTTCAGTAGTTGTGGCACGTGGGCTCAGTAGTTGTGGCTCCCGGGATCTAGAGCGCAGGCTCAGTAGTCGTGGGGCACAGGCTTAGTTGCTCCGCAGCATGTGGGATCTTCCCCAACCAGGGCTCGAACCTGTGTCCCCTGCATTGGCAGGTGGATTCTCAACCACCGTGCCACCAGGGAAGCCCTCTCTTTTGTCTTTTAATTATATTACAACTGTGCACCACACTCTAATTCAGGATCAGTACTGTAAAGGGTCACATAGTAAAATGTTTTGTGCCACATACTATCTCTGTTGTACATTCTTCTTCTCCGTTTTTAAAAAATGTAACAAGTATTTTTTAGCACTCAAGCCATACAAAAACAAGCCATGAGCTGTGTTTGTCCCACTGTCTCTAGTTTTCCAACCCTTTTTCTAAATTGAGAGAATTAAACTAAAATCTTTGTATGAATGTTTTTATATTGCCTACCACCATCCCATCTAATTCCTCACCAGTGCCAAGGATCTCCTTATTCATAATTAGTGATCTCATAGTCAAGTAATATTAAACTTGAATATAATCTCTTTTCTCCATAACCCTATGACATTCTGTGCTTCCCCTAAATTTAATGCCTATGATAATTATATTTACTTGCTTAATGGCTGAACTCACTGATGGTCTGTTGACTCTGATAACAGGGACTCTATCTGTTGTGTTTCAGTCTGTATCCTCAGCACCTAACAAACTACTGTCCCTGAGTAAGTATTCAGTCAACATTCTTTGATTGAATGAGTAATTGATCAGAAACCCAGTTCTCTGAATCAGTTAAACTAGATGAGGAATGACTGAATGCCAGATCAAAATAGCCACATCCAGGAAGATCACTAAGCAAATATCCAGCCAATATGTAAGCAAATATCCCAAATAATTCAGGCCAACATTATATATAATAAACTATATTTCTATACTTTTCAATACATTTCCTGTTCTTAGGAAAAAACCTGAATGGTTACATTCAAAAATAAAAATATCAAATCTTTCTCAGTCAAGATAAATTATATTTTAAGCTTGCTCCATTAATTCCAAGTTTAATGGATGGCTATTGGATTACCATCAACTAACCAGTGCTGAATGGTAATGAAAGTTCAAGATTCCGTTCAAAATCATGAGAATTTGAGCTGCACTTTTATATCTCCCAGCCTCATTATGAGCATCTTCCTTGGTTTACTGAATTACAGGCTGTTATGTGTATAAGAAGTCGGGGAATTTTTAGTTTAAGAAATAAAGATTTCCAATTCATTCTTTTATGAATTTTCAGTACCTAATTAGGCATGTGATTTCTAAGGACTTGCTCTCACATTCCAAACATAATAGTATATGGTAAACATACCAGTTGGGTTCTTTGAGAACTGAAGCTTACATGTGGAACCACACTGAATGGTCTATTTTGGCTAAATTTTCTTTTGGAGCAGTATTTCCAAAGTAAAATATTTAGAAGGAATTAAGTTGGTATAATTTTAAAGTGATCAGTTAACAATATTTAAAGTACTTAGTTTAAATCTCCGTTTTAATATTCATTTTCTTCTTTCAAAATAACATTTAGAAATGAAAGCTTTATTTAAGACAAATTTTCCAGTATTCTTATTGGAAACATGCAGCTATTCTTAACAGTTGTATAATTTGTACAATATTGGAAGATGGCTTCTTTGCAGTGTTTGTTATGTGGTTTTCTTTGGTTATAACTGAGATGATATGCACTAAAAACATCAGTGATTTTCCTTCTTTTAAACAGGATTTCATTTCAGGTGGATCAAAGAATGAACGTTGTGATATTGTTTCCAATTTAATAAACAAAGGCTGCTCAATTGATTTGATAGAATACCCATCTGTGCATGTAACACCAAGTGAAAATGAAATCAATACCCAGGTGACACCAGGAGAAGTGCTGATTCAGCTACGTCAAGGTATGGTTATTTTCAAATAAATCAATGATGATTCTTCATTTGAAATTATATCTAGCTTTATTTGCTCATATTTAGCATTTTATGGCAGGCAGTATTGCTACAGTAGAAATAAGAGTGGGCTGAGAATCAAGAAATCAGAATTCTAGTCTTTCTTATGCCTATAGCTAGCTGTGTGGCCTCGGACACTGCAAACCTGACCACACTATATTATAATTATGTGTTTCCAAACTTGATCACATTGTACTGTAATTGTGTTCCTATGCCACTGCCAGCTCTGGAAGAAAGAGAACATGTTTCATCCCACTCTGTTTCTCCAATGCCTAACAGAGTGCTGGCATGTAGTAAGCACTCCATTAAGTGTTTGCTGAATTTGTTAGTTGATTAATTAGTAAGAGATGTGAATTAAGCTAAGTCTTAGAGCCTGTGTGATAAGCTTGTAACAGAAAACTATAATTCATAATTATCATAATTAACTTGAGCTGATTTGGCCCCTGAGAGTAACATACACATTTCCTCCAATACTTCTCTTATACTTGTCCTTCCACACCACTGTATTGCTCATGTAGCAGGCCACTGGAAATTATTCATTTTCTCCAGTGCCAGAGAATCCCAATGAACTAACTACATATGGCAAGATAAGTTCAGGTACAAAGATATGCATCGCTCAACTAGATACATTTAGTTTTAAGTGGTATGCAATTGCCTTCAAGCCATCATTATTTCATTTTGGGTGGTCTTGTCCTGTCATTAAACTTTTGAATAACCATTATCAACATATGACCTCCCAATTCCAAAGCTGAGCTATTTTTCCCAGACTCTTGGATTACCAAAATAACGAAATCCATTTCTTTCTTGGCCCTAGGCATATTCCCAGCTTCCAATTAAAACTGTGCACTTCACCATATCCAACAATTATACAACCCAGTATGGACATAAATGAGTGACAGCTGGAAAGGGATACACAAAAATTAAAGTAACTAGGTTGGTAAGATTATGACACTTGCCACCTTCTATTGCTGCCATAGCAAAATACCACACACTATGTGGTTTAAACAACAGAAATTTATTTTCTCACAGTTCTAGGAGCTAGGAAGTCTAAGATCAAGGTGCTGGCAGATTCGGTTTCTGGAGAGGGAGAGAGAATGACAGACAGACAGAAAAGGAGCTCTCTGTTGTCTACATATAAGGGCACTGAATCCACCATGAGGACCCCACCCTCAGGACCTCATCTATATCTAGTCATCTCCCAAAGGCTCCATCTCCAAACACCATCACATTGTGAGTTAGGGCTTCAACATAGAAATTTGGCTGGGGGCGGGCAGGGAGGGGGCAAAATTCAATCCATAATTCTTGATATATAAAATAATGTTTTCAAAAGCTATGAAATATTTTTAGAAATTAATTATATTTTATACAAGAAAACTGAACTCCAAAAAGTGAAACTGTTTTTATAGGCCAACATCTCTGAACACCTCGCAATAAAATTTAAAATCAATACAAGAGGATAAACAAATACTAAATAATAGAGAAACAAAGAAAAGGTTTTCCTAAATAAGTTCTATCTCCAAGAATAAATCAAAACTCTAGTCATAGACTATTTGATAACAACAATAATAACAACACACATCATAACACAATGGTATGTGTTCAAAGTTGCTCTCAGGATAATTCAAAACTTTAAATGCTTTTATTATTAAAGAAGAATGAAGCATCCAGATAAAGGTATAGAAACAACAAAAACAAAATAACCATAAGGAAAACAAGAGGAAGAAATTCATAAGTTAAGAAAAAAAAACAAAATGGAATGCAAAATAGAAATAAAAAAGTAAAATGAACGTATAAATCCAAAATCTGGTTATTTGTAAAGCCCAATGAAATAGACAAATTGCTGGCAAAGCTAATTAAGAAAAAAGGACAAAAAGCAAATGACCTGATTATAAAGACCATAACCAGAGAAACAAATATTGGGTAAAAAAAAACTTTAAGAAAATATTAAAACTGGTAAAATGCAGTAAATGTGGTAAAATATATAAATCGTAATAATAAAGATAATTTTCTAGGAAAATATACATGACTAAAATTGACTCAAGAAGAGGGAAACCCCTAAGAAACCTAATAAAGATATAAGAAGTTAAGAAAATTATAAAAGAAACTCCCCCTAAAAACATTAGGTCTAAAGGTTTTCATGGGGAGAAATGATTTCATGTTCCCCTAAACATTTAAGGAACACATTATCCCTATGCTACATAAACTCTTCCATGGTTTTAGAGAAGGCTTAGAAGCTACTCAATTTTTACAAGCTTATCATAACTCTAGCATCAAATCCCTAATAACATTTTAAGAAATCAAATTAAACTGCATGTGATAATAAGAGCAATGTCACCATACAAGTAGATTTAACCTAGGGTAGTTGATTGTCTTAAAATTAATGTATTTTTATCATCTTAGTTTGCCAAAAGAAGAAAAATATATATTGTTATCTCAACAGATGCCAAAAATCATACAAAAAAAATTTAGTATCCATTACTGCCCAAACCAAAATTGAAGACTACTTCTTTAATATGTATTAAAATCCTTCTGAAAGTTTTACATAAAAGCAATCAGACAAGAAAACTGAGTACGTGTTATCAACATTTTGAAAAGATAAAGCAAAATTATCATTATATGTCTACCTGGAAATCCAGGCAAATCAACGAAAACTAACTACTAAAATTAAAAGGCCATGGCAGGAAATTTTTTAAATATTCAAAAATCAATGAATTTCTTATATAGTATTAAATATAACTTAAAAAGGGATCATTTCAAAGCAGGAACCTAAAATGTAAACTGCCTAGTGATAAACTTTCTAAAAAATATGTAGAGTCTATTGTGCTACGTAAAAGACAGTATGAATAGATGCAGAAGAATTTTATGTTCCTGAATAGGGAAACAATATTATAAAAATAACAGTTTTCTATAAATATATTCTAGTAATGTAACAAAATCTAAGTGAATCAATAAATGTAAGACAGTCCCAATCAAATTTAAATGCAGTTTGTTTAAACAAATCTTTAGTGATACTCATTATACATGTATCTATCTATATCTATCTATCTATCTCTCCATATATATAACAACGTATTTATTTAGGATACATTCCTAGGAATAGATTTACTAGGTCATGTGTATTACCAGGTTATTCACAAGAAAAATTCATGTCCAGTTAGGCTTTCAAGAGTCAACCTCACCCATTCTCATTCTTTTTAATCTCTTCAATTTGTTAAGTGTAACTAGTCTATTAGCTGTTTTCTTTTGTCTTTTTCCTATTACTAGAAAGCTTGAATATTTTTCTTAAGCTTATTAATTATCTTTATCTCTCCACTTTGTGTGTGATTTGCCCCTCCATACAAATTTGCTTATTTTTCTCATTGAATATTAATTTTCAACAGCTTACAGATGAGGCTTATCGTATATTATTTACCTCTAAAAAAATGACTAATAGCCTTTAAAAATGTCTTGCTCTTTTTTAAATACTTGAGATTTGAAAATTACAAGGTGCATTTTTTTATACTGGTATGTTACTTTTAAATTTATACACTTAAATGAATTTAGTCTGTTCTCTTCTGTAGACATAATGGTGGCTGAATCCTCCTGAGACTATAAATTAACAGTTCAAAAGTTGGGAAGTTATTTCAGTGCTGTAGATAAGCAATGGCAGTAATGGTAACAAGACAGGAGAAAAATGGCCAGACTTGAGAGATAATCCGGAGGTTTCATCCCCAGGGATTGGTGATTGATGAGTATGGGAACACCTGGGCTCTGGCTCGAGCATCTAGGTGAGGTGGAGAAGGCTGCTCTTTGTGGAGGGGGTGAGTCTGAGTTCAAACAGACAACTTGAATTAAGGTAGTGACTTACCCATTAGAGGCTGGAGTTCTGGGGAGAGACAGAGTTGGAGATAGAGAAGCTGGAGATGTCAACATGAGGTAGTAAGTGAAGGTAGTATGAATGAGATCATGGGAGTAGGAGAATCAAAACACAAATGCTTAATGTCTATGTCAATCATTATAGGGTTTGATTTTAGTCAATTCCCCAATCCTCATGAATTTCTGTGTGAAAATAGTTACTGTCTAATGTGTATGTTATCTTTCCAACATAGCTATGACAGAACTATATTTTTATAATCTGCATATATAGCAAATAATTATTAAAATAGATTTAATAAGTTCATCTAAAAGTGCATTGTGGCATCAAAGACATGCCAGCTTTGGGGCATAATATATAAAGCTGTATTTTACCAACTCCAGATATATAGGAACCTCATTCCTTACAATGTAAAGTCCTTTGCACCCTAATATATATATATAAGAGTTGCGGGTCTGGTATAATGAATACCTAAGTGTAAAATACATTTATTCCCTAATATTAATTTTGATTTATTAGATTTATTTATAGATAACCACTTTATTCTTACCTGATAAAAATTCATGACCTTCAATGTAGCATTTATTAAGGATTTTAAAAAGTTTTTATTTTTAAAAATAAAAATATTTCCATTATATCATATACTAAGTTTTTAAAGGAATGTTAGGGCTATATAAAATATGTATATAATATATATAATTGAATATTTTAAATGAGATTTTAAAAAGATATTTTCTTTTACTTTTCACTTCTTAAACTATACTTTTTAAAATTTTTACCTATCAATTTTATGGAAAAATAATAACAGAAATAGGCGACTAATCCTAGTTTATGTCCCCTAAGAACAGTGAAATGAAATGAAATCTTTAGGAAGATAGGTGAGAGAAGATAATTCTCGATTTCTGTTTCAGAAGTAATATAATGTATATGACAAGGATGAGTATAATTTGTACTTCACTAATTGAAGAAAAGGTTTCAAACGTGATTCATTTTAAAGAAAAAAAGTTCTTTAGTGTAGCTTAATTTAAAATGTAAGATTTTTCAGGTATTCTTCTTGAATTCAAAACTTTTTTCAAAAAACCTAAAAATATAGAGTCATGCATTTTTCCTCCTCAACACCTGGCACATATCCCCCATTTTATCCCACACAGAAATCCAGAAATGTGCTGGAATCTGTACCTTGCTGTTTCAAACTAGTCTAATTCTTGGGCCTTCTCCTTCCCCGGCTCAAGGATAATGAATAGAAATTGGCAGCTCCTTCCTCCTGCTACAGTTCTCCATATTTTCTTATGGTTTTTCAGTTTCATCTTATGCAGAATATTTCTTACTTATCTTTTCTTAATATCCAGTCATGTTTGTTGTAGCCAGCTCTTCAGAGATGCTCACGCCATTATTTGAGTGATTTAAAACTCATTCGAACAACTTTAGTTTTTTGGTCTATTCAAACCAATATTGGCAATAGCTCTAAGTAGGTCTCAACTTTCCTCCAAGTCCTCTTTCTTATTCTATGTCACAGACTCTTTTCTTGCCTTTAAAGTTAATCAAAGGAATAGGACTTGAGCCTTTAGAATCTCAAATTATGAGGATGAAGCTTTCCTGGAGATAATGTAAGTGGTGGCATAAATATTTTGGGGCCAGATGATACTCTTTTCCTCTTATAGAGAGAAACTATTTAAGATCTCCCTAAACTATGGGAAAGAAGTTATAAATATTAGCTTCTTACTGTGGTATATATATGGGCCTTTTGAAATGCTGTATCAAAATATTCTTCCAATATAGTTTAAAGAACATTTATGAGTGGCTATGCATGTACCAAACCCAGAGGCTTCAGAGATAAATAAACAGTTCTTATCCTAATGTTGTTCTATCTAATGTTAGATAGAACAGTTCTATCTATCATCTATTCTAACATTAGAACAGATCTAATGTTAGAATCTAGTAATACTAATGGTAATAATTACTAAAGTCTATATATTTACTGTGTACCAAATACTGTGGTAAATATTTTATATGGATCACTGCACTTAGTAGCTCTTACCCACTAAAAGAATCCACCCCCACATAGCTCCTTCTCTCAGAGTAGCATTTAAGACATTGCTGCTGGAATTTATATCACAGTGGTGATGGCCGCAGATATTGTCTTATTTTTAGATGTGTTTCTTTCTCATTCGATATATTCAAAACCTCTTTAATGTCATCTTCCCTTTGAGCCCAGTGTTGGTGGCACCCCAGTAGGAACTGAATGGCAATTTTATCCAGGGACATGGTATCCATGTTCCCATGAAAAGATATGTCTACTGCCTCCAAGAGAAGGTTTCTCCGTCATATATAATTATCCAATCCAAAGCCAACTTGAGAGCATAATGTGGGGAGTGTCTCAGGCTCATGGGCAAAATATGGTAATCTAAGCTTGGCCCCTTCAGCTTCCTCCTTAACAAGCAGAGTGGGGTTTGGGGTCAGCCTATGTAGGGCTGCCCACCTTAAGCTTACTACTTAAAGCTAGAACCTTTTAGGAAACTCAAGTGCCTTGTAGTTTAAAAGTAGCGATTATCATTCTCTCCAGCGATGAGTAAAAGGCCTGTGTACAGAAAGATTCTCCTTTCTCCTTTAGTGAAAACTTGTCTTACTGAGGTGTCAGCCCACGCTGAGGTCTTCAACTGACCCAGGTACATGTGCTAACGCCAGCATCTATGTAATCAAAATCAAGCTACAGCAGCCTGCACCCTCTAACCATGGCCATTTGGCCAGGCTTCCTAAAAGCCTGGCAAGGCTTCCTAAAAGCCCTCTTCTTTGCTGAGGTCAGTGAGACTAGGATTCGCTTGCTAGGCTATGAGCAGCTGACCTGTGCTGAAGGCTCCTGTGTGGCTAGCATTTTACTGGAGCTCCCTGAATAGTTCAGTCCTCCAAGGCCTGTGCTTTTGCTGATGCTATGTAGACTCTGCCTATTGGCTGAGATAACCAACCAATAATATAACAACTCACACAGTACGCTGAATATCTGGTACATTTTTCAATGACTCTATAAAAATAGGCAGCCATTCATCTTTAGACAGAGCCACCATAAACTATAATGATCCATCAAGATGAAAATACCATGTGGCCAGCTCCTAATGCCTTCAGCCATATGTCCAAGTCAACAGTTAAAAAACAACTACACAACTTTAAAAAAATTAAAAATTAAATGCTGACCCACACATTAAAATTCAAGCTCCTCCACATGAACCACACTCCCCAATACACTCCATTTCTATTTCTCATCGATCCAGCCCTATCTACCAGATTCTATCATTCTTCTGAATTAAACTTCTCTACCCAAATTGCAGGACACTTCCACATGGGCAGGATTTTTCACCAGATACTTGGAAAGCAGAGCCAAATATATGTTCACTGAAGGCAGCCCAGCTCCTAAAAAAAGGAGTGAAAGAATTGACTGGGCTGGGCTATGCAAGCCCAATTTCTCCTCCCAAACTCTTGGGCTGAAAATCCAAGAATGTTATAATAAAGAAGTATCCTGCATTTAAAGGCAAATTAGGAATAAGTAAATAGCCCCTTTCTCCCATAATTAATATTACAAACCAAAAAACCTTACTATTTTTAATACATTCCATAATCTGGTTGAAGAACATTTGATTTGTGAAGTAAGTTTTAAAATATTGCTATTTTTAAGCATATTAAGACTGAAAATATGATTTGATAAATTGTAAGATTCCTTTAATAAGTAGATCAGGCTACCAATTATGTATACAAATTTGTATTTATTAAAAAATTTTTTACACTCAAAATATTCCCCATGTGCAAATAATTAATGACTTACAAGCATTTGCTTTATTATTTAAAAAAGTAAAATTCACAAACTTCCTCTATTTAAATTGATAACTTTTCATCATGTACTTTAAAAAGTTAAATACAGAAGTACTAACTCTGTAGGGTACCAAATCCTTGTATCACTTGATAATGGACAGAAAACTAAATAAAACTGTATTGCAAAGACAGTTGTCTTTTGGAGGCTCCAACAATTCTCCTTATGGTGACCCTCTCTACTCATCCAGTTTCTTTGCCCCTGTGATCCCTCTTCAACATATGTTTATCATGCACCCATTATGCATTGGACAAATGCTGTCCCCTACATTGTCTTGGTCCTCAATGTGGCACTGCTGCATATCATTCTTCAGACCACTGCCTCATTTCTTCTTACAACTAACTGTTGGGGAGAATCTAACCAAGTAACATGATGAGGTAGGAATTATTTTGAATAGCTTAATGTACTTCTCTCAGTACCAGAGTTTTCACATCTCATATGTAAATATACCTTAACCCAAAAGAATGAATCTACACCTGCATCCAATAAGGGGTAAATTTTCTTAGAATACCTTTCTGGCTGTCTTCATATCTAAATGCGACCTGAAAACAAGCACAGACACCTACTCTCTCTTATGATAGAATGCTGCTTGCTGTTTGTGCTGTGCTTTACTAGACACTAGAAATACAGGTTCATATGGTGATAAATATATTACCTATTACATTTATGTTGAGCTGGTCTATTTGTTATTATCTCTATCTGCCCTATAGAATTACGAGAAATGCACTGTAGAAGTTGGAGACTAAGACATTGGTATGTCTGGGATGGTACCGTTTCCAAACTGCCTTGAAATTATTCTGGAATATTCCCAATTTCTTTCATTATGCACAAATTTGTGGTAATTCTTCTATACCTAAAATGTGACTGGCTTATTGATAGCTTAACCTGAGATGTTTAAAATGAATACTATACTATGTTTGTCTTTCTCTGAACTAGGAGCTGAAGCTAACTTTATGCTGAAAATTCATCCTCTGAAGAAATATCCTGTGGATCTTTATTATCTGGTTGATGTCTCAGCATCAATGCACAATAATATTGAAAAATTAAATTCAGTTGGAAATGATTTATCTAGAAAAATGGCATTTTTCTCCCATGACTTCCGCCTTGGATTTGGCTCATACGTTGATAAAACAGTTTCACCATACATTAGTATCCATCCAGAAAGAATTCATAATCAATGCAGGTATCTAATATTTGACGTGGACTTCCTAATGCTAAACAAATTTAAAATCTTATAAAACCTCATTTTGTTTTTAAATCAAAGACTTATTAAATTTTATACTTTTGTTTTAATTAAATGATAAATGAAAATATGTATAGAAGAAGTATGTTTCTATCTGAAAACTTCTGAGACTGAAGGGTGGCTTTTTACTTTATATTTTTTCAAATATCATTCACTTAGTTTCTATTACAAAAAACACAAATATTATTAGTAATTTTGGATAAACCTCCAATAATCAGGCTACCATATATATATACATACATATATATATATATATATATATATAAAATACGTCTTTGAAACTTCTGTATTCCTTTTTTGATTGATCCAAATTTGCTGAATTAAGGTTTATCAAATTTAAAGTACTTATTTTGCCAGTATTGCATCTGTATTTCCATTACTGTATTTTGACTGTTTATAATTACATTGCTTATGATGTGATTTCAAACAAAACTCAGCTAGCACATGGAGGATAGGTAGGTCAAAAGAGAGAATTTGTTTGCTAGAAAGAGCCCTTTTTCTTATCATTTTGGAACAGCATATTCCCTACTATGAAAGGAAAACAGACCTTTAAAATATGAATTTCTCACACGATACTTAGCCTGTTGAATTTTCAGAGAGAACTATAAATGTGTTCAGGTCTTCCTTAACAAAACATTTCATTTTATCGTCTTCTTTCCTACTTTCATGAATTGCCCAGATCACTTTACAGTATATACTCTAATTTACCAAAACAACTCTGCTTTCTGTTGTAGAGGAACAAGACTGATGCCTCTCCACATAGAGTTTCACACGCCTTCTCCCTGAATACAAATGCACCTGAGGAATGATCCTCACCTTTGGGGACATTATGGAATTCTCAAAACAATTTTAATGAATTTTGACCATTCATCAATAATTCTACACCAAGCATCACTTTAAAATTAGGAAAATATTTTAAAATATCTAACAGTAGTATAATATTTTAACTAAATTCCTAAAAACATTTCCCAAAAAGTGTTTTTCAGCTGTTCCATGGGCAAATGTGATAGGAAATCACTGTAAATTTTCATCTCCTCTTAAAAATTAACAGTGCATATTAGCATAATAAAAGCCCTTAGGTGTCCTATATTAAACATGTTTAATCTTCTTTATGTTTTGACGACCAAGGCATTATATTGTTACATGCAAAGAAATATTCACCAATATTGAGCTTTTCTCTGATTTTATAAAATACAGATTTTCTCTAATAAAATTTTCTTGGCAAAAATAAAAAAGGTATTCCCTTCTCACATCAACCACACACTTTTACTATGACCATGAGTAGTATTTTGGATCTTTGAAGGACGCATAGCAAAACAGAATTTGCATTTCTTCTTTACCCATATAGTGACTACAACTTAGACTGTATGCCTCCCCATGGGTATATCCATGTGCTGTCTTTGACGGAAAACATCACTGAGTTTGAAAAAGCAGTTCACAGACAGAAGATCTCTGGAAATATAGATACACCTGAAGGAGGTTTTGATGCTATGCTTCAGGCAGCTGTCTGTGAGGTAAGAAGTTTCACATTATTGAATATTTGCTCAGATGAAAAATTCTCCAAGAATTTAGGATTTTTCCCTTTGATTTATGGAGTGAAAACATAGCATAGAAGAATACATTCTTCTCCTATCTGTTATTCGTCACCAGTATTATTCATTTTGGTATGTGTTCAGGACAGAGGGGCTAAATTAGGAGAGGGTTATAAATAGGAAAAGATAAAAGGGAAAGAATAACTTATGCACTTGGAAAATCATTTCCAAAAGGGCTGCTCTTTTCACTCACTACTCTCCAAGGAAAAAAACAGAAATAGCTTGTTGTCCTACTCACATCACAGTGGGCAGTCTGCACTTCATAAACCTGGCTTGTTCTTCCTCTGTGGAACACCAGAAGTCTCTAGCCAGGAGATAGTGTGGTCAAACGGCTGTGGAAGAGGATATACAAATAAAAGTTAATGCTATTTATGAAACAGCACTGAATTTATTCACATCATTCTAGCCTGACTTAATGTTTTAAATTTAATGTTTACTTGAAATGAAGACCATAGTAAAGATCTATGTTATTGTACAAGATCTAATTACATGTTTATTTTAAGAGTCACATTGGATGGCGAAAAGAAGCTAAAAGATTGCTGCTGGTGATGACAGATCAGACATCTCATCTTGCTCTAGATAGCAAATTGGCAGGCATAGTGGTGCCAAATGACGGAAACTGCCATCTGAAAAACAACGTCTACGTCAGATCAACGAGCATGGTAATACAGCAACAGCCTATTAGTAGTTACGACTTTTCTGGTTACAGTATAAGTTTAAATTGGCAATTCAGCTGTCCTTGTACCGAGAAATTACCTAAAGGATCATGATGCAGAGTCAGGATAAGTCATGAAAGACAAGTTACAGAACAATGCAGTCTATAAATTCTGCTCAATAAAATATAAGGCTGAAATACTTTGATAATATCTAGTAGTTGACTCTCTAATATACTACAAAGCACTGTATAATTTATGAAAATAAGAGTGATAGAAGAGCTTACTTTTTACTCAACTGAAGGACCTTAAAAGGAAAAGAGCATATACATATACGTTTGCCTTACTAGTTTACTTATAACTACTTCTACAGGGTTAGTATTGAAAAACATATTAGAGATTAAGAAGAACGTATTTGGCTTGAGGAATCCTCGCAGTAAAATAGACAGAATCAAAGTAGAGACTAGGGGAAAAAAGGAGTAAAACAAAACCGGCTTTCAATTTTATACCTCACTCCTTCCTTCTGAAGTTTATCTATATTTAAAGGCTCTTTTGTTTAAACAGTGCATATCTGGATTGCTTCCTGAGGGTTAGTTTCGGCTCTGAATCATATATTTAAATACAATCTCTTAGAACATCTTTCCCAGCATTAGCTATTATTCATGTAGAAAATAACTGCATAAAGCATCATTTACTTGTGACGTGACACCTACTTATACAGGCATGCAAATGTTAGAACAAAAGCTTCCAAACTTTCTTATATTGCGGTACCTAGTGTCTTAGTAATCTTTTCCCTCGTACACGTAGGCAAAACAAGCAAACAAAGAGCCTGACAGTTCTGTTTATTAAGTAGTTAGGTCCAAATAACATAACTATTTGTGTCCTAAAAACTTAGTAGCCAGTTAAAAAAATAATACACATGAACATCAAAAAATATATGTGTGTATGTGTGTGTGTGTGTGTGTGTGTGTGTGTATATATATATAGTTTGTCATTCTTAGTAAATAAGTTACAATGGGAACTTCCCAAGCCTTGGAATCAGACTAGATATAACCATCCTCACTTCCTGTTCCGCACTGATTTTCACGTTGCCCAGTTTTGCAAAGATATGGCATCATCTAAAAGAACAGAGCCGAATGTAATGGTAAAGCTGTGAACCACCTCCAGCTAGTAGTTCATGGGTACCTGACAGATGCCATGTATTACTGTGCTTCCCTTAAAAATTCAAGATATTTTGAGGTACCCTGGTGAGTGTACTGCAGTGCTCTAAGGCACCTCATGCAGAGTTTGGGAAATGCAATATTAGAAACATATAAATTATGCTGAAATGTGTGTGGTTCCCATGAGTGAAATTTATTTAAATTTGGTTAATCTGAAACATTCTACCAGACTTTTTGAAAGTCTAGAGGAGCAACTGTTATTACCGCATAAAACAAGTTCAACCCTTGGTTGGTTTAGATTCTTGAAAGCAGCCTCAACATTTAAAGATTTTTTAAAATAACTAGAATTTGAATTTTAAATTTTAGCATTTGGAGTTATTCCCTTAGTGTCTTTCTTTTTGCTAATTCTCTTCTACTCAGCCACATTTCACTTTGGTAGACCTATCCACTTTAATTAAGTCATTTATTATCTTTCCTTCCATTCAACCTCTTTTAATCTGAGACAGAGTTCTAATTCATTTACTGGGAGTGGAGGAGAAGACAAGAGGAACTATTCTATTGTGAGACAAGTAGAAGCTTTTTTTTTTTTAAAGGGAAAATAATAATCACATTATTCTCAAATTGCATTGCATTATCGTTTTGAAGTTTTGCCAAGTCATTGAAGTCATCGCTCCATAATTGTATTTTAGAGGGTGCTGTTGCTCATATAGGACGGATTCCTTAAGGCAAAGAAATGTTCTCATACTTTTAGACATATGCCATGCCATATAACCTTATGGAAACAAATTATAATTCTGATGGAATTTTACACAGTGTTTGGGCTCTTATGATATCAGGAATTTGGACAAACTATCATGAACTTTATTTGCTTTCTTGAAAATTGTTTTACCTACTTAAAACAATGAACCTTCCACATGTCACTGATATGTATTGAATAAACCAAGGAGTAGTGTGTTTATTAATAGCTTAGAAGAATATTTTTATCTCAGTTATCCCATGTCTGTGTTTTAAGAGATCTTCTTCCTAAGAAGTTCATTCCCTTCATTTCCAGGGACACTGCCCTAAAACAAAAGAAGTTGAAGCATTTTGATTGATCCCTTGACTATGTGTTTATATACACAAGGTGTATGACTGCTCTGAAACCTCCTACATCCAAAGCTACCCTGAGCCTAATAAGCATATGTACCTGCTTATTTTAAAATGACCTCCATTCTCTCCTATTCAGCCATTATAGAGGAATTTTAAAAGGTATTATTTAGACAAGCAATCAAACACTTTGCTTCTTGGCTTTATGTCTAGCAGCCAATACCAGTAATGTTGAATAGTACCTGAGCTTCTTGGGCCAAGACTCTGGTCCTTTCATTTATAAAAGGAAATGATAAAAGACCTTTTACATGTCTAAATTACATGATCCAGAGTTCTACTGCTTATTCACCTAGCTGTTTCATGAGGGTCAACGTGAATTCCAGAATTATAACATCTACCCTGTTTTCAGTTTTTATTAACTGAAACCACATATGTACATACAATATCAGTATACTGCATACAGTACAGTGTATACAGTATGAAATTTATCTTTACAACAACTTGGTACAGTAGTCATAGTTATCTTTCTTTTATAAACAGAAAAACTGAGGGGAGAAGAAACTAAGAATGTTGACTGTGGACAGACAGCTAAGAAGTTAATAAGTGGCAGAGGTAGGGCTCAATCCAGTTCAATCTTTTATTAAAATCTATATTCTTAACCACTTTGCCACAGTGTCTCAAGGGAAAACTAGAATAAATAGAGCAGTGAAGTTCTTGCTGTAGTTTCTGCTCTAACCTTCTAGTTACAGTCTTACTTATAGAAGAGATAAAGCAGATAATCTGGCTTACTTAAATTACATAACATGATAAAATTTTAAACAGTTTAAGCATTGTTACATTTTATATATGGCCATTGGCAAATAATATTATAGTATTAAATAAATTACCTTTTCCACTGCTTTTTCTCCAGTTGCCAGTATGAAAAACTTGAGTAGTAATGTAGTTTTATAATTTACCAGTAATAATGCCAGCTTAAAATAAGGATTTGTTTCTAAAATGGTAGAGGTTAGTATAAAAATTGTTAATGGTGTAGAAGACAGGTTAATACTGAGGTCCTAGAATTTCACTTTGTCTCCCTACCCAGCTCCTCCAGGGTGATTCCCAACTTCATGCAAAGCCCTCCTCACAACCATTCACCCCATCCTTGGCCAAGAATAACACCAGAGTCTCCAGTAACAATGAAAGGGGCCCAAAGAGCAAATATTTGGAAGAGGCACACAGGTCATGCAATGAACCATTATTAATGGGACTTTCAAATATTGCTGTGACTCTCAGTCCTGATGGAGAGATGCAAATAAGCAAGATCCTACCACACTTCTAATTATATTAGTAGCTCAGGTATGGTGTTTCTTTCTCTGAGCATTTTTTTGTGCCCCATCATATTATGGTCAGTGATTCTTCACCCCTCCTATCATTTAACTCCTCAGAATTCCTTTACTTATTTAGTCTCATGGAAATTACTGATACATAATTATAAGAATAATAACATTAAAATTCTAATATGTCAAAACTAAAGCATATAATAAAAATTTTCACCTTATTTCCTGATTCTTACTTTGTTTTTCTCTGCTTAACACTGCATAAGAAAAACTTTTTAAATTAATTAAAAAGATAAGATCAGTTTAGCGTGTTAGCACCTTTGGGTTTTATGAACATGCACCATCAGGAAAGTAAAGGGAATATCACTCAGGCTAAATGCACCCAGAAAGTTTTAAGTCCATATGCAGCTGGTTTTTAAAAAAATATTGTTACAACTTTTAGTTAAAGGTAAAGAGAGAACTTCAGCAAGAGAAAAATAAAGAATCACATACAAGGGAACACCCATAAGGCTATCAGCTGGTCTTACAGCAGACTTTGCAGGCCAGAAGGGAGTGACATGATATACTTAAAGTGTTGAAAGGAAAAAAACCCCTACAACCTAGGATACTCTATACAGCAAGTCATCATTCAGAATTGAAGGAGAGAGAAAGAGCATCTCAGACAAGCAAAAACTAACAGAGTTAATCAACACTAAACCAAACTTACAAGAAACATTAAAGGGCATCCTTTAACTGAAAAAGAAAAGGCTGTAACAAAGAAATAAATTATAGGAAGGGGAAAATGCCACTGGTAAAGGCAGATATATAGTAAAGACAGGGGTTCAACTACCTAAATAAGCTACTACAAAGGTTAAAGGACAAAAATTGTAGAAGCAACTAAAACTACAATAAATAGTTAAGGGATTGATATGAAGATATAAAATATGATATCAAAAACAAAAGGTGGAGGGGATAGTAAAAAATGTAGCTCTTTTAGAATGTCCTTGAACTTAAATGACTATCAGTTTAAAACAAGTAGATATAGTTAAAGGTCAAAATATATGAACTTCATGATAACCACAAATCAAAAACCTGCAATAGGCATACAAAAACTAAAAAGAAAAGAGATGAGCTAAAGCACATCACTAAACTAAAAAGAGACTAAAACTAAAAAGACATGAACACAAGCATACAACTAAAGAAAATCATCAAACCACAAGGGGATAGACTAAAACAAGAAGACAAAACAGAGAAACAACCAGAAAAAAGTAACAAAATGGCAATAAGCACATACCTACCAATAATCACTTTAAATGTCAATGGACTAAATGCTCCAATCAAAGGACACAGCGCGGCTGATTGGATAAAAAATAACCCATCTATATGCTGTTTATAAGACACTCACTTGAGAGCTAAAGATACACGGACTGAAAGTAAGGGGTTGATATTCAATGCAAATGGAAACAAAAGAAAGCTGAAGCAGCAGAACCTTATCAGACAAAATAGACTTTAAAACAAAGTCTATAACAAAAGACAAAGAGGGAATTATATACTATATTATGATAAAGGGATCAATACAAGAAGAGATTACACTCATTAACATATATGTGTCCAAAACAGGAATACATATATAAAATATTAACAGAAATAAAGGGAGAAATGGACAGTAATACAATAATAGTAGGGCACTTTAACATCCCAATGACATCAATGGGGAGATCATCCAGACAGAAAATAAATAAGGGAACAGTGGCCTTAAATGAATCATTAGGCCAGATGGACTTAATAGATATCTACAGGACATTCCATCCAAAACAGCAGAACGCACATTCTTTTCAAGTGTACATGGAGCATTCTCCAGGACAGATCACATGCTTGTCAAAACAAGTCTCAACAAATTTAAGAAAATAGACATTATATCAAGCATCTTTTCTGACCACAATGGCATGAAACTATAGATCATTTATAGAAAGAAAAACAGGAAAAGAACAAACACATGGAGACTAAACAACATGCTACTAAAAAAACAGGGGTCAATGAAGAAACCAATGAGGAAATCAGAAAATATCTTGAGACAAGGCAAATGAAAAATGGGAACACAACACTCAAAAATATATGGGGTGCACCAAAAGCAGTTCTAAGAGGGAAGTTAATAGTGATACAGGCCTAACTGAAGAAATAAGAAAAATCTCAAATAAACAGCCTAACTTATCAACTAAAGGAATTAGAAAAAGAAGAGCAAAGTCTAAAGTCAGCAGAAAGAAGGATATAATAAAGATCAAAGCAGAAATAAATAAATTAAAGACACTACCCCCCAAAAAAACAACAGAAAAGATCAATGAAACCAAGAACTTATTTTTTGAAAAGATAAACAAAATTGATAAGTCTTTAACCAGGTTCATTCAGAAAAAAAAAAGAGAGTACCCAAATACACAAGATAAGAAATGAAAGAGAAGCTACTGCTGTTATCACAGAAATACAATAATAAGAGAATACTATGAACAGTTAATGTCAACAAATTGGACAACCTAGAAGAAATGGATAAATTCCTAGAAACATACAATATTCCAAGACTGAATCAGGAAGAAATAGATAATTTGAATAGACTGATAACTAGTGTTGAAATTGAATCAGTAATCAAAACCTCCCAAACAAAAGTCCAGGACCAAAGGGCTTCACAGGGGAACGCTAACAAACATATAAAGAAGAGTTAATACCTATCTTTCTTAAACTATTTCAAGAAATTGAAGAGGAGGAAACATTTTCAAACTCATTCTATGAAGCCACCATTACCCTGACACCAAAACCAGAGAAAGACAGTAAAAAAAAAAAGAAAATTACAGGCCAATATCTCTGATGAATATAGATGATTCTATCACTATATGCAGATGACATGATACTGTATATAGAAAACCCTAAAGTCTTCATCAAAAAGCTATTAGCACTAATAAATTAATTCAGTAAAGTTGCAGGATACAAGATTAATATACAAAAATCTATTGCTTTTCTATACACTAATAATGTATTAGTATTATGTATTTTCTCAGGAAGAGAAGGTAAGAAAACAATTCCATTTAAAATCACATCAAAAAGAATAAAATACCTAGGAATAAACTTAACCAAGGAGGTGAAAGACCTATACTCTGAAAACTATAAAGCACTGATGAAGGAAACTGAAAATGATAAAAAGAAATGGAAAGACATCCCATGCTCTTGGATTGGAAGAATTAATATTGTTTAAATGGCCATTTTACCCAAAGCATCTACAGATTTAATGCAATCCCTATCAAATTACCAATAACATTTTTCACAGAACTAGAACAAATTATCCTAAAATTTATATGTAACCATGGGAGACCCCCAAATTGCCAAAGAAATCTTGAGAAAAAAGAAGAAAGCTGGAGGTATCATGCTTCCTGACTTCAGACTATACTACAAAGCTACAATAATCAAAACAGTATGGTATTGGCACAACAAGAGCCATACAGATCAGCTGAACAGAATAGAGAGCCCAGAAATAAGCCCATGCACATATGGTCAATTAATCTATGACAACGGAGGCAAGAATATACAGTGGGGAAAAGACAGTCTTCAACAAGTGGTGCTGGGAAAACTGGACAGCTACATTCAAAGGAATAAAATTAGAACATTTTTTTCCACACCATATACAAAAATAAACTGAAAATGGATTAAAGACCTAAATGTAAGACCAGAAACCACAAAAGTCCTAGAAGAAAACATAGGGAGTATGGTCTTTGACGAAGATCTTAGCACTATGTTTTTGGACCTGTCTCTTCAGGCAAGGGAAACAAAAGCAAAAATAAACAAATGGGGCCTAATCAAACTTAAAAGCTTTTACACAGCAAAGGAAACCATCAAAAAAATGAAAATGCAACCTACTGAACATGAGAAGATATTTGCAAATGATATGTCCAATAAGGGGGCAATATCCAAATATATCAACAGCTAATACAACTCAATATCAAAAACACCCTGATTAAAAAAATGGGCAGAAGACCTGAATAGGCATTCTTCCAAAGAAGACATACAGATGGCCAACAGGCATGTGAAAAGATGTTCAACATCACTAATCATCAGGGAAATGCAAATCAAAACCACAATGAGATATCACCTCACACCAGTCAGAATGACCATCATCAAAAAGACTACAAACAATAAATGTCAGTGAGGAATGTACAGAAAAGGGAACCCTCCAACTTGGAAAACAGTATGGAGGCTACTCAAAAAATTAAAAATAGAACTAACATATGATCCAGCAATTCCACTCCTGGGTATATATATATCTGAAGAAAATGAAAACATTAATTCAAAAAGATCTATGTACACCAATGTTCATAGGAGCAATATGTAAAACAGCCAAGATATGGAAGCAACATAAGTGTCCATCAACAACTGAACAGATAAAGAAGTTTGTGGTATATATATACAATGGAATATTACTCATCCATAATAAAGAATGAAATTTTGCCATACGCAACAACATGGATGGATATAGAGGGTATTATGCTTAGTAAAATGACTCAGACAGAGAAATACAAATACTGCATATTTTCACTTATATGTGGAATATAAAAAATAAAACAAATGAATGGATATAACAAAACAGAAACAGACTCACAGATACAGAGAACAAGCTAGTGGTTACCAGTGGGGAGAGGGATGGGGGGGGCATGTGAACAATAATGACTTTAATAATAACTTTAGAATAGACCTAATTTTAATGCTTGTCATGCTTGCAGAAAATTACCCAGGAAATTATTTCTGCAAACAATATTTATTTTTTCTTCTTTAAAATTGAAAGCAAAAGTTTCACACAGAATCACCTGAGCTAGGCTCAGAGTAGTCTCATGTTGCTTTTATAGTGCCCCTGAAAATGAGAAAAAATACTGATTTTCCAAAGTGACTCAATAAAAACAAAAATTGATGAAAATACTTATGAAATAAACTGTTCCAAATAAATTATATGTTTGGTTAAGTCATATTTAAGCAGAAAACTTACTACCATTCTTATTGAAAAGCTTACAAAAATGGTTATTCCATGCCCCTCATTCAGTAGCAAGGATATCAAGAATGCAACTGATACCATGTTTGGCAAGAGCCACAAATTCGAACACTTCAGGAGCCAGGTGCAAAAGGTAAATAAATGAGGCAAGTTAAAGCATATCCAAGAGCCCAGCATTTAGCCTTTAGTAATGGCCTCCAAATGTCTTTTATTAAGCAGTCTTTTATTGAAAGCTGTCTTTTATTAAGCAGCCCTGTGGTATTTGTCCCTTTACACTTAGGGAGCACCACCCAGCCTCCCAGTGAAGTGTAGATATTGTTATTACCTCCATTTTATAAATGAGAAAATGGAAGCACTAAAAGGATCAGGAACTTGTCTGTGGTCACACAGCCCTGCATAGTAGTGCCTAGGTAAATGACAAGCAGTGTGACATCAGGACATGAGCTTCTACTTACCATTAATATGGGCTTAATAATTAGAAAATGGTAAATGAAAGTCTTTACACATGTTAACCCATTTAATTCCCACCATAACCCTGAGAGGTAGATACTAGTATTTATACGTTTTACATATACAGAAACTGTATCATAGAAGGTTAAGACAGATGCCCAGTGTTACATGGCTAGTAATTGCAGAGCCAAGAGTTGAAGGCCCAGGTGGTCTGCTTCCAAGCCCCTGCTCTTGGTATGGCTCTCAACCAGAACGATTTTGCCCTCCAGAGAACATTTCAATGTCCAGAGACATTTTGGTTGTTACAACTAGGGGAGGAGGGAGATACTGGCCTCTTATAGGTAGAGGCCAGGGATGTAGCCAAGTACCCTACAATGCACAGGACAGCCTCACACCCACAACACAAACTGTCCATAGTGCCACTAATGGGAAACATGGGTCTATGCGATTATGACTATGCAGCCATATAGATAGACAAATAGGCCATTGGGAGAGATGCGGACTGACAACACATAAAATCTTCATCTCTAAATAAATCTGTGCTATCACATTGTTTTCATGCTGTCTCTGTCCTCTAAAAAGTGAACTATAAAAAGTAATCCAGATAACTGAATACTTTTATTTAACCAAGACATTGGTTTTTTGTTTTGTATCTTATTATGATATTCAATGTTTCAAATTCTATATTATCTTATAAGAACTTTTTATAATGAAACTCACTTTTATGGAGAATCTTAAAACACTTATTTTCTTGTCACTACACAGGCACATTATTAAAATTCATACATCTCTACATAGTTATCTCTTTAACCGAAACTGTCTCCATTGAATCTTTCTTACCTCATCTTCCCTTCTAACATTTATAAGTTATTTCCCACAAATCACAGTGAAGGTGTTGGTGAAGAAGAAAAATGTGAATGGAATCCTTTTGCCCTTAATTACTTAGCAGCTGCCTTGGCACATTGCTTTCCCTTCTCCCTTCTGCCCCAGAAATGCTTGTTATCTCCATTAATTATTTTCAGAGTTCAGAGAAACAATATGTAATGGGTTAGACAGAGGGGGAGTTAAAGCTGAGGAGCAGTGACGTCACCAGCACAGGACAGCTGGCTGAGAGGGAGTGTTCCTGCTAGTGAAATACAAGACATAAAAGATAAAATACTTAAAAGATACTATGCTTCATGGAGGAAAGGGGAAGGGGTTTCAACAGTGGCCATTAATCCAAAATTCTCCCATCAACAATGGTTTGTTTAAACATCTATTAAATATTTGTAGTTTTAACAATCTGCCTCGAGGTACTTGGAATTTTCTTTTAAAACATTTCTTTCTAGGCTTAAAAAATGTGTCCTTTTAAGCTTAAAAATCCAACTGACCTTCTTAATGATCTTCGGAGCAAACAAGAACTTTCTAGATTTAAATTTTGTGTACTTTTGGTCAATGTGACTTCCTGTTTTTGAAAAGGGGAAAGAGATTAAGCAGCCTCCAAAAGCTGCTTACATTTTGGACTGTTCTTTAATATTGATTTTATGTGAGTTAAGTATAAGCTGGTTAAAAACATATGGATTAAATTTTCCTGAAAATATGAATGGTTTTAAAAATTAAGAAGGGGGAATGCTTGGCAAACTGTGATTATTTTTTGTCAAAGCAAAAATATTTGAAAAGTAGTTGTTGCCCTTAAAAAAATATTCCCAATACAGCTAGACTTACCTTCTTTTACTTGTTCTCTTTTTTGTTGTTGTTCTCTTTAATTTACCAGCATTATGCAAACTGTCATAAGTCTATTTTAAGAGTATGCATATTATTAGGAACAAGGAATAAAAATTTATCTGATAGAACTTATATTTTGGGGATTGTTCTTCTATTACTCTCAAATTATATTCTTAAGAATTGCTGTGGGTAGAATTTTTCTTATGCAAATCCATGTGGTAATACTTTTTATACCCCTTTGTAAATTGGAGTCATATCACATTTAATTGTAGTTCAAGAAAATTTTGTTTCTACAAAGCAATTATAGATTATATAGAAATAAAGGATATTTGTTATGATTATTATCTTAGTCCATTCGGGCTCCTATACCAAAACATCATAAATTCGGTGGCTTATAAACAGCAGAAATTTATTCCTCACAGTTTTTGAGGTTGGTAAGTCCAAGATCAAGGCACTAGAGGATTCGGGGTCTGGTGAGAGCCTACTTTTTGGTTCAAAGACAACACTTCCTAGTTATAACCTCATATGGAAGAAGGTGCAAGGGAACTTTCTCCACTGGCTCTCTTTTATAAGGGCACTAATCCCATTCAAGAGGGCTCTACCTTCAAGACCTAATCACATCCCAAAGGCCCACCTCCTAATATTACATCACCTTGGAGGTTAGGATTTCAATGTATGAATCTGGAAAGTGGGACATAGATATTCAAATCACACCAGTTACTCATGTTAGTGATGATAGTTTTAAGCACAAGGCTGTGTCTTATATCTTATTAAACTTATATATATAAGTTTAATAAGTGGGTCAAAGAACTTAGGCTATAAGTGAAACTAGTAAAATTAGCTCTTTCTAAGTTCATATAGTTGCCAAAATCCAGAAATATTAACCAAGATGGTTTAAACAAAATTTTCCCTTAAGAAAAGCACAGTTAGCATTGGAGGGTGAAAGGGGAAACAAAAACTACAGAGTAATCTGAACTTGAATCAGATGATACTAATTAGGCTCAGTCACATGATCCTTGGCTTACACTACTAGGCACCAAAAACAGGTGGGCCCAACTGCAGGTGAAGTTTGACATCATTTCTCTAAAGGTATCTAGAGTTGTTATTTGAGATTGCTTTAATATCTAAAAGAGCATTTATAGAAAGAAAAATATCAAGTACTATGTCTTACTACATAACTTTATATAGCAAATTCCATAGTTGTCAGATTTCTCATATTTACTAAGTTTTATTCCCTTTCTACTCATCCCCTGCTTTCTTTCCCACCACTGCAAAGAGTGTCACAGTTAGAGCTACATAAGTTTTATATATCAATGTAAGACAGATTTGTAATATAAATATATGTATACATAAATGACAAAAAAGTATAATGATAACAAGTTGAAAGATCTGTAATATACACCTTGTATAATCTCTTGGAAATAAAAATGATAATAACTGCTATTAGCTTTGAGTATATGCAAGAAACTGCTCTAAATAATTCACATACTATTGTTATCTTTCTACTTTTGCCAGCAATAATGGAAGGCAGATACCATTCACATGTTATAGAGGATAGACCTGAAATACAATTTTTATCATAAACTGACAATCCGAGATTTGAATACAGGGTTTTCTTCTTTTAAACAAACTTTGTTCTATACCATGTTATATATCAAATTTTTATATGTATGTAAATATGTATATATATACATGCATATATTTGCATTTTAAAACTTGTTACTGAATTTCACCTCAGAATGTGATTGTCACTAATAGGTCTCTGTTTCTGAATATTAAATAATCTGTCAATTATATTACTTGGAGTCCAATGTTAATCTAAAGAAGTGCTAAACACTCTTTGTACTATGTTGAATGCAACCCTCTTCGTTTTTCTGAATTTCTAAGGTTTTTATGGAGCCTTTGTCTTTAAAATCTCCTTAATAATGTTGATGTTGACCTTATTTATTTTATTTTTTTGTGTGTGGTATGTGGGCCTCTCACCGTTGTGGCCTCTCCCATTGCGGAGCACAGGCTCCGAACATGCTGGCTCAACAGCCGTGGCTCACAGGCCCAGCCGCTCCGCAGCATGTGGGATCTTCCCGGACTGGGGCATGAACCCGTGTCCCCTGCATCGGCAGGCGGACTCTCAACCACTGCGCCACCAGGGAAGCCCTGACCTTATTTTTTAAAAGAATTTAAATGCCTCTAGTAAAATGATAATCCTTCCCAACAAAATACATTTTTATGTTAATCAGACAGTTTTCCTCATAATAGATGTTTGGAAGTGTGTGGAATTGAGCTACTAAATTTCACTCCCTTCTTTATTTCATTTTCTGTTACAGGAACATCCCTCGTTAGGCCAACTTTCAGAAAAGTTAATAGACAACAACATTAATGTCATATTTGCAGTTCAAGGAAAACAGTTTCGCTGGTATAAGGTATGTTAACTCCCAAAATATAAAAATTAAAATGTTTGCATCTATAGTTAAAATTAGAATACTTTTTAGAACCCCAGGTAAGGATTCTGGAGTTATTATACTTTGTACAATCTAAATTTAATACTGTATTAACTAACATAGCCCAGGTGTCCATTCCTCTGGTGAGATGGGGCAGGAGATGCTCTCCTCAACTCCTTGCCTGGGTGGGCAACTCAGGCTACAGGGCCGGCAGAAATCCTTGTGTGAGGGTCCCACTGAGTTCCCCGGTCAGAGTACTGCAGCTGAGCGGAGTGGCTGCTTGGGACTACTGCTCAGGTGCTGCAGAAAGCCTTCTTGGAATCTGACATGTTATCACTCTGGGACCATTGGCCAGCTACTCCTGACTTGGTCACATGAAGGCTGACTGTTACAGACTCTGAACTGAAGAGAACCAACACTATTAGCGTATCTCGCACCACCATGAATGCAAGGTATTTCAATTAAGAGTATCAGGAGAACATCTATAAATCCCAGACTGGCATGTGCAAGTTCTGCTGGTAGAATAACCCAATGTATCTGGGTGACCTTTGGAGACAGCTGAGACAGAGCTACAACAGGGCAGTGGCTGACACCCAATTCATAGCCCATCTTCTCCAGCCATGTGGCTGCCAGGGTCTTGGGGCTCCGGCCGGCTGTAAGGCCTGAGCCTCTGAGATGGGAGAGCTGAATTCAGGACATTGGTCTACCAGAGACCTCCCAGCCCCACGAAATATCAATCGGCGAGAGCTCTCCCAGAGATCCCCATCTCAAAGTTAAAACCCAGCTCCACTCATGACAAGCAAGGTCCACTGCTGGACACCCCATGCCAAACAATTAGCAAGGCAGGAACACAAACCTACCCCTCAACAGAGAGGATGCCTAACATCATAACAAGTTCACACAAACCCCAAAACACACAACCAGACGCGGTCCTGCCAGAAAGACAAGATCCAGCCTCATCCACCAGAAAACAGGCGCTAGTCCCCTCCACCAGGAAGCCTACACAACCCACTGAACCAACCTTACCCACTGGGGGCAGACACCAAAAACAACAGAAACTAAGAACCTGTAGCCTGCGAAAAGGAGACCCAAAACACAGCAAGTTAAGCAAAATAAGAGAGAGAAACACACAGCACATGAAGGAGCAACGTAAAAACCCACCAGACCAAACAAATGAAGAGGAAATAGGCAGTCTACCTGAAAAAGAATTCAGAGTAATGATAGTAAAGATGATCCAAGATCTAGGAAATACAATGAAGAAAATACAAGAAATGTTTAACAAGGACCTAGAAGAACTAAAAAGCAAACAAACAAGGATGAACAACACAATAAATGAAATTAAAAATTCTCTAGAAGGAATCAATAGCAGAAAAACTGAGGCAGCAGAACAGATAAGTGACCTGGAAGATAAAATAGTGGAAATAACTACCACATAGCAGAGTAAAGAAAAAAGAATGAAAAGAATTCAGGACAGACTCAGAGACCTCTGGGACAAGATTAAATGCATCAACATTCAAATTATAGGGGCCCCATAAGAAGAAGAGAAAAAGAAAGGGAAGGAGAAAATATCTGAAGAAATTATAGTTGAAAACTTCCCTAATATGGGAAAGGGAACAGTCAGTCAAGCCCAGGAAGCACAGAGAGTCCCATACAGGATAAATCCAAGGAAAAACACGCCAAGACACACATTCTCCAGGATAGATCATATCTTGGCTCACAAATAAAGCCTTGGCAAATTTAAGAAATTTGAAATTCTATCAAGTATATTTTGAAACCACAATGCTATGAGACTAGACATAAAATAAAGGAAAAAGTCTGTAAAAAATACAAACACATGGAGGCTAAACAATACACTACTAAATAACCAAGAGATCACTGAAGAAATCAAAGAGGAAATCAAAAAATACCTAGAAACAAAGGACAATGAAAACACGATGACCCAAAACCTTTGGGATGCATCGCAAAATCAGTTCTAAGATGGAAGTTTATAGCAATACAATCCTACCTCAAGAAACAAGAAACATTTCAAATAGACAACTAACCTTACACCTAAAGCAATGAGAGAAAGAACAACAACAACAAAAAAAAAACCCCAAAGTAAGCAGAAGGAAAGAAATCATAAAGATCAGATCAGAAATAAATGAAGAAGACATGAAGGAAATGATAGCAAAGATCAATGGAAATGAAAGCTGGTTCTTTGAGAAGATAAAATTGATAAACCATTAGCCAGACTCATCAAGAAAAAAAAGGGAGAAGACTCAAATAAATAGAATTAGAAATGAAAAAGGAGACGTAACAACTGACACTGCAGAAATAAAAAAGATCATGAGAGATTACTACAAGCAACTCTATGCCAATAAAATGGACAACCTGGAAGAAATGGACAAATTCTTAGAAAAGCACAACCTTCTTAGACTGAACCAGGAAGAAATAGAAAATATAAACAGACCAATCACAGGCACTGAAATTGAAACTGTGATTAAAAGTCTTCCACAAACAAAAGCCCAGGACCAGATGTCTTCACAGGTGAATTGTATCAAACAATTAGAGAAGAGCTAACATCTATCCTTCTCAAACTTCCAAAATATAGCAGAGGGAGGAACACTCCCAAACTCATTCTACAAGGTCACCATCACCCTGATAACCAAACCAGATGAAGATGTCACAAAAAAAGAAAAGTAAAGGCGAATATCACTGATGAACATAGATGCAAAAATCCTCAACAAAGTATTAGCAAAGAGAATCCAACAGCACTTTAAAAGGATCATACACCCTGATCAAGTAGGGTTTTCCCAGGAATGCAAGGATTCTTCAATATGCAAATCAATCACTGTGATAAACCATATTAAGAAATTGAAGGAGAAAAACCATATGATCATCTCAATAGATGCAGAAAAATCTTTCTACAAAATTCAACACCGATTTATGATAAAAACCCTCCAGATAGTAGGCATAGAGGGAACTTACCTCAACATAATAAAGGCCATATACGACAAACCCGCAGCCAACATCGTTCTCAATGGTGAAAAACTGAAACCATTTCCTCTAAGATCAGGAAGAAGACAAGGTTGTCCACTCTCACCACTATTATTCAACACAGTTTTGGAAGTTTTAGCCACAACAAGCAGAGGAGAAAAAGAAATAAAAGGAATCCAAATTGGAAAAGAAGAAGTAAAACTGTTACTGTTTACAGATGACATGATACTATACATAGAGAATCCTAAAGATGCTACCAGAAAACCACTAGAGCTAAACAATGAATTTGGTAAAGTAGCAGGATACAAAATTAATGCACAGAAATCTCTTGCATTCTTATCCACTAATGATGGAACATCGAAAGAGAATTTAAGGAAATACTCCCATTTACCGTTGCAACAAAAAGATAAAATACTTAGGGTTAAACCTACCTAAGGAGACAAAAGACCTGTATGCAGAAAACTATAAGACACTGATGAAAGAAATTAAAGATGATACAAACAGATGGAGAGATATACCATGTTCTTGGATTCAAAGAATCAACATTGTGAAAATGACTATACTACCTAAAGCAATCTACAGATTCAATGCAATCCCTATCAAACTACCAATGGCATTTTTCACAGAACTAGAACAAAAATTTCACAATTTGTATGGAAACACAAAAGACCTTGAATAGCCGAATAGCCAAAGCAATCTTGAGAAAGAAAAACGGAGCTTGAGGAATCAGGCTCCCTTACTTCAGACACTACTACAAAGCTACAGGAATCAAGACAGTGTGGTACTGTCACAAAAAGAGAAATACAGATCAATGGAACAGGATAGAAAGCCCAGAAATAAACCCACGCACATATGGTCACCTTATCTTTGATAAAGGAGACAAGAATACATAGTGCAGAAAAGACAGCCTCTTCAATAAGTGGTGCTGGGAAAACTGGACAGCTACATGTAAAAGAATGAAATTAGAACACTCCCTAACACCATACACAAAAATAAACTCAAAATGGATTAAAGACCTAAATGTAAGGCCAGACACTATAAAACTCTTAGAGGAAAACATAGGCAGAACACTCTATGACATAAATCAGAGCAAGATCCTTTTTGACCCACCTCCTAGAGAAAAGGAAATAAAAACAAAAATAAACAAATGGGACCTAATGAAACTTAAAAGGTTTTGCATAGCAAAGGAAACCAGAAAGAAGACGAAAAGACAACCCTCAGAATGGGAGAAAATATTTGCAAACGAAGCAAATGACAAAGAATTAATCTCCAAAATATACAAGCAGCTCATGCAGCTCAATATCAAAAGAACAAAACAAGCCAATCCAAAAATGGGCCAAAAGCCTAAACAGACATTTCTCCAAAGAAGATATACAGATTGCCAACAAACACATGAAAGGATGCTCAACATTACTAATCATTAGAGGAATGCAAGTCAAAACTACAATGAGGTATCACCTCACACCGGTCAGAATGGCCATTATCAAAAAGTCTACAAACAATAAATGCTGGAAAGGGTGTGGAGAAAACAGAACCCTCTTGCACTGTTGGTGGGAATGTAAATTGATACAGTCACTATGGAGAACAGTATGGAGGTTCCTTAAAAAACTAAAAATAGAACTACCATACAACCCAGCAATCCCACTACTGTGCATATACCCTGAGAAAACCATAATTCAAAAAGAGTCATGTACCACAATGTTCATTGCAGCTCTATTTACAGTAGCCAGGACATGGAAGCAACCTAAGTGTCCATCAACGGATGAATGGATAAAGAAGATGTGGCACATATATACAATGGAATATTACTTTGCCATAAAAAGAAACGAAGTTTTGTTACTTGTAGTGAGGTGGATGGACCTAGAATGTGTCATACAGAGTGAAGTCAGTCAGAAAGAGAAAAACGAATACCGTATGCTAACACATATGTATGGAATCTAATTTTAAAAATGGTTCTGAAGAACCTAGGGGCAGGACAGGAATAAAGACACAGATGTGGAAACTGGACTTGAGGACACAGGGGGAGGGAGTGGTGGGCTGGGATGAGATGAGAAAGTGACATGGACGTTTATAGACTACCAAATGTTGAATGGATGGCTGGTGGGAAGCAGCTGCATAGCACAGGGAGATCAACTCGGTGCTTTGTGACCACCTAGAGGGGTGGGATAGGGAGGCTGGGAGGGAGATGCAAGAGGGAGAGGATATGGGGATATATGTATCCATATGGCTGGTTCACTTTGTTATACAGCAGAAGGTAACACACCATTGTAGAGCAATTATACTCCAAAAAAGATGTTGAAATTTTTTAAAAAGTAATGTATACTACACAGGGTCTTAAGTTAGCAGTTAAGCATAAATAAGTATAAATTCTATGTTTGTAACACCTAGAACCAAGTGTGGGCACTGATACTTGTTGTTGTACTGACTGTGACAATAATGGAGGAGACTTTTATCAGGTGAAAAGTAGTTCACACTCCAAGTATACCACTCATGTCCAGAGTTCTGCTTTTTCTAGCCCATGGGCATATCTTTATAATAGATGAGGTTGGGGAATAGCAGAATATTTTAAAATAGTACCAACGTACCTAGGTTTGGTCTAGGTCATCTAGTAAAGGAATAAGAGGAGCCATGGAAGTGGATAACCCAGTCAAAGCCTTGCTACATAAGAATAATGTTGATTTTGTCCAGTATCTTTTGGGCCAGGTGAGTCCTACAAGCCCAAAAGACGTTTGGCATCTATGTCACTCTGGCAGCACCCAATGGGATTCCCCTTGTCACCCCCAAACCTGTAACTTCTGATCCTGCTATAGCTTTCTTTTCACAGTCTTTGAGGTTCTTTTTTCCAGAAAACTCTTTTTTTCATTTCTACAATATTGTGATACCCTAATTTTCATTACACATATCTGTTCACTGGGTCTTCTTCATCTTCTTTGTTGTCTTTGCTTCTTCCTTCTACTCCTAATGTCCTTCATTTATTTTTTAATACTTCACAGAAACTACATTTTCTTTTGGCTTCAACAAATACTTGAACCCATTTTAACTTGCCACAAAGCTGGTGTTCCCTTCAACAATTTCCCTAATACCTGACTACCACATTTATCATGTGAAAGTGCTACTTAAATTATACCATTTCTTCTCTTAGAAATTTATAGTGAAAATATAAATCCCTGTTTTCCCAAACTTATATATCATGGAACCCCCTTTTTAAGCAAACAACCATTAATATCCACAGAAGTAGGGCTCTGACCCAAATTAAATGCCCAAATCACTTTATTAACAATAGTAACTGCTTCCACTTATTGAGCACTTACAATTGTCAGGCACTGAGTTTATTAACATTAACTCATTTAATACTCTTAAAACTCGTAACAATGAGGGCAATATTACTAGTATGCCCATTTTAAAGATGAAGGAAATGCATTTAGGGAAGTTATATACTTCCCCAAACTTTCCTAACAGCCCAAATCCTGTGTTCTTAACCCCTAAGCTTAAATTTCATGAATTTCAACTTACTGTGCAGCTCTTTATTGCTTTTACCTCCTTTTTCTCTGCTATTACTTCTTGATGGTGATATTAGCTCTAGCAGTTTCTCCCTACTCCTTTAAGAAAATTTCCACTGACTGTTAAACCATAAAACCAGGTTTATTATTAATTGAATTGTGTGCAAAGTAAGAGTCAGCAGGTTCTAAAAGCTTGACAGGCTATGCTAAGAGTCCTGTGTATGCCGTTTCAGTCACCTAATTTGGCTGCTCAGAGATATTTTTATTAATTATCTTTGTTTGGATTGTAATAGCCTCCTAACTCATCTCCCAAATCTATCTTCCACTCGGCTGCAGGATGAGCTATTTGAATCACAGGTGTGAGCACAGTACTCCCCAGAGTAAAATGTTCCAGTGGTTCCCTCTGATCTAGAGGATCAAGTCTTTAATATTGTCTGCGTTAAACTTGTCCCTCCAGTCGTGCTTCTAATCCTCCTGCGTACACACTCACCAGGCTCTTTCTTTCCTTTGTGACTTTGTTCTTGCTACCTATCTCCCATGCCTGGAAGCCCTTCTCCATCATTACTTGACTCTTACTCATCCTTTAAGACACAGCTCATGAATCACCTCCTCCAGGAAACAGTCCCTGACAACTTTCCCCAGCTCTCAAATGCTTACTCAGTATCCCTCTCATTAGGGTCTGTACATATGTCTATTGCTTCAGGTGTACGTTGTTTTTTGAAACTGTCATTTATATTCCTGTGAGATCCTTAAGGATGGAAACTATGTGGCGTAGCAATTTAGCATTCCCAAAGTGGTATATGGCGGTTAGTTAATCAAGGGTGTATAAATGAATTTTTAAAGTATTTAACTGATACATTTTCCCTATTACCTGAGATACCAAATTGTTAGTAACCAAGTAGTAGCTGGCATACAGCAGGAACCTAATGATACTTGTGAATGGTAAAATGAGTATATAAATGTATTTCAAGACTTTTCATAATCTGATTCCATATAAATATGCACCATTCACTCTAGTCAGACTAGTTTCTTCTCTATTCTTACTTCAGCTACAACTTGGGTAAACCTTTAAGCCTTTGCTAATTCTCATTTCTCACTAGGAATACCTAGAGCTGATTCCATAATTATTATGTACCATCCATCAAGAACACCTGCTCCATGCAGCTTCCATTTGTGACTCTGATTTTTTTCTCCTGTCTGGGCAAATATGTCCTAAAGACCATTCCATGGAAAAGTAGTTCTGCAAAATAGTTGTATATGTTACATGAGAAAAGAGTTTTGTAATTAAGTAAATGTTAGGGAATGCTGCATTTAATAATGCTAAATTATTTCTGAATTGCAGTGGTGTACATTTTGAGTCTCTATATGGAATAAACCATATGCAGAATTTATCAAACTTATTTGCCCTCAGAACCCTTTTCATTTTAAAATCTCTTGGGACCATGTTCTATGGGAGATAGTTTGGGAAATACCGGTCTGTGCTTTGAGTTTTAGGTCAGCATGTAACTTGTGAACGCACACACACTCATGCACATACAAATACATACTATTTCAGGAACATATGTTTTGGCTGCTCTGCTTAGTTGCTTATATTTTTCTTGTGTCTCATATTTTTTGATTCATGTAATGACTCACCTTCCACTGATAACTACAGATATTTAAATATTTGATGGCTAAACCATTGTATACTATTGTCATTAAGTGCAGGTTATTGGTATGTTTTCTAGGATCTTCTACCCCTCTTGCCTGGCACCATTGCTGGTGAAATAGAATCAAAGGCTGCAAACCTCAATAATCTGGTTGTAGAAGCCTATAAGGTATGTATATACTGTACACATTTTTTCAAATAAACTTTTAACCCCAATTTCCATGGCAAGGTACAAACTAATGCCCTATCATCTTGAGAGGAGTGGTGGAAAAAACAGATTAGGAATTAGGAAACTGAGCTTAGCCCTGGCTCTACCACTAACTAGTTATAGAACCTTGGGAAAGTCATTTCAGCTTTCTGTGCTTCACTGTGTCTCAATGACACAGTTTACTAAACTCAGGTTGAGCTACAGACTATCTAAATTTCCTTCCTCATCAAATGTTCAGTGAGTCACCAAATCACAGCTATAGAATATACTTTATTACCAAGAAATTTCACAATTTCCAGTGCCATAAAGATAAAGTAATCAATCCACAGTGTTATTTAAACAGCAACTTTCCAGGGAAAATGAACTATATGAGATAGAGAGATTACTAAGAGAACTTCGTTGGGGTCTCCTAGATCAATCACTTGGTTGTTCGTTTACTTTAGCAGTTTTACTAAACTAGTTTGATTAAAAGAATCACCCTAAGAGATACACTACTTTATTGAGATGACAGTTGTATGCTGTCCCCAGTTCGTGTAGAGTGGGTACCAAATGCAAAGATTTAAGAAACATCTGCTCTCTCAATCTAAGTCATTTCTGGATAGAATAATCTCCTTTAAGAAGTTGTAATAATAGTAGCTGTCATTTTAATACCACTAAGAACCAATTATTTCCCATACATGACCTCATTTAATCCACACAACCGACCTATAAGGCAAGTATTAGTACTCCCACTGTGTATTTGTAGAACTTCAAAGAAGCTAAGCAAATCAATCAAAGGCCAAACAGCTAACAAGCAGAAGCAGCAGCACCAGAACCTAGGTCTTCCTTAATTCCAGCTTCCAGGTGCTTCCTCCTGTGTTACACAATCTGTTTTTCTGTTGTTGTTTTTTTCTTTTTTACATAGTGTCTAAAGATATGCTTTATTCTACCCTGAATTTATGCACCATTGATAAACTCTCACTTCCCAAAATTCTCTTTTTCCCTTCCTGACACAGTAGCGTTGAACATTGTTAAAGTAGCCCAAGCACTGTGAGAAATCGCAGGCTTCTCTTCTCATTTTCTTCATGGAACATCTGCCTTCGACTCAATTACAAAAGAGAAAGGCAGGAAGTAGACACGGGGTAGAAAATGAAGGACTTGTTTAAACTTTCTTTTTTTAAAAGGAAAATAAACCTTGCGAGATTTTTTTGTTTTTGTGTTTTTTGCCAAGGAATTTTTCTATATCTGAAGACTATGTTGGATGAAATAAGAAAAGCATCTTTAATTATATTTCTTCTTCACTGTTACGAAACAAAAACAAAAAACATTAGGACTGGTGGAGCTTCTTATCAAGGAAAACCAAACCTGTGTACAATTCGTTCCCATCCGAAGTTTGTTCCCAAGTATAATCAAAATAAGAAAGGAGCTTACAGTGTTAGAAGTCACCCTAGTTTTCATAGTATGAACCCATTTATTACCCCAAAGAAAAAATATAAGTCGACAAACTTTCCTGTATCTCAAACTGCACCCATGGAAAGGGAAACAGCAGGTTTTTTTTTCATGTTCTTTATTTGCTAGGATAGGTATGTGATGCATTATCTAATTGCAGTTCTGATTAACCTTAAACAATCTGAATAACAATTTTAATAAAACCAACAAAAACTCTGGCGAAACAATCTCCTTAAGTTGGGGTTCTGTTATTACTTTATATATGTCTATACTTTCAAAATTCTTCTGAAATTTAATTTTGTCTTCACAGCTCAACAGAAACTGTTCACAGTTCATTGAAGAAAAAATAATAAAAATATTTTATTCTAACTTTTAATACTTTGCATTTCCTTTTTAAGACTTTTATAAAATTATATACAAATTTAGTACAGGTGAATGTGATTGCATTTTGTTTTTTATCCTTTACATCTGCATTGCCATTAGAATTAAAACTATATAAAAATCATGACTATAATAACTTAATAGTAATTTAGCTGAAATTAAGACAAAAAAATTATGTTGAATAAAAAATAATTATACATTAGAAAAAATAAATTCTGCCTCTGTTCCTGTTAGATATTAAAAGACAAGCTTAAGACGGTGTCTGAAACTTAATTTCTTTTTTTTGCGGTACGCGGGCCTCTCACTGTTGTGGCCTCTCCCATTGCGGAGCACAGGCTCCGGACGCGCAGGCTCAGCGGCCATGGCTCACGGGCCCAGCCGCTCCGCGGCATGTGGGATCTTCCCAGACCAGGGCACTAACCCGTGTCCCCTGCATCGGCAGACGGACTCTCAACCACTGCGCCACCAGAGAAGCCCTGAAACTTAATTTCTTAATCTCAAAACTGCGCAAAATTTTAGCTATTTGTTTTCATACCCTGTTTGAAAAACATTGGTTAAACTAGATTAAGGTTTTAAGGGAAGCAGAATTTCAAAAGGGCAAAAAGAACAGTCATGGTATTAGGAACTTCCTTCTGATTTGTCAAACCAACCATATCAATACCATTTGTATACCATTAGAAGTTTCTATTTTTTACTGAAATTGTTTAATTAAGTGATTACAATGTATGAATTCTCTAGTAGATAAAAAATGTGACTAATATAGTCTTACCTTTATTCAAATAAAATTTGAGGAAGTATCTTACTCTAAAGATTTACTACCATAATTCCATGATCAATTATTAATCAGTAAGCACACATCTCTTTATTGATTATACAGTTGAAGAAGAAAAATTACTCAAGTAAAGAATTAGAAACCATGGGGATTTCTTTTTCCTTCACACCCTGCTACTCACTCTTTCCTTAGGTACATACTTCATCTTTTCCCTTTCCTTTTGTTTACAAAAATAAGTTAAGGATTTTTGCATGTGATACACTCTTAGTTTTATGAGATGAAATTCACACAGATCTACAGAATATATTTAATGTAGCAAGAACTTTTGGAACCCAGAGATTGGATGAAATTAGGATGTGCTTGATACATAATAGGCAATACATACATGTTTTTTGAATGATTATATAAATTAGTGAATAAATGAGCAAATGATTTTCTGCCCAGTAAGGGGCCCTATTTCAGTATTAAGGATTGGAACAAATTTGATTGACATAAGCAAGCACCAGGGATTTGGCAAAAATTCTAGGCCATTCTTGGAGAATTTATACAGCCATAACTGGCAGGTATTTCTTATACCTACAGTATAGAAATGCCCTCCCAAAAATTTACCTTTCAATTCTGTATCAGTAAGGCAGTTTAGCTTTCATGATAGTCTAAAATGTTTGAAATGGAAATGCTTCTTTAACAGCTGTAAATGTCAGAAGCATGTTCCAGATTTTAAGCTGTCAAGATTTAGCCTCTGTGATGATATATGTATTCTCAATGCTTTATTTAAATTTTACCAAAAAATATAAATGTTATTGGATTAAAATGATTATTTTCCTAACAAGCTGAGTGAGAAATATCTCTGAAGTGATCAAAATGCAGTCATGGAAATATGTGAAAAAATAGAGCCATTTAAATGCAGATAATCCTTCAGTATTTTTTATGTATTTCAAATGTAATTGGGTCATTATGTGGAAACACTGTTTTTAATCGACCTTTTACAGAGACAAACTCTTTGATTTCGTTAAAAATTAAATCTAGAATGACATGATAAACTTGACTCTGTTTTGTTGCTTACATTAGAAACTGCTATAGTATACAACTAAAAAATGTCATCTCTGCAGAAACTCATTTCAGAAGTGAAAGTTCAGGTGGAAAACCAGATAAAAGGCATCTATTTTAACATTACTGCCATCTGTCCAGATGGGAGCAGAAAGCCAGGCACAGACGGATGCGGAAATGTGACAAGCAATGACGAAGTATGTGCGTGTGCGTTTTTCCCATTTAAAGTAAACTAAGTTGTTTGGCATGCTTTCTTACGGAAAAATCAAACCATTCAGAAAAACTTTTTTTACTACCGACCTCAAGAATCTCATTTACACTTCAAAGTAACTTTTATTATCTAATCCCTAAGTTCCTACTTGTTGTAACTCCATTGACTGTTTTCTCAAACTCTCTAGTTAAAATAAATAAATATATATCATATTAAATAATTATTTAATAATAATAACTTTAAACTTAGATGACACAGCCAGTGAATGTTAGGAAATCATATCTCCTCAAACAAGAAGTGCCTATACTTAGGATGATGATAATACCTTTTTGTTTCAAATCTGAAAATTCTCAGAGTAAATGTGAAAGTTGAAAGTAAAAACGACAGAGAAGAATGCTGTTGATAAAGATTAAGAATTACAAAATCTTTCACTTTGTGATTGTCCCAGTACACTTGTATTAGCTCAATACAATGACCTACGAGGTAGGGAAATTTGTTAAGAGCAACAACAACAACAAAAAAGTGTCATCATTTAACTAAAAAGGGATGAGATATGGAAAAGAGAGATCCGGATTATAGCAGCATCAGGAAATAGGACTGGGGAAGATACGGATTCTCCCAGGATTGGCACAATAGAAAGTAAATATACAGAAATGCTTTTAAAAGAAATTCTTGTAGAATGAAGTGATTTTCAGTGAGTCATTTACCTCTTGAGGCATCAGTTGCCTCATTTTTAAATAAACAGCTAGAACTAGAAGATTTCCAATCCTACCTCCATCCATCTCCAAGGTTCTATGATGTTATTATTTTAATATCATGCTATAGACAAAAAGAAAAAGTTATTGAAAGAGATTAAAAATCCTAGTATTCTAAGGTTGAATAAAGGAGAATCTTCCTTCTCTTTAGTTAGAATGTAATTTTCTCTCTTGAGAAGTTTAGAATCTGCAGGTAGTATAGTTGTTCCAACAAGCTGTATATTTGAAATTAAGTATTTCAAATTCAAATTCTGTAGGCTCCTCCATAATCACTCCTTGAATTTTGTTCAAAAGATATTTTATGCCAGTTTACAAAATACATATTTAATTTCCACTGAATATAGAGACACTTTGTGCTAGCAAAAGATAGTGCTAAGTTAGTTTCTGAGAAAAGGTTACCTTTTTAGAAGTAGCTCTTTCTTTCAAAACCGATTTGGGCAGAATGGTTTTCCTTACTCCTTACATTTTTTTTTCTTTTTCTTTGTCTACATCCCTTTTTTCCCTCACTTTCAACCAAGTAGTATTAACAGTTTGACTAAGGAAGAGTCATTTGACCACTTAATTATATAAACCCCAAGTTTTGCTCTATTAATATTGGCAGTTGACCACATTATCCTACAGTCTGTTAATCCTTATATTTTTAAAGAGAAAAAACATTTCAAGTCTGACACCAACTGTATTGATTTTAATATTATGAGACTAATTCTAATTCCGAATGGATATATATATATAACGTATAAACCTAAATTTAGACCTTTCATATCAGTGTGTATATTTGTGCTAGGCTTTTTGGTTGGGATGGATATCTATCTATCTATATCTATATACACATACATATATATATATATATATATAGAGAGAGAGAGAGAGAGAGAGCATGAATCTCTATATATTCATATATATATCCATCTATATATATTCATCCATATCTATTTTCATCTATCTATCTATCTAATCTAACTCCATCCCAACCAAAAAGCCTAGCACAAAGTATTTTTAAATTGTAACTTATCTCAGTCTAATATGGAAAAAAAACATGTAACCTTCTTATTTGCCAAAGTACCTGAAGATCATAAGGTGAGTTAACAAATATAAATAGACACACTAAGCCAATCGTGTTGTACAGGAAGGCAAAATAGAGAAAAAGGAAAAATTTGGCAGGAGAAAGACATTCTGTAGTTTGCATGGGGGAAACCAATTCCTGCCAGGCCAGATCCTTAGTTGTGGACTAACATCTTCCAGTGAGACAAATGTATGACCTTTTATTGAGATCTTAAGATCTAAAAGTGAGAATCCTAAATCTTTTTCCCTTGAGTAACATCAGGGAAAGCCCCATGTTTTCTTCATAACACCATGTATAAACTAAAATTTAACTCTAAAACTTACTTGGGCCCCTGGAAAACAGAAACAAAATAGAAATTGTTCATTTGAACAATTGTTCATCTCAGGGTTTTAAACCAGTAGAGCAGAAGCTCTTGACTTGACTTTATTTGATCTATCTTTAGTGCCAAATATATTCAGTAACTCCACATGTTAAGGACTGAATCCAGAAAATGGTCTATTCTCTCTCAAGTTTACTAAGGAGTCAGCTGAGGATATAAA
This sequence comes from Neophocaena asiaeorientalis asiaeorientalis, assembly GCF_003031525.2. Classification (NCBI taxonomy): domain Eukaryota; kingdom Metazoa; phylum Chordata; class Mammalia; order Artiodactyla; family Phocoenidae; genus Neophocaena; species Neophocaena asiaeorientalis. The sequence goes on from NW_020172592.1 coordinate 2,700,224, forward strand.
TTAATGATCGGAAGTAGAGTACACATTTCAAATAGGCTTGAACCCATGTCCATTTAATGCTGTAATACAGGCAAGTCTCAGTCATTGCATCCTTTAACTCTCCAGTTCATTAACTAGGAAATAAATGAAATTAAAAAGGAATGTTATGTCTACATATGAGAGTGCATGTGTAATTTATAAATATTAATTTCTATAAGATGGTATATTATTGACTTAAATATTAACAGATATAATATTGGTAATAAAAATTATCAAGACATATAAATATATTTTCTTCCTCCCCACCCAAATATTTAGGTTCTTTTCAATGTAACAGTTACAATGGAAAAATGTGATGTCATGGAAGGAAAGAGCTATGCAATAATCAAACCTATTGGTTTCAATGAAACCACTAAAATTCATATACATAGAAACTGCAGCTGTCGGTGTGATGACAGCAGAGGACCTAAAAGAAAGTGTGTAGAAGAAACTTTTCTAGATGCCAAGTGCTTCCAGTGTGATGAGAATAAATGTCATTTTGATGAAGATCAATTTCCTTCTGAAAGTTGCAAGTCACACAAGGATCAACCTGCTTGCAGCGGTAGAGGAGTTTGTATTTGTGGGAAATGTTTATGTCACAAAATTAAGCTTGGAAAAGTGTATGGAAAATACTGTGAAAAAGATGACTTTTCTTGTCCATATCACCATGGAAATCTGTGTGCTGGTGAGTATAAGTATGTACATGCAGTTATTTATATAGTTATATATTAAACTAGCATATATGTTAAAGTATCTTTAAATCACATCTTTATAATTACCAACTTTGAATATGAATTTAATATTCAAACTTACAAAGTCTGTGAAATTAGGACATAGCTACAGATTTATAGTACATGATTCTGATATTTATAGTTTAAATTATTTTATACAGGAAATATTTAAAAATTAAAACCAAAAGTTAATTGTTATTTTCAACGGATTGATCTTGTAAAGACATATACCAGAAAAGGAAATTACTGATAATGTCTGACAGATTTTCTATAATCTGGGTATTCTTCTAGAAGGATCTGATTCATTCTCATAAGTGGTTACTCCCTCAGTCTTGCTCAGAGGATAGTTAGCTATAAAAATATACTTTTCATTCATTGTAAAATTCTTAATGCATTATCATAGATGGCATTGTAAATCTGTAGTAATTTAAATTTCTCTAGTTTATTTTTGGAACAACTCCAGCAACAAAACTGTCAAAGGACAGAATTCTTCAAGAAAATGCTGGTTTCATAAGAAATCTAGAGTAGGCCCAGAGGCCACAGAAAGACCGGATTTAAAAATGAGACAATTTAAAATGAAAATATCAAAAGTACTTTTTGGCTAATTCAGTTTACTGCCACCTAGAGGTTAGATTCTAGAAAATATATGCAACATTTGAAAATTAATACAAAATATTATTTTTAAATGAATTAATTTTTCTGTGACAGTGTGCTAAATCCACTTATTGTTAAAGCACCTTTTTAAAGTTTGCATTTTGGTAAGCAAATATTAATTAAACTATTGATGAAATGAAATATTTCATTGTAATAAGCATATGGAAAGTAACAAACCTATACAAAATAAATTTTTATTCTTGTGTAAATTAAAAATGTACCCTATATCACATAAATATGTGATGGCAAATTTCCTTTATATTCTATCTTATACACATAATATTTTATATTCTAAACATTTATTCAGCTGTACCTGGTATCTAGGTAGAGTGGATTATAGATGACTTTAGAACAAACTGCAACTGTCATCTAATATTTTAGTGTTAATCCTGTTTGGGACAGGGCAGAAAAAGAATTCTGATTTCATCATTTCCCACAGCTGTCAAGCTCTCAATGAACTTTGAAATACACTGAGAATCCCAGTCTCTGTTAATAGTAGAATATTAAAAATCAATGTACTGGTCCTTCTATATGACTATGATACTACTGACCTACAGGCAGTTGAGAATCTGCTTTGAATTATTTGTATATAAGTTATAAATGCAAACTGTAGGCTGACAAGCATTTTCTTCACTAGCGTCCTTTGAGAGTAAGAACACATGATCACAGATCTGCTGGCTAGGATTAGGCATGCAGCCCATATACAGGGAACCGGGTCTGGCAGGCATTTGTTTGGCCTGGATATCATTAGTTTTACATTTAACAAATTGAGCTGATCCAACAGTAGATGCTATGGAACAGTTACCCTGTGAGGTGCTCCACAATAAAAGGAAGGAGGGTGGAAGCCAGGAATTGAGGGAAGGAAGGAAAGGAGGAAGAGAAGGAGGGAGGGAGGAAAAGAGAGAGGGAAAGAGGAGAAAGGAAGGAAAGAAGGAAGGAAGGGAAAGTCTTTGGCCAGATAAACTTGAAAAACAGTTTACAGCCCTGAAAATTTACCCTCTCTTTAAGATTTCTAGTTCACATTAGCATATTAAATCTTGGATACTTCCTGCAGGCTAAAATCCACTTAACTGAGTATAATCAGTGTTCTTCCTCAACTACAACATGCACACACATACCACCTTGCTTTCTTTCTTGCCTTCTCTCATTTAACACCTAATAACACCTCACAGCATACTTTAAGACATGTCCCACAAACCTGCTAAATAATGTGCTGAAGATGTGAAAGGATTACTTCAACTTCCCCAGAGATCTTATCTTTAAACAAGGCACTAGCAGAACTGAAGCACTTAAAAGGGTTTGCCAAATAGACCTTCAAAGTTATCCCAGGCCCTGAGCAATAATGAGTGACTAAGAGAAAAATTATGGAAGCTATTCATAAAATACCCGTTTTTCAAATTTCAAATCAGACAACATTACGTCAGCCTCTGTAGCTTCTTTATATTTGTCTTTTTAATTTAAAACTGAATGTACAGCGACCTTCAAGTAGTTGGGCAGCCACTGCGGCAGGGCAGAATTCACAATTGTCAGCACAATAGATTACCATGGGGAGATTATCTACAACAGAACAGCTTTGAAAATAGACACTCCTAAGTCCTGGCATTGTTTATGTCAGACAAATAGAAAGTGATGCTGTTTCTATTCACTTGACTGTCAGTGTGTTTCCATGGAAATGGAAGGGGAATTCATGTTTGGAAATGCTTCACAAAGTCAGTGACCTCAATAACTTAGGTCTTGGAGTGTCTTTGTTGCAGGGCATGGAGAGTGTGAGGCAGGCAAATGCCAGTGCTTCAGGGGCTGGGAAGGGGATCGGTGCCAGTGCCCATCAGCATCTGCCCAGCACTGTGTCAGTCCAAAAGGCCAAGTGTGTAGTGGAAGAGGCACATGTATATGTGGCAGGTGTGAGTGCACCGATCCCAGGAGCATCGGCCGCTTCTGTGAACATTGTCCCACATGTCACACAGCCTGCAATGAAAACTGGTATGTGTTTCCTGATTCCAAACATACATAAAGCAGTCCTTCATTATATTCATGTTCGACCTTTTCTATTTTGCCTACCTTAACCTAAAAGCCGGATCTTCTCCAGATAAATTGTTATCATCACGCTAAAAAAGAACTGAATGAAGAATTTAGGAATTAGAAGACTTAGATTCCAATCTTTGGCCATGCATGAAAATTTATCTAGGTATTCACTGCCTTTTTTGAAATAGGTGGTTTTTTTAAAGAATAATATTCAGTGTTCATAAAGCTTCATTGGTTTTTTTTTTCCCCAGCTTTTTTGAGATATAATTGACATATAACCTCGTGTAAGTTTAAGATGTACGATGTGATGATTTAGGGGCTGCCTGCTTCCCGACTTACTATTAATTAGCTGTTTAATCTAGGGCAAGATTTTTTAAATTCTTTGTGCCTCAGTTTCGTGATATTAAAAGTGAGGATAATAATAATACTGTGGTATAATTCTGTGAAATAATTAAATTAGATGTTCATGCAAAAAATACCTAAACCTTTGTACTTGGTGCATAGTAATCATAGAATAAATGTTAGCTGTTATTATTGTTTTATTTTTATTCTTTTAAAAAGTGGTGGCTACGAAGCACTCTAGAAAGAAGTGATGGATAAGGGAAAGGTGATGTTAAATAATGGTGGCATTGTTGTTTTGTGCCAATAATTAATTTTCCAATAACAATTTGAGTCCTGCTCAAAGACCACTACTCAGAATATCACTGTGCCTTACAATTTGTTTTATTCAATTTTTAAAAAGACATTCTCAAGTAAAATTTTTTAAATTATGCATTGTAGGTTATGTAACACACTAGGAAGATAACGATGGAGTGGTAGAGGTATTTCTAATGAACCCAAGCAAAATTTGAACTGTATGTTCATTGCTAAATTTTTCTAGTAGTATCATAATATTCATCTTCTAAAACATCTGTGCTAGCTGGTTTTGTTTTTGATTTTGCAGTGAGAGTATCTTATTCATTTCCTAGAGATTTTCTTCTCAGTACAGAAAAATCATTATGTTGATTTTATACATTAAGATATTTTAAGTGGTTAGAATGTAACTTTGCCATGGTATTAAATTCAGCCAAGATTACAAATAAATGTCATAGTTTTCTTTCCCAGTTTTACAATTCTGCTGTCCTAAAGCAGTACCCTATTTTATTTTTTACAGAAAATACTACAGGCTACAACATTTTAAAAAATTAAATGTTTTCACTTCTGTTTCCCCTTACAGGAATTGTGTGCAATGCCTTCACCCTCACAATCTGTCTCAAGCTATACTTGATCGGTGTAAAACCTCATGTACTCTCAAGGAACAGCATTATGTGGACCAAACATCAGGTAAACAAAAGGTTAATAATCAAAGTACTGAAGAGTATCTGCAGAGAATCATGTTCCCTAAAAAGGCTCATAATCAACCATCCCAAAGAAAGAACTAACTGCTTCAATGTTTTCAACCTCCAAGAAATAGTGCTCTATAAAACCAGCTGAGGATATTTGCCATGGTATGGCTGAATTGCTAGATCTCCCACCTAACAATTAAACTACCATCTCAACTACCCAGCAAAATTCACATGCTGTGCACCTCCATGGAAGTATACCAAACAGATTTTCTAGAGAGACCTCAGTGAACCAAGAATAGGAGTTTCCTAAGTAGAGTCCATTTCACCCTTAGAGACAAGGTCTATGGAGCCATCATTACCCTTCACAATCCAAACTTGTTTCCAGTTATAACCTTCCTCATGTCAAACGAACATTTACTTTCATGTTTCAGGTGACACCAAAAAATTCTAAGTAGCAATGATTTAATTTTGCAAAGTACATAATTTCAAAAGGGCCATTCCTCCCTGATAATTTTCATTCTGATATAAATATAATTTAAGGGTGAATGAATATAAAGGTGGCACAATGGAAAGGGTATGGAAATTTTAGTCTGAAGACCTTAGCTTAAGGCATGTCTCCTGAAACTAGTAGCTAAGAAATATCAGCCCTCTTACAAAATTTCACTGAGCCTCAGTTTCCTCATCTGTAAAATGGAGATAATAATACCAACCTCAGAGTTGTGTGGATTAAATAAGCCAGTGAACATGAAAACACTTTTTCAGTTAAAAGATGATATATGAATGGAAGAAACATGTGAAAGCTGCGTTCAAAGATCATTTTGGACAAAAGTTCATTAGAACTCAAAAGCCAGCACCCCCATTTTGTTCAGGTTTAAGGTGTTAAACTATATAAGAATTAGAAATGAAGCTTGAAATTATGCATTCATTAAAATGTTCCTACTGCTACTACTATTTCTAGTCTTTCCTCTAACCTGTAAGAATAATTCCAGGTCTTAGAGAGATTGCACAGGAGAATAAACTTTCTCCAGAGTTTTGTTTCCCTCTCCCCTCACATCCACACTAATCTTAGCCCATAATAAATTTGGCTTTGAAAAGAGCCCATGTGCTGCCAGCTGGGGCTGCAGCAATCACACCCCAAAGCCAAGGGCCTTTTCTAATAAATAAAGCTCTTATTGTCAACATGTAATTTATTATGTTAAGGAAACAAACCTATTCTGACCTAAGTGTGGTTACAAAAACTATTCCCTTAAAGCTCCTTAGGAAAAGCCCTTGCTTGACCTAAACTAAGAAAAGAGGCATGGCCAGGGCTAAATTTTTGGCTCTCCAAATTTTGAAATTTAAAAATGCATGCATATTTGAGCCCCAAAAATGTCCATTAGAAATATTTGTAAAATGTATTAGTAGCTAGGGGGCTACCCTCCCCTTCACAACTATTGTGCAAGGAGAGGGAAAGGGCATTTGTTAGCCACCTCTATTATCTATCCACTTGATCACACTTAAAGGGTGTTCTTTTGGTCTTTCTGGCTAAGTTCCTACTAGGCAAGAAGCCATTAAGTGAGATCAAGCCACGTGCCACCTTAGCTGATTAAGTATTCTAAGTCAGCCAAGGGAAATGAAAGGCATGCATGTCACAAACCTGGGCACCACCAAGGGTACCACTTTTGAACAGAGCATGTTGGATTCTCTCTGCATGTGAGACCATAACAAAGGGAGACTTGCACTTGCATCTGGTGCTTCTACTCCAGTTAGTAGTCCTCCAGCCTCCTTTTAGCATTTCTTTCAAGGAACCTTATCACTATGACCAAGAGAAAACTGGGCTCTAAGTCTTCCCACTTAGAGAAGAGCCTCTGCCCTTATTACTGAATTCTTGGCGTATTCAAGAGCAATGCTTGGTCATCCCTGGGATTTCAGACACAAATCACTCATGACTGACTGTTCTTCTAAGCCTTGGCAGGTCCCCTCCCAAAAGGCATTCTCAAGGAGACCTTCAGACAGTTAGGTGAAGTCCCCAAAGTCTGGAGGATGCACGGAAAACACATGCTTCTTTAGGCCAGGAGGTAATTTTGTGAGTGTGGGGCAGCTGGTGAGTTCTGTGGAGCACTTGTGTATTATGCAACCATGTTCCTCTTAGATTAGGGTAATACCTCTGGCAGCCACAGAGCCTGCAGAATTTCCAACTAGAGTTTGCCAAAGGTCTAGGGCTAAAACAGAGACCTAGAATGCCCCTCCTCTTAATGTAGCATTTCCTTTTCCAGCTAGTAATTATCTGTTCTTGAAAAAACAAAAAGCAGAATTTTTAGAAGCAAAATAGGATAGATGTGGTTAACAGACAAGTAAAAAATAAATTAATAACAATTGAGGAAAGAGATTTGGGTATTGTCCCAAATTATACACTCCCATTTCCTGGAGAAGCTATGTGTAATAATAATGAAAACTTACACTGCAGTTTCAAAGGAAATATTTATTCATCTATTAGAGTAGTACTGATTTTAGCTTCTGCAGATGTTTACTTTATTTTCCATTACTGATGTGTAACAAATGAGGAGTAAGCATAACAAGAAAAACATACGTTAATGCACGGAGCTGTTAAATAATTTTTTAAATCCTGTTTTCCACTTAGTGATCCACACCACACCAAAATACTGTCCCCCTCTCTGTCATGGATAAAATTATATTTGGTTAAGGGATTTGGACATATTCCAGTTAGTACAAATAAAGAATCAAGCTGCAAAGAAATAATCTTATTGAATACCTTAATTGTGGCTATTCTCCAAAGGAGAGTTTTCTGTTGAAAAGATTTGAATAATCAATGTGTAATAATAATTAGTTTACTTCTTGAATCAACAATGGTAGTCCTCTATTTTGAAAATATAGATTTGCAAATATCTCTGATCCTACTGAGATGATGAACATTATTTACTTCTAACATTATTGTTAGAACCCTTTGATTTACTCATTCCAGTTTTTTAAACCATTTATTCATTTGCTTCTTTACAGAATGTTTCTCTAGCCCAAGCTACTTGAGGATATTTTTCATCATCTTCATAGTTACATTCTTGATTGGGTTGCTTAAAGTCCTTATTATTAGACAGGTGATACTACAATGGAATAGTAATAAAATTAAGTCCTCGGCAGATTACAGGGTGTCAGCCTCAAAAAAGGTCAGTGAATTCTAAAACAGAAATACTTTCAGTATGTTTTTGTCTACTTTCAATATTTAGGCACTTAATTAATGATAATATTTCTTCTCCATCAAGGACAAGTTGATTCTGCAAGGCGTTTGCACAAGAGCAGTAACCTACCGACGTGAGAAACCTGAAGAAATAAAAATGGACATTAGCAAATTAAACACTCATGAAACTTTCAGGTGCAACTTCTAAAAAGATAAAAAAGTACTTTATGGGAAACTGGATTTTTAATGATCGCTCCTAAAAATTATTATTATAAAATAATAATTTTATAAGTCACAGGAGGAGATAAATTTTCCAGATCATGCCAGTTGCTGGTTGTCCACTCGAATGAAGACTGACAAGCATCCTCATCATCATGTGACTCACACTGCTGCTGAATTCTTCAGAGAAAAATGTGTCTTACTACTGTTTGATACTAGTATCATTGTAGCACTTTACTGTAATATATAACTTATTTAGATCGGCATAGAATGTAGATCATCTGAAGAGCACTGATTACACTTTACAGATACCCGCCATTTCTACACTTCCCAGAGAGACAATGCTGTGAGATAGTTTTGGCATTGTGTCACTACAAGGGTACAGTAATCCCTGCACCAAACATGCAGATGAAAAAATAATACGGCAGTTATACTAATGTTGCCAAACACTTTAACAATTGGCAGTGAATAGACAAGAACAGATAGATGAGTAAATGATTAGTGTTTCACTCATTCAAGAGATGAACAGATAAAAACTTAATCTTGAGGGATATTGCTTTTGAAACTAGTTTCATGCATGTGTGTTTGTTTTCTTCTTTTACAAGATGGATATTAATTCTAACATTCTTTCCTCTTCGCCTTTATATTTTGGTTTTCTTTCTTACAGGATAAGTTTATATAATGTCACAGATGACTGGATTAAATAAGTGCTAAGTTACTACTGCCATAAAACCTAATAATAATACAATGTCACTTTATTAGAATACTTTTAAAAGCCGAACATTTAATAAGGGACACTTCAAGTAACATCAAAATTTGAACAGCTTCGTTGTGTGCAGATGTGGAGTTTTATATCTTCTTACCTGGTAAACTGGATGGATTATTTCACCATTTCATTTGTCTAATCATCAGGTTGAAATTCACGAGATATTTAGAAACTCTGCAAGGTTTCTAAGCAAAGTGCCACACTTTTGAGTCTTCTCCAATATTTATTCCAAGTAGATAGTAGCATTTTTCAAATTAAAAGCTAAATTAAGCTATATTATTTTTGCCCTTCAGTGCAGTCTAAGGACATTCTTTCTTTGAATCACCTCAACCCTACTCACCAAAATTCTAAAAGTACACAATTGGAGGAGGATAGACAATATCTTAGAAATAAGCTAATTCACTCTTGTACTTAGAGAACTGAGGCTCAGCAAGTTTAAATGATTTCTCAAAAACCCCTAAGTGACCAAGTGGCAACATTCAAAGAGAACTATTTTCTTATTGCCAGGCCAGTGTTCATTGAACAATGTCATACTACCTCTTGAAACTTTAAAATAATCAATTGGAAAGTATTTTTAGATGTGATTTACTGAAGTCTTAAGTATAAGAAAATTTCAAAACAAAGCAGAAAAAAGTAATTCAAACAGAATTGTCCATGGTTGACTTCCAGTCTATCTGCTAATCAGCTTCTAAGAGACTGCAAAATAGCCTAACTAGAGGAAAGTCCATTCACACCATAGCCTGTGTGAACGGCGCCCCCTGGAGTTGTGCAGTGCTCCGTGCTCAGCCAGAGAGCTTGATACAGACAGAGGCCATGAACTTTTATCCTCCCCAACAGGAACTTCATCACAATTACCATATCCTTACAGACTTATTCAGTCTGATTTTATTGGCTAGAAGTCCAACAGTCCTGTATGCAGTACAGAGCTTTGCCTATGACAACTAAGGAATTTATTTTAAATTCCTTTAAAATGTCTTCTTATAATCAGCTTCCCAGACTTTCTGTCTTCCAGCACTTGAGTTAAAGTGCCAGATATTTGCATTTCGATGAAGACTAAATCCCACTCCATATTCTACCCTAAAGAGGATTTAAAAACATATAATAAGTTGTTCTGCAGCCAACAAACACCATAACTCCATCAGCTGTCCCCTGCAGCCAAGCAATTATGATGCTAGGTTGAACTCTATGTCTTTCCCCAAATGAGAAATCAGCAGCATTGACATAATTCAGTACTGTGACTCACTTATGTAAAATACCTTTGATCACCAATGATAATGCAAAACTTCTTTTTGAAGCATGCCTGTCACAGCATCCTTTTTAAAAAAGAAAATAAATGGATATTTGACAGCCCCCAAAAAGGAGAAAGTGGAAAATATCCATTCACTGAAATGCTGAAAATTTTAAAACATTTAAAAATTTTAAAACATTATGATGTTCATAAGCTAATTTCTATGTGGGCTGAGTTATCCAAAATAGCATAATAAAATGAAATTCTTAAAATAAAGGGATATATATTTTGACACTCTCACTAGTTTGCACTAATTTATAGTGGAGCAAGGCTCTTCTCATAGGAAGGGACAAACTTTCTGATAGGCAGTTCAATGCTAGATGATGACTGCAGTTATGCTTGTGATGTCTTGTGCTTTCCTTTTCTACTTAAAGGTCTAATTCTTAAAAGATTTTAGAGCTTATATTTACTTGAATAATTGACATTTTCCTTGTGAGAAAAGAATATTTGACTAGCTAGAATTAATTGAGTTAAGGGAAACAGGGTATTCTTAGATTAAATAATTTATGTAAATAAAGCCTATTTTCAACTAATATGAACACAGGAGCCTTTTGAGATTCACTGATATTAAACACGAGTTATGAAACTTTAAATGATTAACAAAGTTAAGAACTTCAACAACACTTTTGGTACGACAGCATTTCTGTGCCCTAAAGTATTTCATGATTTAGAAATGTGCCATATATGCACTACAATACAACTGTATGCATTTTACTTCTCTGGGGATATCTTTACACTGCAGTGTACATGCATTTATAAGCATCTGATATCTTTTTTTGAAATTTATTAATATTTATGAAGTCTCAGACATTCTCTGAAACACTCAGAAATTCACTAAAACTCTGATTATGTCCTAAATGTTTAATTTAGCTTTGGTTTATAAAGATAAAAAAAAAAATCTAAGGTTAAACAGAATAGATTTCTCTGGAGGCAAATTTTTCAAAATTCAAAATTAAAATTAGTGGATGTATCAGATGCAACACTTCACTAAAGAATAAATTTCAAATTTTTTTTATATACACTTAATATCTATTGAAGATATTCTTATGTATGACAATGGGCATCTATAAGATGCTGAAATATGATTATGATGGACTATGAAAATTTTTCTCCTTAGAATTATGTTCCTCCTGGTACCTGATATAGTAAGTTAAACTCAATGGCTTTTCCTTCCTTTCCTTACTCCTGTTCTTTTCTATTCATTTTTCCTAAGAGAGTGCCCCAAAACTTCAAGCTCAATAAGCCTCATTGTGAAAAATAACTGACTGTAATGGTATAATGAAGTTCTTCATTTCCATACATCTCTTAATGATTTTAAAAGTTATTTGAATCTGTGCACCTGAACAAAGACCCACTAAAAATGAAGAATTTAAAATTTTTACAACTGTTCGACTTCTTTCAATTTTAAAGGATTTGAGATCTATATATTTTAATAAAACTATCAAGTGAAATACAACCACTTGGGAGTTCAATCATGTGCATATTATATTGCTTTATTTACTCTTACATTTAATTTACAACTATCCTTATTTATATCGACCTTAAGAACTCCACTTCATGCAATGCAAACTGAGATATATTTTGAAAAAATTTAAAACTAGCATTCTTTCAGATCATTTCCCTTTTCTCTTCTAATTCCTCAATGGTAAATATATTATGGGTAACTAATTATACATGTTTATATTTCATTAATTCTAGGACATCCACTTTTTAATTTAACATCTCTAAAATGTATCTTACAGTTGTTGACCTCTTAATGCAGTGTTTGAAGTTTTGCTTAAATAAACATTATATTAATTTATCTTTAACCAAATGTTCATGGGTATAGGGACATTCATTTTTGTATAAATATTTAATAACACATTTATGATAACATGTGAAGTCAGTTTTCAGTACATCTGGATCACATACAACTCAACATGGAGCCTAACCATCTGATTATAAGTTCAAATCCTGTAGACCTTTAGGTTATAAAAGCTCTTTCAGCCTCCTACTTATGCTTTACGCTAGTGGCTACAATTTCAGCGAACCCTAACCTAACTGACAAGAATGAGTGAGTTTCTCCCAAGTTTGTTAACAAATTTTTATTCTTTCTATTACTTCCTAAAGAATACTTGCATATGATCATCTCACTTTTAGACAGAATTAACTGGAAAAATATTACATAAAACCATCATATTTAGATTTTGCATATTTAGGTTTTGCAGCATCTTGTATGTTGTATGTCAATGACAGGAGAAAAATATATAACCAATCAGTGTTGTAGGAAAACATTCCCTTCAAGTTCTCTTACATTTTTATTCTTTATCATTTCTGTTCTTTTGTTTGACTTTTTTCTTTGGCTCTGATAAATTCACCTTAAGCCCATGTAACAACTGTCATAAAACTGCATATTTAAATTATCTGACTTATATGAAACAATTGTTCAGCTATCTGGGCAGCTGTTAATGAAATATCTGAGAGTAATAACACTACTCTTTTATCTACCTGGATTACTTTCCCACAAAAATTTACCTTTGTAAGGTAACTCTATTAATCAGGTTTCTAACCTCCATAACCTATTTCAGTTAAAATCATCTAATCCAACAATAAAAAAACCCAAAACACTGCAGTCATCAAGGATGGAAATTGTATGACTTGTGTAAAAAATCTTTACTAACTTTACACTGTACAACAGATAAATGTGATTTTGATAACAATTCCACACAATAAGTATGGCACATAGATTTTATTAATATTGAATATAAAATATTTTAATTCTAAATTAAAATAAAATATAAATTTGCACATATTAATATAGAAATTCATTTGGTGTATATTTAACATAACTTTAAAACCATTTTACATTTACCAGCTACTTCATTAAAGATTTCTAAATGTCTGCAAAAAAAGTAGAAATGTTTTTAAATTTCAGTAATATAACCTATGTGTTTCATTTAAGTCCTGCCTTTGTAAAAAAATTTTTTTAATATAGAGTGTATTTTTAAATTAAAATATTTGAATATAAAATAGTTCTAAGAAAGAAACTATTTCTCATTAAGCAAGTTTCTTATTATTTCTGGCTTTGAATTATACATAAATTTAAATTGCCTTAAATGACATAGAAGATTGGGGAATACGATAATTTCACATTGTATACTATGAGCCTGTTCATATAATTCTGATTGACTACTAACTTTGGTTTATGTATTTATTAAACAGCTGACACTGTAGTTTGTTGAGATGTTTATTTTTATAACAGAGCTTATAACAGTTATGACAAGGCATTTAATTAATGCATCATTCTGTTTAAAAGTAGGTGTTAACCAATATGAAATTCTATGTTTTAAAATAAAAATGTAAAGATCTAAGTATGCACAGAATGCTTCTTTATTTCTTATTGTGTGCTACATGACTCTCAGCACTGCCAGACAATAGTACATTGTCACACAAGGAAATGTAATAACATTCATACATGGTCATTGGTAGAGGACATTACATAGTTCCAAAAAGCTACTACTTCTGGAAAACTGTAGAGCCAATGATAAAGATGTGAGGCCATCCTAATTGCTCTATTTCCCTTCAATAGCCACCCAATGGTGAAAGCAGAAGGAATATCTTAATTACAAAAACTGAAAAATTAGCTAAAAGACAAATTGGGCTTTTTCTAGCAGACAAAGGCTTCTACCATCACCCTGATACAAACATATCATGTTCATAATCTTCAACTGCACATTCTCCAGAGCCATATTTAAACAAGTGAAATTTATGGAGTACCCTTGTGTTGTGATTTTCCTTTATTTAATCTATGGGAAAAACTAAAGCAGATGAGGGAGCACACTGAAAGTTAAATAAGATATGCAGACAGATTTCCTGTCCTTAAGGAGTTTTAATAGTTTGAAGGAAAGGATATGTGTAGCATACTATAGATAAAAGGGTTTCACTGGAGAGATCAGATGGAAGCTATCAGGAGGTTTAACAAGGCCTTTGTTTTTGAGGATTCATCCCAGTTGGGTTTGGGCTACAGTCTTTCAGGCTCAGAACACTGATTTTGTTATGAGGGTTGTTTGCCCCATTTTTCCCTTCCCTCTTTAGCAATAGGACCCACACCCTGAGTTTGAATAGAGCACACAGCTGAGACTTAACTACCCAGACTCCTTTGCAGCTAAATGTGGTTACGGGACTAAATGTTGGCCAGTGGGGCAGATGCGAGAGGAACCCAGGATCTCACTTCCCCTTTCCATGTTTTTGCTATCTCGACAATTAGCGGTGTCTTGGCAAAGGAAACCCTGTGCTGAAATATTCAGAGCTTCCCCTTCAGCCAAGAACTGCTCTCCTCAACTGAACCCTGGTAGGGAAACAATCTGTTTAGCTAAACCATTGCATTTGATGGTATAGCAGATATTTTGTACTCTAATGATGTCTTATTTATATAATTGTCTTACTCCTCAGCGATAATAAATACCGTTTCTGTCAATTTTTCAAATAAGGAAAACAACGCATATAGAGGTTAAGCACCGTGTATAAATGAACGCAGCCAGTAGGTGGCCAAGGCCGGATTCATAGGAAGATCTGTTTTTCATTCCATAAATGACTGATCATATGTTTTATGAGGATAGATTTTTACTAAGTTAATTAGTTTTACTAGTTTAACTATGTCCTTATGAACCAAAAAAACGTGCAATAAAGTTGAGGAGCTAATATATGTGCAGAAACACTACACAGGAAGAAGTGAATGGAACTTAAAAATGAAAAACAAAATGTTAAGTGCACTCAGATGCTGTAACTAGACTGGAGCAGTCCATGGAGGATAGCATTTGGCCTAGGCCTTGCAGGAAAGGTAAGTGTAGCCATCCAGAAAAGCAAGGTCATGGAGAGGTAAGGGAATAGTAAAGTAGAAAAGGGTGGGGATTCCATCCAAGAACATTGAAATCTTGTTGAGATGCAGCACTGGATACTGAAAAACAGTAACCTACAGGTTCTAGTCTATGGAAAGCCTGCTTTCCTGACTAAGAAGTTTGAACTTTGGTCACTAGGAAAAAGCAAGCCCTGAAGTTTTTGCACAGAAAAGTGGTATTACTGGAACTATACATGGTTTGGAATATACTAACATAAACTAAATATAACTTTTAATTAAACATTAATTTTATCCCCTCTAACACTAAATATAAATACCACTTAATAATGTTAAATATTTAATTCTATTAAATGCCATTTAATAATAAATTTAAATACTATTTAGTACTAATGTAAAAGAAACTGAAGTATACAAAAGCAGAAAAATTTGAAAATCCAACTTCCTAACGGCAATCACTTTCATATGTAGGCATATTTTCACTTTATTGCTTATTATGCAGATAACACATATTTGTGGTAAAACATCTAAAAATACCTTGACATTAAAATTAAAATAAATATTACTCCAATCCAACCACTCAGAGTTGACCATTGCCATATATTATGTGTGCGTGTGTTTGTAACTAAGAAAGAAATATGCTATTAATAGTATGGTATAAAGATATTTTTTCTTCAAAAACATTGCAAACATTTTTCCATGTCAAGATTTAAACTATAGTTTTACTAGGTGGATATAATCCCATCCAGGAATGTGCCACAATCTTAGCTCTATGTTCAATGAGAAAAAGAATGAGCAAGAAATGATACCAAATATAAAACAATGGTCAACAACTTTAGTATTCAATAGGAGAAGATTGGTTAAGTAAACTGTTTTTGAATGGGAGAGATTTGCACATTTATAATGGCAGAGGAGAGGGAACCAGTGCAGAGAGAAATGTTTATATTAGGATGGTTTGTATTGGTCTAAGGTACAATAGGGGAGCATTTCAAATTATGACAAAGTGGAATCAGTGAAATGAGCTTAGAGAATTTTCGTGAGGAAATAAAGATTTAGACAAAAGTACAAAGGGAGGGAATAAGAGCTACTGCTACAAGGAAAATTAGAGAGAACTTGGAGATTGGCTAGATACAGGTGATAAGGAAAGAATTTAGTTGAACAGAATTCTAATGCCAACTCTGAAAGTCACTACAGACTTCTACCCAAATTGGATAAAACTCCCAATCTGGTCTCACAAACCACATTGTTCTTGCCAGTCCATGACTTTTAGACTAAATTCTAACTTCATCAAAATATTTGGCCAGACAAAACTAAAGCTGCAAATTTTTAAACCATGTCAATGGTCATGCTTTCAGTACTATCAAAATAAGCCTAAGTGCAAGATAAGCAGTATCTCCTTTTAACCTAGTTATTTATATATGAATATTTTGATCATAATCAGAAGTAGTGGTGGGCTGCACAAGAAAAACAAATGGCACCTTGGCTTCCAACTTGGCAATCCTATTTAGCACTTATTTGGACTGGTACATTATTTCGTACTTAGGGCCCAGTGCTGTTTAGACTTCTTCCAATGAATTGCTTGAAGGTCATAAAAAACTATCTGTCTATAGTGGTGAGAGGAAAACTCTTTCTTTATTGGGCTTTGTCATACTTTGTGCTGTTTTTCCATTGTTATGAGTACAAAATACATTCTAACCATCATTAAAGTCATGAGAGATAATTATCCATTTAAGAAAATCTTAATTTGCCATTAACATTTTAAAAAATATTTTCCCTTATTAAATTAAGGATAATCTATAGGTCCGTGGTTTTCAAAGGGTAGTTCCCAGACCAGCAGCATCAGTGTCACATGAAAACTTGTTAGAAACGCAGATTTTTAGTCTCTACCCCAAATCTTCTGAATCTGAAACTCTGGGAATGGGGCCCAGAGATCTGTGTTTTAACAAGCTCTCTAAGTAATTCTGATGCCTGCCAAAGTTTAAGAACCATTTCCATAAAGAGTAAAAGTTAGCATCAGGAAACCAAAAGCTATAGAATATGCTTACTGGTGCACATAGACGAGTACCTGATACTCAATACTCAGTGCAAGTACTTATTTATTAAGTGTTGAATGAGTCAGTGATGTTCTATTTTCTCTGAGCCCCTCAGACATGTCCCTTTGAAAAGACTGTGCTCAAAATTTGTCTGTCATTTATTATAGCTAAAATCAAAGTAATAAAATGATTGTCTGGCATGTTGTTTAAGAAAATAAAATTGACTTCAATTACTTTTTAAAACAAGCCTAACATATCCAGTGTATGTAGAGGCCCACATTAAATATTTTTATTAGCTACAGGCAGTTATCTTTTTCTCTGTCACTTAAACACTGTTCTTCCCAAAAGCTAAATGCATACAGATTTATGTGTGGGTGTATGAGATAGTGGAGGATCTCTACCACTGCCCTAATTAATGGGGAAATTCCTAACATGGTCTGTGGAGTTCCATCTTGGTTAGAGGGCTGAATCTTCTCTTCATATTCTCATGTCCACCAAAGTATACAACTTCTCTCCCTCCTCTCTGTTCAGAGACACTTGCAAGTGTCAAGGTCTATTGGCTGTCTATAGGGAATACAAGTGGGACAGCGATACCAAGGACAGCTGGGTACAGCATCCCTTCCATTCCACCCACTGGTCACTGGAGTAGAAAACCCTTCTGCTCCCTCTTACTTTGAGGAATCACATTTGTTAACTCTTCTCTAAGAAAAATATCTAAGTCACCCCTTTCTCCCTTACCCCAGATCCAGTTTTATCTCATCCTGAAAAAAAAAAAAGTAGCTCTACAGGCATGCATTCAAATTTATCTCTGGTCCTCTCAATTTTGAACTTATTTTGGTAGTATTTCTGCTTTAGTGTGGACTTGGACAAGGGAAAATAACCTGTACAGTATCAGTGAATAGAAAAAAGGAAAGGAAACATATGCATATGTGTATATAGAGGCAGACAGACCCAAAGAATAAGAAATGGTACTGAGAACTTATTCTGGGGCTCTGGATCCCTCAGGCCAAGGAGGAAATAAAGAGAGGGCAGAGACAGGAAGGAATGGATACTGTTAAAAATAATTTTTGAGAGACCCTTTGCCGTGGGTCTCCACTTCAGCTTTCTTTGGGGATAGGAGGGGATATTCCCTCTAACTTCCAACCTAGTGTGGCTTCAAGGGAACTCTTAGGACCTTTGAAATATATTCCCTACACCTGGGAGACAGAATTCTGATGCCTAGCTCATGCCAGAATAAGATGCTTCATCATAGATTAGTGCTCATAACACATAAGGCTGCGGCCTGGGTCCTATCTCCCCCAATGAAAACTAGAGGGGAAGAATGGCAAGTATTAGGTATGTCTGTCCTAATTCTAACCAAGAGTCATTCTTACTCTACAAGTATATAATCATTATATATATATATATATATATATAAAATTCTCTATTTAATGGCACTTATATACACAATTATATATAATTTGAAACAATAAATGTCATTTTCTTTCATTTCAAATACCAAAACAATACTATCAGACTCTTCTCAAGAATGATTTTAGGTGTAATTTAAATGCCCTCACCCCGACCAGAGAATTTGAGAACAATGAAAAACATGTATTGAAAACATTTGGAATAATACTGTTTATTATGTTTTTAAAATTACTTAGAGTTTATTTTTAGTGCATTTAATATGCATGAGATTACTTTGTATAAAAAATATTCACCTTAATCTACAGATTGATTTTGCAAATATTGGTTACTTTTCACTTGGCAATTTCCTTGCTTCCTTTGGTTTGACTAAGGTTTTGATTTTTTTAAAAATAGAAATACAGACTATTATTCAAAATTTAAAATGACTACGGTACTCTCTTTTGCCCTTGGATAAATTGTGAAAAGGCCAATTATTAAGCTTCAAGATTTCATTACTTTGTCCTCTGATGACATTGAGTCTATTTGGGTAGAAAAAATATGTACAACTCTTCAAGTCAAAATTGTATGACTAGAATGGTAACTATATATGTCAGCTTTTAAATTTCCTTTATTAATAAAAGAAATATATTCAATTTAAGTTTCTTCCTAGCTCCTCAGTCATTTAGTAAGATAAGCATACATCTTAACTCTCTATTCTGGTAATGAGTAGATAATGGCCTAATTAGTAAGTAATCATTTGAAAACAAGAGCAGATAGAAGAAGAAACCCACACACTTCCAAAGATATGGGGAGAAAGTAAATGCATTCTTTAAAATGCTGGTGAGTGAAGGCATCAGTGAGTCTTTATGATGGGTGTAGGCGGTTCAAGAATAAAAGAGAGACAAATGGTGAAGAAAAAGTCACAGCAGGAAAAATCTCCATCACTTATCTACCAGCCCTTACACACACACAGACACACACACACACACACACACATACTCATTCTCATACACACATACACACACTTACATATACTACTCTGTATGAGATATGACATGTCATGACATAGCTGCCCGGCATCCCTTTTGGATTTTCTTGTTTTATGTTTAATTTACATGCAATAAAATGCACAAATCTTAAGTCTATAACTTGATGAGTTTTGATAAATGTATACACCTGTATAACCACCATAGAACATTTTTGTCACTTCAAAAAGTTCTTTATGCCCCTTTCTGGTCAATCAATCCCCTTCTTACGATAGTTAATTTTTTTTTTTTTTTTCGGTACGCGGGCCTCTCACTGTTGTGGCCTCTCCCATTGCGGGGCACAGGCTCCGGACGCGCAGGCTCAGTGGCCATGGCTCACGGGCCCAGCCGCTCCGCGGCATGTGGGATCTTCCCGGACCGGGGCACGAACCTGTGTCCCCTGCATCGGCAGGCGGACTCTCAACCACTGTGCCACCAGGGAAGCCCCACGATAGTTAATTTTATGTCAACTGGATTGGGACACAGTGCCTAGATATTTAGTCAAGTAGTATTCTGGATATTATTGTAAGAGTGTTTTAGGGTGAGATTTACATTTAAATCAGTGGACTTCGAGTTCTCCATAATGTAGGTGGGCCTCATCCAATCAATTGAAATTGAAGTTGAATCAGTTCTGTCACTGAATCTACTGATTTCTCTTACCATAACCAAACAGCTTTCTTACTTGTAATTTCCCTCAGAATTAACAGACCTTCCCCTGACATTTATCCAAACCCAATCTTCTCATAGCAACTAAGTATGGAAGCTAGCATAATACTTAAATAAATTACCTTTGTTGTTTTAAAAAGTCGGGTTTATTGTAGTATAATTTATCCTATAGAAAAATTTATTCTTTTCAGATGGATCTCAACAAATGCATGTATATCACTGTACAACTACTATCATAATCAAGATACAGAATCATTCCCAAAAGTTTCCAATGCCCCTTTTATAGTCAGTCAATTCTTTCTTATTATCCCCAGCCCCTGGCAACCACTAATCTGATTTCCATCCCTATAGTCCCCTTTTATCAGAATGTCATACAAATGGAATTATACCGTATACAGCCTTTTGTGTATGGCTCCTTTCACATAGCATATGATTTTCAGATTCAACCGTAATGGCACGTGTAAGTAATACATATTGCTGAACTGTAAGATTCTACTGTATGAATGTACCACAATTTGATGATCCAATCACTGGTTAATGGGAATTTGGACTATTTCCAGTTTTTAATGATTTTTGAGTGAAACTGCTATAAGCATTCTCATAAAGCCCTTAATGCAAACATATGTTTCGTTTCTCTTGTTTAAAGACCTAGGAGTAGAACTGTTAGGTCAAATGGTTAGTGTATGGTTAACATTATCAGAAACTACCAATCTGTTTTGCAAAGTGGCTGTACCATTTTACAATCCCAGCTGCAACGGATGAGTATTGCAGTTGCTCTGCATCCATGTTAGGACTCTGTAGTGTCAGGTTTTTGGGGGTTTTTTTGCGGTACGCGGGCCTCTCACTGTTGTGGCCTCTCCCATTGTGGAGCACAGGCTCCGGACGCGCAGGCTCAGCGGCCATGGATCACGGGCCAAGTCGCTCCGTGGCATGTGGGATCTTCCCAGACCGGGGCACGAACCCGCGTCCCTTGCATCGGCAGGCGGACTCTCAACCACTGAGCCAGCAGGGAAGCCCTGTAGTGCCAGGTTTTTAAAAACCATTCTAGCAGCTGTGTACTGCTCTATCTTGGTTTTAATTTGCACTTGCCTAATGACTAAAGATCTGTAACTTCTTTTCATGTGCTTCTTTACTATCTGTACTGGCCAACATCCAAGTCTCCCCCACCTTTCGCGCCCCCCCCACAAATGATCCCTAGATACTGGCATTCACACCTCTATGTACTTCTCCTTAAATTTAATAGGGCTTTGTAACAAATAACAAATAGGATACCATGAAAATGATACAGTGTAACTTCTGAGGCTAAGTCATAAAAGCCACTGTTGCTTCCTCCTTGATGGCTCTTGGCTCACTCATTTCGACGTAAACCAGCTGCCATATAATGACGACATTCAGAAAACCCTATGGAGGGGACTTCCCTGGCAGTCCAGTGGTTAAGACTCTGCACTTCCACTACAGGGGCCATGGGTTTGATCCCTATTCCGGGAACTAAGATCCCACATGCCGCCTGGTAAGCACAGTGGCCAAAAACAAAAAGCCTAAAGAGAAAACCCTATGGAGAGATCCACATGATAAGGAACTCAGGCCTCCTGACATTAACCAGCACCAACTTGCCAGCCATGTGAGCCATTGTGAAGGCAGATCCTCAAGCCCCAGTTAAGGCTTCAGGTGACTGCAGCCCCCACCAACATCCTGACTATAAAACAGAACAACACCAGTTAAAATGCTCCTCATTTCATGGTCTTCCCTGGTGGCGCAGTGGTTGAGGATCTGCCTGCTAATGCAGGGGACACGGGTTCGAGCCCTGGTCTGGGAGGATCCCACATGCCATGGAGCAACTAGGCCCGTGAGCCACAACTACTGAGTCTGCGCGTCTGGAGCCTGTGCTCCGCAACAAGAGAGGCCGCGATAGTGACAGGCCAGCACACCGCGATGAAGAGTGGCCCCCGCTTGCCACAACTGCGAGAAAGCCCTCGCACAGAAACGAAGACCCAACACTGCAAAAATTAATTAATTAATTAATAAACTCCCACCCCCAACATCTTCAAAAACAAAAAAGGAAAACCACAGCTTTAAAAAAAAAAAAAAAGCTCCTGATTTCTTGAACTACAAAAACTCAGATATCATATTTTAAGCAACTAGGTTACTTAGTAAATTGTTATGTGATAATAGATAATTAACACACCATTCATATCTTTTCTTTGGTAAAATGTATGTTCAAGCCTTCATTCTATTTTTTTTTTAATGGGTTGTCTTCTTGTTCTCGAGTTAAAAGATTTCTTTATATACTTTGGGTATAAATCCTCTATAAGATAGGTGTTCTTCAAATGTTTTCTCCCAGATTTTTGGCTTGTTTTCTTTCATTTTCTTAACAGACTCTTTCAAGGAAAGAAATTTCATATTTTGATGCAGTCCAATTTGTCTACTTTTTCTTTCATGGTTCATACTTTTGGTGTCATATCTAAGAAATCTTAGCCTAATGAAAGGTCAAAATATTTTTTTCCATATTTCCTTCAGGAAGTTTTATAAATTTAGGCTTTACTTTTAGATATGCAATCCATTTTTAAGTTTTTTAAAAATACAGTGGAGTTCATTTTTTCAAAGTCTAATTATTCCAGCAACGTTTCTTAGAAAGACTATTCTTTATCCATTAAATAAACTTGGTACCTTTCTAAAAAAAAAAAAAAATCAATTGACTACAGTTGGCTCTCAAACAATGCAGGGATTAGGGGAACTGATCCTTTGCACAGTCCAAAATTTGGGCATAATTTATACTCAGCCCTCTGTGTGCATGGTTCCTCCTTGTCTGTGATTCAGTATCTGCAGATTCAACCAACTATGGATCATGTAGTGCTGTACTATTTACTACTGAAAAACTCCATCTATAAGTGAACCTGAGCAATTCAAACCCAAATGTTGTTCAAGGGTCAACCATATATGTATGTGGTTCTATTTCTAGACTCTATTCTATTCCATTGGTCTATTTGTATATCCTTTACCAGTATTTCATTGGCTTTATTACTCTAGCTTTAGAGTATAAATCTTGAAATCAGTATGGATTCTCCAACTTTGTTTTTTCTTTGTCAAAAGTTCTTTGGCTGTTCTTGGTACTCTGCTTTTCACACACATTTTAAATTATACATTTTTCAGTTTCTGTAAAAAGGGCTGATGAGGTTTTAATCAGGACTCTATTAACTACATAGATCAATGTAGTGAGAATTGAAATCTCTTTTTTTTTCGAGTTATGAAGATAAGCCTTCCTTTTCTTTTGAATTATTGAATTTTATCTATTTTTTGATAAAGCAGGTTCTTATTAGTTATCCATTTTATACATATTAGTGTATATATGTCAGTCCCAATCTCCCAATTAATCCCACCACCAACTCCCTGTCACTTTCCCCACTTAGTGTCCATACATTTGTCTTCTACATCTGTCTCTATTTCTGCCCTGCAAACCACTTTATCTGTACCATTTTTCTAGGTTCCACATATATGTGTTAACATACGATATTTCTTTTTCTCCTTCTGACTTACTTTATTCTGTATGACAGTCTCTAGATCCATCCACCTCTCAGCCAGCTCTGTTTATTTCCATCAAGACTACTTTGGCTATTTGGGGTCTTTTCTGTCTCCATATAAATTTTAAGATTTTCTTGTTCTAGTTCTGTGAAAAATGCCATTGGTAAATTGATAGGGATTGCATTGAATCTGTAGATTGCTTTGGGTAGTATAGTCATTTTCACAATACAGATTCTTCCAATCCAA
>NW_020172592.1:2724147-2758929 GCF_003031525.2 Neophocaena asiaeorientalis asiaeorientalis
CTAGGTCTGAAGTGGGTCTCTTGTAGACAGCATATATACGGGTCTTGTTTTTGTATCCATTCAGCAAGACTGTGTCTTTTGGATGGAGCATTTAATCCATTCACGTTTAAGGTAATTATGGATTTGTATGTTCCTATGACCATTTTGTCAATATTTTTGGGTTTGTTTTTGTAGGTCCTTTTCTTGTCTTGTGTTTCCCACTTAGAGAAGTTCCTTTAGCATTTGTTGTAGAGCTGGTTTGGTGGTGCTGAATTCTCTTACCTTTTGCTTGTCTGTAAAGCTTTTGATTTCTCTGTTGAATCTGAATGCGATCCTTGCCGGGTAGAGTAACCTTGGTTGTAGGTTCTTCCCTTTCATCACTTTAAATATATCATGCCCCTCCCTTCTACCTTGTAGAGTTTCTGCTGAGAATTCAGCTGTTAACCTTATGGGAGTTCCCTTGTATGTTATTTGTTGTTTTTCCCTTGTTGCTTTCAATAATTTTTCTTTGTCCTTAATTTTTGTCAATTTGATTACTATGTGTCTCAGCATGTTTCTCCTTGAGTTTATCCTGCCTGGGACTCTCTGCATTTCCTGGACTTGGGTGGCTATTTCCTTTCCCATGTTAGGGATGTTTTTGACTATAATCTCTTCAAATATTTTCTCAGGTCATTTCTCTCTCTCTTCTCCTTCTGGGACCCCTATAATGCGAATATTGTTGTGTTTAATGTTGTCCCAGAGGTCTCTTAGGCTGTCTTCATTTCTTTTCATTCTTTTTTCTTTATTCTGTTCCGTGGCAGTGAATTCAACCATTCTATCTTCCAGGTCACTTATCCGTTTTCCTGCCTCAGTTATTCTGCTGCTGATTCCATCTAGTGTATTTTTCATTTCAGTTATTGTACTGTTCATCTCTGTTTGTTTGTTCTTTAATTCTTCTAGGTCCGTGTTAAACATTTCTTGCATCTTCTTGATCTTTGCCTCCATTCTTTTTCTGAGGATCTGAATCATCTTCACTATCATTATTCTGAATTCTTTTTCTGGAAGGTTGCCTATCTCCACTTCATTTAGTTGTTTTTCTGGGGTTTTATCTTGTTCCTTCATCTGGTACACAGCCCTCTGCCTTTTCATCTTCTCTATCTTTCTGTGAATGTGGTTTATGTTCCACAGGCAGGATTGTAGTTCTCCTTGCTTCTGCTGTCTGCCCTCTGGTGGATGAGGCTATCTAACAGGTTTGTGCAAGTTTCCTGATGGGAGGGACTGGTGGTGGATAGAGCTGGCTGTTGCTCTGGTGGGCAGAGCTCAGTAAAACTTTAATCAGCTTGTCTGCTGATGGGTGGGGCTGGGTTCCCTCCTTGTTGGTTTTTAGCCTGAGGTGACCCAACACTGGAGCTACCTGGGCTCTTTGGTGCAGCTAATGGCGGACTCTGAGAGGGCTCATGCCAAGGAGTACTTCCCAGAACTTCTGTTGCCAGTTTCCTTGTCCGCACGATGAGACACAGCCACCCTCCTCCTCTGCAGAAGACCCTCCAACACTAGCAGGCAGGTCTGGTTCAGTCTCCTATGGGGTCACTGCTCCTTCCCCTGGGTCCCAATATGCACACTACTTTGTGTGTGCCCTCCAAGAGTGGAGACTCTGTTTCCCCCGTCCTGTCAATGTCCTGCAATCAAATCCCACTAGCCTTCAAAGTCTGATTCTTTAAGAATTCCTCCATCCGTTGCCAGACCCCCAGGTTGGGAAGCCTGCTGTGGGGCTCAGAACCTTCATCCCAGTGAGTGGACTTCTGTGGTATAAGTATTCTCCAGTTTGTGAGTCACCCACCCAGCAGTTATGCAGTTTGATTTTATTGTGACTGTCCCCCTCCTACCATCTCACTGTGGCTTCTCCTTTGTCTTTGGATGTGGGGTATCTCTTTTGGTGAGTTCCAGTGTCTTCCCGTTGATGATTGTTCAGCAGTTAGTTGTGATTCCGGTGCTCTCGCAAGAGGGAGTGAGCGCACGTCCTTCTACTCCACCATCTTGAACCAATCCAAGAACTGAAATCTTAACAATCTTGATTCCTCTGGTCCATGAACAAGATACAGCTCCAATTAATTAGATGTTCTTTGATTTTTCTCAATGATTTATAGCTTTCAACATACAAATCTTACACATTTTTTTTTAGATTTATCCCTATGTATTTTATATTTTAATTCAATTTTAATGATACTTTTTATTAATTTCAATTTTAATTTTCCATTATCAGTATAGAAAAATGCAATTGATTTTTGTGTATTGACCTTTTATCTTATGACCTTTCTAAACTCACATCTTAGTGAATGCAATGTTGAACAGAAGTAATTAAAGCATACACTTTGCACTGTCTCCAACTCTTGGGTGAAGGCATTTGGTCTTTCACCATTAAGTTAGTTATGAGCTGTTGGCTTTTATAGTTATGCTCTTTATCAACTTGAGGAAATTCCCTTCTGTTCCACATTTGCTAAGAGTTCCTTCATGATGGTTGTTGACTTTTTCAAATGTCTTTACTACACCTATTGACATGATCATATTTTTTTCCTTTTTAGCTCGTTGATATGGTGATTTACATTAATTGATTTTTTTGAATGTTCAACTAACCTAGCTGTTTGTAAAGACCCCCCATAATATAAACTTACTCTCTATATATTCAGCCAAATTTTGCACAAGGTGCAATCACAAACCCTAAGCTGTAGGGACCTCACTATCCTGACTGACTGACACTCATCCTTTGACCCACAATCCTCTTTTCCCTTCACCTATCTGGATCCTTGTCTACTTTCAAGGTCCAGTTCAATTCCACCTCTTCCATGAGCCTTTCTCCAGTTATCTAAGTTCTCTCTCCATGGGCCAATCATTTGAAGATGAGCACTCTTCCAAATTTTTATTATCAAGAAGCAATATCAAGAAGAGGGAGAAATTGCTGGAGGTCAGCAAATGGAGATAAGAGTCAGTGGAGGATAGTAGGGTAGCATAATGTTTGAGTATCACAACTGGTATTTTTCTCCTAGCACAATAACAGAGGGAATTTCTAGTTCTAGTTCTGGGGAGATTCCACTCATGTTATGCTCATAGATAATCCTCCTCCCACCCTTACTGTTCTTGGAGCAATTCTGAAAGACTGTGCTCATTTTTTTTTTTTTTTTGGTGGAACTGCAAAGATAAAGAGAGCCTCCTGTTTCTCTGAAAATACTTTGTAAAAATATGGATAAAATAAAGATAAAATGTTGCATATATTTATACAATAAATGTTCAGCAGTACCTTGTATGAAACATTGTGCTAACCTTTGTAGGGGATACAAAGATGAGATCTGTTTGACATATCTGAATTTAAATTACACATAATGCAATTTATGTATACTTATGTTTACTTATTATTTCTTGTGTTGAAATCTCTATTCCTTTGTAGTTCCCCCACCCCAGAAACACACACTCAGCTTCCTTCTACCCATGGAAAAGAGCTATTCAATATACAAATACTAAAATATATGATCACATAAAAACATCATTAACATCAATTTAGCACTATTTTGCATAGGTTTACACAACCAGTTTCATTATCAAACAATTGTGAAATATAATCCTTAATTTGTAAAAATAATTTTGAATATTTTGTCATAATCTTTGACTAGAAAACCCATTTAAAACATAGCAGACTGGTTTTAATAAAAATTAAAAATGAAAAGCACCTTGTTTAAAGCCGGCTTTTAGAATTAAAACCATATGGGAGCTCTGAACTGTGCAGCTTTTGGCTCTGTCAGGATTTCTGTGATGAAACTGGCACCTGTTTTCATGGAAGTATTTTGCCACCTATGCTGTTGGACATTTGCAGCTTTGGCCTTAATAACAGTCTCCAGCTGATTATTAAATTACCTGGGTAAGGAACTGCAAACTGTTAAATATTTCTTTTTGAAATGTATTTGTCTTAGTATGGCAGACATAGTACAGAGTAACTGCAGAAATTGCCAAATGTTGGATTAGCACTACCCCCCTCAGATCAGAATCTTAAGACACAACAGTAAAACTTTGGTGATTTCCATGATCCAAGATGAAAAACAAAGAAGAAAGTCTGATACTGTAAATGATAGTGGGGATTTTTCTCCTTTATATTAAAACTCAGCTAATTAAAGTTCAGCTGGAATTTACAGTACTCAGTGGTCAAAATCAAATGTATGACTTGAACTACAAGTCAACTGCATTAAGAGTAATAGACCAGGATACTTGATGAATCCTAGTTTTACATATTACCCATTATCAAATTCTGTGTGCAAGTCTGAATTCTACCTTGAATAATTTAGGAATCATCTGCATGAGAAAGTCTGTGTGAATAGACTTTCTTCTATCCTTTGAAATACTGATTTTCTGCTATGTTTTTCTAGCTAAGCCTCGTCAACCTAAAGTAAATAATTTATTAGTTCTAGTAAAGATATGATGGTAAAAGAAGAAACAACATAGAACCGTTTATGAAAGGAACGCTTCAAAAGTCTGCAGCTATGTAGAGTCTTCTTCAGTGCCTATTTATAAGCCATCAATGAAAACCAGTATAGACAGTTCAGAGTATTTGAGCTGAGAGGTAATATAGGAATTACCCAAGGGAAGAGGAATACCTTGTTCACCCTTTGCCAGCTCCTGCAGAGCCATGCCACACTTAGGAGGAAATAACCTCCACAAACACAAAGAAGTCTTCTCTCAAAGGGATAACCTTTGATCCCTTCCTGTAAGGTGTGTTTGTAAGGTGTGCTTGCTGTATTATTTAAGAATATTCAATTCTCCTATGAAAGACAAGAAAAGCAAATGGAATCAATGAAACTCATGAGAAACATTAAATATATAGAGTAAGTATAAAAGTAGCTATGAGACACAGGAGAAACTCATATGTTAAGCATAGATAGTAAGTTAGTACCCTGTGAGATACAAGACACAGATAGAGTAAGAAGAGCATAAGTGATAAATATAGGTGGAGATGGAAAGACCAAAGATACCAAATATTCATATGGCACATGAGACACCAAAGCTTCATATTCTACTAAATATTT
This sequence comes from Neophocaena asiaeorientalis asiaeorientalis, assembly GCF_003031525.2. Lineage (NCBI taxonomy): Eukaryota > Metazoa > Chordata > Mammalia > Artiodactyla > Phocoenidae > Neophocaena > Neophocaena asiaeorientalis. Next base: position 2,729,175 of record NW_020172592.1, read on the forward strand.
ATGAGGCAAAAGAGATATCAAATATTTATGAGATACTCAATACTCATGGGATTTAAAATTGCCCCCCACCCACTGGTGACACCCATTCTGGCTCACGTGTCCTCTGCCTAAGACATGCAGCTAAAATCTACAACTGCTCTGCAAGCTAATGGGCAAGCTACAGCTGTGGCCAGGAATATTTGCCCCTGTGTCTCTCCTAAAGCACAAGCATTTATTGACTTCAGGCACTTTCTATTGGCTGAGTTCCTTGCTCACTCTCAACTCTGGTCCTTGTAATTACCCTGACAGTGGGAATGACTGATGAGGAAGAGAGAAAGATAAGACATAGGAACACTGTATAGCACAGAATTCACATAGTGTGGTCCTTCCAACTCTCTACCCTTTCCTGAATGTATTAACCTACCCCATGTATTTTCTCTTACTTCTCACTCTATTTTAAGTTGATTCAATAAATCATACGTTTTGATGATTTGAGTTTAGTCTCTGAGTCTTTCTGTTCTGTGACCTCTGGGAAAGCTTCTCTGGTTGTATACTTGCAGGCTTCCATTGAACTGTAATTTCCCTACATGACACCGCATCTCCACCACCTCCAATGTTGACTCTCAGCCTTGCAGTCCTGTTTGGTGTAGAGTATGACAGGTATTTAAGAAATCCAGAAGGATCTCAATGATGCTGTTGAGCTCTCCAGACTTAGACCCTCTTGCTGTCATCTATGCCTAAACAACAAACCACTTTCCTATACTTGAGACATTTTTTATATGAGTAGATTAATTTTCCTTACATAATCTCCCATTTCTTTCTGACCTTTAGGTTACCAGTTTTCCATTTTATTAGCTTTGTCATAAATAATTTTTCTATTTTAGATCATTACTGGAGAAATTTTTCACTACATTATTGAGAGTCTTCCTCCCACTCCTGCCCTAGTCACACAGTTTCTTTTTCCACAAACAGCAAATATTTTCAGTTTTTTGAGTAGGAGAAAGTAGATTAAAAAAATGACCCAAGTCACTCAACCAAATTTAATTTTTACACTGTTCCCAAGTCTGGTAAGGATGAGAGGAAATAATTTAACCAATTTCCATCAAAAAACATTTAAAGTATTTTATTATTAATTGTAAAAATAGTTAAAAGGATTTTTTTTGGTACTTTGCATTATGTAAAGGAATTTTCAAATTATATGTTTTGATAATCACTGAAACTCCTTGAGAAATTAATATAATAATACTAGATGTGTGATCACAGGCAAGTTCCTTATCCCCTCTGTGCCTCAGTTTTCTCATCCCACCCATAAAAATGAAAATACCAATAGTACCTATCTCATAAGGTTGTTATAAGTATTAAAATAACTAATGCATGTAAAGTGCTTAGAATAAATGCCTAGTACTTAATCATTTGAATCGCTTCTTTTGTAAATTGTTAATGTCCTTTTATGATTTCTCTATGACATATTCATCTTTAAGAGAATAATGTTGTAAGCATTCGCCATTTATAAAAGATGTAAACCAGTTATAAAGATACTACTACTTAGAATTAGACTTTATTGAACTCTTGCCATGTCCCAGGCATTCTGCAAAGTACTTTATCTAGATAATCTCATTTAATACTCAAAACAACCTTATGAGTAGATTCGTTATTATGTCACTTTAACAGAGAAGAAAATGGAGACTTATCATTATTAATTAGTTTCCCCAAGGTCACGCAGCTATAACATATAGACAAGTCTTAAACCAATGAATTTATCCATTTCTGTCTCTAAGGTTCATACTGTTAATATTGTGCTTTAGTGCCCTCGGTCAAAACTTTTTTTTTTTTGGTAGCACCGTGCAGCATGCAGAATCTTAGTTCCCTGACCAGAGACAGAACCCATGTCCCCTGCAGTAGAAGTGCAGAGTCTTAACCACTGGACTGCCAGGGAAGTCCCTATCAAAAATTCTTAAATATTTCACACTCTATAATTTGCCTATTAGCTTTCCTTAATTATGACACAGAAATGTTTCATTTTATGTAGTAATATCTAACAATGTTTTGTAGTTTCTTTCATTGTTTTAATGATTAGAAAGTCATTTCCCTCCCCAAGATAAGATATTCTGTGATATTTTCTAGTTGCTTTAGAGCGCTTTTAAATAACATTTAATTCATTGATCAATTTGGTATTTATGTTTTTAATATGAAGTTAGGGTTAACTTGATTTTCACCTCCAAATAAATAACCAATTGTCCCAGCACCATTCATCACATAATTTGTTCTTTTACTAATATGTGAATTCACTGTAACTACACAAACTGAGGGGCATTCTTGCTTATAAATTTGAATTATGGGAATATGAAAACATACTCTACTATGAAAATGTTAACAAAGCATTATTTGTGCACAAAATTTAATACCTGCACTCTAAATTTAAAATCTCTCAAGAATATGGTAATTCCAAAAAGAGAAGTAGGAAAAAATGATATACCATCTATGTTGCCGTGCTGCATGCTGCCTGAAGCACAGTGTTGTGTATTCCAGTAAATGATGTTCCTGGTCTGTGAAGCCCTGTAACCAGCAACTGGTGGGTTAGTTTGGGCTCCCCCAGAAGCCACATCCCTCACCCCCAAAAATTCGAATGGAGATAGTTTATTTGAGAGGTGATCTGAGGAAACACTGGTAGGGGAATGGGGAATTGAAAGATAAATGGAAAATGACCAAGGAAGAGTGCCTTATCAAACTCTTTATCGGGGCTTCCCTGGTAACGCAGTGGTTGAGAGTCCGCCTGCCGAGGCAGGGGCCATGGGTTCGTGCCCCGGTCCGGGAAGATCCCACATGCCGCGGAGCGGCTGGGCCTGTGAGCCATGGCCGCTGAGCCTGCGTGTCTGGAGCCTGTGCTCCGCAATGGGAGAGGCCACAACAGTGAGAGGCCCGCGTACTGCAAAAAAAAAAAAAAAACACCTCTTTATCGCTGTGGGCAAAGTTTAAACCTGTCAGTGCAGACCTCATTCCTTGGAAGTGTCTACCCTAGGAATGAGGGAGCTGGAGATTTTATGCAGCAACTCTCATCAGTCTGTGGTTAAAAGTTACTGGCAGTGGTGTTACTTCTTCAACACTTCCAGCTGCCTCTGGAGGCAGACCTTGCTTCAGCAGCCAGATGACAGCAGAGAGAATGGGGGGTGCACTACAATAGTGAGCTCAGGGGACTAGGATAGCGATTTAAGGCTGCTTTCTGCTCCAATGGTAAACAGAAACGCCATTAGTCAGCATTCATCCTGAATGAGTTGCTGAATTATGGGAAATCTTTAGGAATAAGTCCCTTGTGATTGCTTGTGATGGAAGTGTGACTACTTTTTAGGATGATCTATTCATCTACTCTATCCATTCTGTCTATTCTAGGGTGATTATTCTGATCTATCACTCTGTCAATCAACTCTTGCACTGCTTTTTTTTTTTTTTTAACATCTTTATTGGCGTATAATTGCTTTACAATTATAGCTAGTTTCTGCTCTACAACCAAGTGAATCAGCCACACATACACATACATCCCCATATCTCCTCCCTCCTGCGTCTCCCTCCCTCCCACTCTCCCTATCCCACCCCTCCAGGCGGCCACAAAGCACCTAGCTATCTCCCTGTGCTATGAGGTTGCCTCCCACTAGCTATCAGTTTTACATTTGGTAGTGTATATATGTTCATGCCACTCTCTCACTTTGTCCCAGCTCACCCTTCCCCCTCCCCGTCTTGCACTACTTTGATATTTTAATCACAATAGTCAGGCATTTTAGGGCAAATCCCTCCTTTTTATATTTTTCTTCAGAATGTTTTTAGCTAATTTCATTTTTCCAAGTGAAAATCAGAATTTTTGCATGAAGTCCCACACCCACCAAAGAAAGAAATCCTGTCAGTAAATATATTAGGATTTCAAAATTTAATTTAGTAAGAATTAACCTTTAGAAACAAAATCAGTCTTCCTGTACAAATCTGCAAATTCAACTCTTCTTTTATACCTCTCAATATATTGTTGTAGCTTTATTCACAGGACATACAAATGTTTATTCACAGGACACACCAATGTTTTAGAGGATTATTCCTGGATACGTTGTACGGCTTTCATTTTTGCTATTCAGTAAAGAATAGCTCACATCCTCTCTTCATTATATCTTTTAGCTAGATATAAAACTGCATGTAAGAAAGTCACCGATTCTTAAAAATTCCTCTTATTTTATCTAATCGATTTTTAAAATTCTAAGCATTTTTTATTATTTTCCTGTGCTGGCTAGGTTATAACCGAATCATCTGTAAAAATGATCATCTCTTCTGTCTTCATAAAATTCTATCATTAAATGTTTGTTCCTTTGAATCAAAGCAATGTCTCTAAGGAGCAACATCCTTCTGGGACATTAAGAACATATTCGGATAGGGAGGGAGGGAGATGCAAGAGGAAAGAGATATGGGGACATATGTATATGTATAACTGATTCACTTTGTTATAAAGCAGAAACTAAAACTCTATTGTAAAGCAATTATATTCCAATAAAGATGTTAAAAAAAAAAAAAGAACAGGGGCATAGTTATGTGAAGAAAGGAATGCTCTCAGTTGTATGTTAATGAATATTAAATGCATTATTAATAAATAGGTTTTTTTAACTTAAAAAAACGTATTCGGGTCTTATTAGTTTATTAGTGTGAATTCACTAATCAGATCCTTTATAGGAGGATATTTAATTAAGATAATAACAGGGAAAGGAGAAAATGTACTGGTAGAAAGAAAAGGCTGGGGTTGTTTCTAAGCCTGTGGAGGTAAGATACGAACAAAGCTATTAATCTTGGCTGGGGAAATACCAAAGAAATCTGTTCTGTCTTCTACAATGATAATTGGGGAACGCTCTGATCTCCAGTGGCCTTCCCACTTATCAACCTGGCCCTTGTCCAGGTCTCCATCTAGCTACTGCTTCCACTCCAGTTGATGACAAGAAAGAATAAAGCAAGAAATGCTTTGACAAGGAGCTTGGCTCAATACCCACACATTTTCTGAATTGCCTAGGGCTGCATGCTTGGGATATGAAGAGCAGAATATTCTGGATTTCATTATTACACAGCTGGATTATAAAGCATTTTGCTAAGTTTCTGAAAGTATAGAGCTTTATTACTTTTACTCAAGGATACGAAGATATTGAGTATTTTTTCAATAAGTGCAGAAATTTAACTTACAAAGAGATACCTTTAGGTAGAATATTAGTAGTATTTTAAATAACTGTAAATAACAAGAAGGAAGAAAGTCTCTATCTGCAGATACAAAACTTCTCTCTCACTAAGCACCATTTGATTGAAAATCAGGATGAAAGGAAAGGAGGGAAGAAAAATGGAAGAAACTCTTACACAACTAGTAATTCAAGTGATATTTCCAATGAAAGAATCAGATTTAATTCTCATTTCTGTATTTTACTTTGTTTTTCTTTAATCAGTATGCCTTTCTGTAAGCCATCTTCCTGAATATCTTTGAGGAAAAATTACTTTGGAGATTCTCCAGATGGAAGTACAGTTCTGAAAACTAAAATTGTCTGCAAAAATTATCACCTTTAGAAAACGTAAAGCCTTTGCATGTGAAATGACTGACGTGCAAAACTTGTTTTTAGGCCCAATGAGCTAAGACTTTATGAAATTATTCAGGAATAGCTTTCATTATTGTCCTTTTGGTAAATGAAATAAGATTAACACAGTCTAATGTTTTGGAAATCATTAAGTAGAAAATGAAAAATCCTGAAAGCTAGAAGCACATATTTCTTAATTGGAACCAAGTGAACACCACCTGTTATATTCTTATTCAGCAAAGTCAAACCCTTAAAATCCTGACGTAACACTGATGTGCTGGGAAGGTAACAAGTCCTGACTCTAGAGGGAGAAGACAACCGAAGCTTTTTGTTTGAAACCCTCCCAGACCTTGCCCTATGCATCTCTCCCTTTAGCTGGATGTGATTTGTATCCTTCGCTGTAATGAAACTATAATCATAAGTATAGCACTTCCCTGAGTTCTGTGAGTCATCCTAGAAAATTATCAAACGTTGAGGGGGTGGGGGTGGTGAGAATCCCTAAATCTGTGGCTAGCTGGTATTATAGCCTATGTCTGAAATTAGGGCAGTTTTACAGAGGAGTGTGCTCCTAACCTGTGAAGTTAGGCCTAGTTAGTATCAGCATCCATTGCAGTCCCTTTTTTAATTAAAATCATGTCACATTCTACTTATATTCTGAATTCTTATAAGTCTTTCTTTTTTGCTTTCTATCTTCTATTAGTGATTTTATAGCCAAATTGTAAGACTGAGATAGTGGTTTTTTTAAGTATAATTGGGTTAAGGAGGTCACATCTTATACTGTTATTTTTCCCTGTTATCTTCCTAGGTGGTGGGGTGATAATCTCCCATCAGGATTCATTTCTCCAAGCCATGCTTCTGCACACCATCTTAACTTTGCTAAGTAACTATGTTAGTCTCCTGAAGTTTGTTTATTTAAAAGAAAAATCCTTTACTTCTAAAAGAAGCTACATTCCTTAGGATGATTATCAGAATAAACTGACTTTAAAAGAAGATTTTTCTTATGATTTAGCACTCTTTTGCTAACTTACATTATTAGATCAGTTCTATTTTGAAGGAGAAATTCTTCTTCTGCCTGACAGGTAAAAGAAATGTTTAACTATACTATTATTTTTATAAACAGATCTTAATTTGTATCCATAATATAGAGTAATAAACAAATAGCAATAGTCTAATGAACCTCTAGAATCACTCCATCTCTTTTCTGCTAGGACACGCACATATTACCTAGGTAGGTATCCAAGTTACAGCGGTCTCTGAGGTCTACATTAACTATCATATATGAACTCCTGGCTGCAAGAAGTAATTTGCCATTGATGGGAAATGCATTAGACTCAAAGTTCCTTAGGTTATGTAAAAGCTTCCCTTATCAAGGATGTAGTGTTCTCAGGAAAGACCCTAACTGCAAGAAAAAAAAAAGATTCTAGCATTTCCCCCACCATTATCAAGGAAGTTCATGTTTCTGATTTCATTTTTTGAGATGAAATTTCAAAAAAGGAAACAATCAGAAAACCATACCATGAGGAAACAGGATCAGAGAATGTGAATGTCTTTGATATGAGCACAGGGAGCAATGTACCAGGAATGTGAGCAGAGCACATAGTTCACTTACCCAAGCCAAAACCCAGTGTCAAAAGTTTTGCTTTCTACCTGCTAAAAATGATGAGCCTATGAGATTCATGTAAATGGATTAAACAGCTTCTCAGGAAATGTTTGTTATTTAATTCTCACTCTATTTTTGTATCTGGTAACTTCAGTTACACCAAGGGTTTGAAAAAATGAGGAACTGAGAAGCAGAGTCATACCCACTTTATAGAAGCAGTCTAACAGTACACATTGCTTCATTTCTCAGGAGATGAATGGCTTAAAGTAGTTATTTAAGGATAACTGTCTAAGAGGAAGAGAATGTGGAAGGTTGACTGAACCATGGACCATGTACCTCCTAACTTTCTCATTTCCTGGCTAGCTTTTCTTTTTTCCCAGCTTGCTTCTTAGACAGGAGGTAAATTTTAAGGAAAAGACAAGTGCACTCACACATCCTTTTTCTGCCCAGCTAACTTTTACTTTAAATAGTAATAACTGTACCCTAATGGCAGAATATTGGAAGGAAAACAATCAAGATGCTCAATATTTGGGCATACCTATCACCCTTTAGTGTAAGAAATTTCAATATGCCCTTGGTAAGCCTAAATCTCTGTGCTTAGTGTTTATTTTGTCTTCCAAACAGACTATATTCCTATTTATTTGGTTTGTTTGCTCACGAAATCCTGCCTTGTTCAATCAAAGGAGTTGAGATACTTTAAAGTCAGAGTATGCCCCAAAAAAATAACTGTATAACATGAATAGAAAGAGAAAATCGAGACAGATAGGCATGCAAATAGACAACCTAGACCAATCTATTAATATGTAGAACATATAAGCAACCTTAGCTTCATTAGTTGGGTTTCTGAGTTTCTAGGTGAAGTGAAAGAATATAATCACTCAATTCTCACCTTGGAGAAAGAGAAGGTCATAAGTCAGGTTCTCTAGGAAGGAGACTTCTAGGCAAAGATTTGTTTTCAGGAAGTTTAGTGGGGACGGCTCTTGGGATTAGCACCTATGGGGGAGTGAGGGAAGTCCAATGGACGTAGAGAGAAATGGGACTGTGAAGCCAACAAAAGCTTCCCTATGGGGAGCACTGAAGCTGGGGTGGCTCTTCAGAGTTTTTCCAATTGGATAACATAGGCTTTATAACTCTCACTCCACCCCCTCAGATTGGGCTGTCACTGATGTAGGCTGCTCCTGGGAAGTGGAGCAATGTTGGGCCAGGTGGCTCTCTTCAACAGAGCGCAATTGGGTAGATGGGAAGGGCCTTAGCTGCAAGTCATCAGCTGTCCATTCTCCCAGGAGATTTGTTATGTGTGCTTCAATCCTGAAGGTCATGGTTTTGGTGCACCCCTACTGTTCACTTACAAAAGAAAGAAAACAGATTACTCTCTCTGGGAAAGCAAAGTTATTCCAAAACAGGATGAAAAATAAATTATTTTTCATTACTTGGTATATAGAAAACAGAGCTGTATGATGGAAAAAAATTCTCACTAATAGCCCTACAGGAAACACAGTTAACAGATTTCATGGGGCTATTTTCTACAGTGTCCTTGATAAGAGAGAATCACATTAATATGCCTCTCCATCAGATTCTGTAAGGGGCGAACCACAAACAACCCTGGGGCCCAGTCTTCTGGTGATCCAGCTTCATTCATTCATTTGTTCCTCTATTCAACAAACAGCTATTGAGTGCCTAATGTGTGCAAAGCATTTTGCTAGGCACAAGAAATATTATGAGATGCGGGAAAGATCCCACAGAAATTGCAGATTTTAATCAGAGAATCACATGATGAACAAATGTGAAATCACACCTTTGATAATTACACACAAGAGAGGCTCACTATCCAGTGTTAACGAAGCTTCTAGTAGTGGAAACTGACCTGGTTATGGAGGTCAGAGATGCATCAGAGATGGTGCATGATGGTCAGAGATGAGGAAGTGATTATTTTTTAAGGCAGAGTAGGAGCTAGCCAATTGTAGCAGAAAAGGGCAATGGACCCAGTGTTAGAAGGGACCACAGGACACCAAGAAGGCTCATTTGACTACAGTGCAGACAGATGCTGAGGGCAAACTTGAAAGAAGATGAGAATATGGCATTAGGGAAAGGCAGCCCAGGCAGAGCCTTGTAGGTTATATTAAGGAATGTGGTCTTCATCTTGAGAGAAATAGGAGAATCATTGAAATGTTGTAGTGAGGAGGTGCTGAGTGAGGAGGTACTGCTAATAAGACTCATTTGGAGGATGTACTAGTTCTCTATGGCCGGTATAACAGATTACCACAAACTTAGTACTTAAACCATGCAAATTTTATTATCTTAAAGTTCTGTTGTTCTGAAGTTTATAATGGGTCTCACTGAGGTAAAATCAAGTGGCCAAAGGGCTACATTCCTTTCTGGAGGCTCTAGGATAGAAGCTGTTTCCTTGTCTTTTCCAGCTTCTAGACACTACCCACAATTCTTGGCTCATGTCACCCTTCCATCTTCAAAGCTAGCGACAGCCAGTAGAGTTTTTCTCACATCACATACCTCTGCCACTGACTACTGTGCATCCCTCTTCCACATTTAAGTACCCTTTTGATTAGACTGGGCTCACTCAGATCATCTACGATAATCTCCCCCATCTCAGTATTAGCTAATTAGAAACTTGAATTCCATCTGTAGCCTTAATACCCCTTTGCCTTATAACCTAACATAGTCACAGGTTCCAGAGATTAGGACACAGACATCTTTGGGTCTACCTACCAGAGTGGAAGCAAGGAGAACGAGGAGAGAGGCTTTTGGATTTGGTGGTGGTCAATATGCAGAACTCTGGACAGATTTGGGAGTAACTTAGGAACTAAAACTGAGAGGACTAAATCATGGCTGTCCTGGGAGTGAGATCTATCCAAGGAGCAAATTCGGAACACCTGAATGTATTCATTTATTCAATATTTCTCTTTGTTCAGATATTTTGTGAACAGATACTGTTCTATTTTCTGGGGATGGAGCACTGAATAATTCATAACAGCCTCTGCCCTCATACAGCTTATGTGCAAGATGAGCTGCTTATGCCAAGAATTATTGTATATAAATATCTCTTTTCTCAGGCAGACATTTGATGGGTCTAGATAATCACTCCTTTCAGATACGGACATGACTGAAGCTTTATCCTATATTCTCTGTTGGTTGCAGACACAGGCTACCTGAATTTTAATTATAGTTTTGATATGAGCATATACCTTTATGTTAAAACAGGAAATTATGCGGTCTAAGCAAATATTGTCCTAAATTTGCCACAGCTGAATTCTTCATCTCTCTAAGAGTTATGGAAATTTGCCATAAACTTGCTTCTTAATTCTGATTATCACATGGCATATGAAAGTTTTGGAGAAAACAGATGCCTTTTGATATTCAAACTAAGGGGTTCCACATTGGACTGGGACCTGAGATTTCTCAGATTTTTTATCTTACAGGACATATTTTGGACCTTGTAGAACTTGTCCACTTTCATACAGAGTCTGATTTTTATAAGAAATATACAAATTCCCCTCACAGATTTTGAGAGTAAAAGGAAACAAAAATTATCTATGGCTAGAAAGTAGTTACCTGGTTGGAAAAGATGAAATAGCACTAAACAGAGGTCTTCTGCAGTATTAAATGTCTTCTAGGTTACCTAATGCCTGTATTTTATATTCCATAATTTAGCTCCTAGCTATTGAAGCAGGTATGGGATTACATATCACTAATCCTTTTCCTTTTAACTAAATAATTCTGTTCCAAATTATGAAATACTTCATGTGCTTATAACAGAAAGTTTCATACTTGCATTTATTCAAGTTTTATGAATTAAAAATATCTAACCTAATTCAAGTAGTATTATTTTGCTTCTCTCCTTTTTAAAAAATATATTTATGGGCTAATCTCAAAATCTAAATCAGCTTCTGAAAGCAAGAAAGACTGGAGAGGCAACTCCTACATCTTAAGGGTTTACCCCTAAGTGCAATTTCAGATAGCTTCCAAAATTTTCAAATAGAGTTGTTAGGACTAAAACTATAAAAAAACCATTAACTTCCATGCAGTTGGTTATGCCTTTTCCTGCAAGGGTTTGTAATTCTCTGGCAATATATTTCTAAGAATTAGTTTGTTAACTATAAATGGTATGGGTAAACTATGATTTTTCTTCAGAAAATCAGTTATAGCAATTAATCTGAACAGAAACATGAAATTTATTAAACACTTCCTACATACACATACACACAGAGTTTCACACATCAGACGTTCTACTTTAACATGCAACATGGAGAAGTAATTTTGGCAGATGATCCTAAACATTTGTCTTCCTTAGATGACCATCTGGCTTAAGCATTCACCTCATAGTTTTCAATTGCTCATTTCTATTTTTCAAAAGAAAATTGGTGTCTAAATTTGCAATGAAATGGAAAATACAGAAACTGGCTTTTACATAGTTGGGGCAGTGTTCTTCTGTGGAATCTTACAACTAGTTAGCCATCCATAAGAATGAATGTCAATAAATATATCAAGAGCAATACGAATGGTGTTCAAATCCCATACGTGCTTCACCTCCAATATTATCTATGTACCATAGCAGGCAGAGTGGCATTGGTAGGATGGTTTATGGCATGGGAAGAACAAGCATTCTTATAAAAATGGGAGAAATTCATTCCTTGGAGGAGAGAGAAGAAGGGATTAAAGAAGGCTTCATGTACACCCATGTTATAGCAGCACTATTCACAATAGCCAAGAGGTGGAAGAAACCCAAGTGCCATCTACAGGTGAATGGATAAACAAAATGAGGTACATACGTATAGTGGAATATTATTTATCCTTAAAAAGGAAGGAAATTCTTCCACATGCTGCAATATGGATGAATCTTAAAGACATTATGCTAAGAAAAATAGGCCAGTCAAAAAACACAAATACTGTATGATTCCAATTATATGAAATATCTAGAGTCATCAAATTCACAGAACAGAAAGTAGAATGGTAGTTGCCAGGGGCTGGGGGTAGGGAGAAATGGGGAGTTGTTGTTTAATAGATATAGAGTTTCAGGTTTACAAGATGAAAAAGTTCTGGAGATTCGTGTTTCACAGCAATGTGAATACATTAATCACTACTGAACTCAACACTTAGAAATGATTAAGGTGATAAATTTCATGTTGTTTTTTACCACAACTTTAGAAAAATAAGTCTTCAAAGAGAAAGATCACTTGAACAATAACATGAATAATTACAATAAACTGGTGGAAGTGGGGGACAATTCTAGGGAATCTTAAATCAAGAGGATACCTTGGGAAAAGGATGGAATTGGGAAGATACAGAATAGTCACAGACTGGCAACTAGTTTAGGGTAGGTCATATTCCACTGACTAATAGACTGAACAATGCAGCTGGAAATGTAGATCTGAGCCTATGGTGGACATTTATTTGTCTCCACAACACCATCTCTCAGCTGTGCATGACTTGCCCCCCTTTTCCATTTAATCTTCCTCAATCGATATGGTTTGGGGAGAATTAACCGCAGTTTCAATAATCAAAGTATCCCCTCCCTCAAACATATATACACGTACAGAAATGGGACATTTTGATTCCTTTGTAGGATTTTGTAGGAATTTATCATGGAAAGAGACTCCATCTTCCATAGACATAAAATTTAAAGATCACGTCAACCTGTAGATGTCCCTAGACATCTTTTCCCATGTACAGAATCCTACTGACAATACAGAAGAAATAAGAGTTGAAATAGAGAAAGGAATAGAGTAGGTGGAAGAAAGAAAGGAAGGAAGGAAGAAAGGGAAAGGGGGAGAGAGAGAAGAAGGAAGAGGGAGGGAGGAATAAAAAGGGAGGGGAGGGAAGAAGAAAGAAAGGAAGAGGGAGAGAGAATGAGAGAATGGGGGAAAGAGACAGAGGGAGGAGGGAGGAAGGGGAGGAGGGAGGGAGGAAGGGGAGGAGGGAGGGAGGAAAACTTGATACCTGATAATATTATTTGAACATCTGAATCCACCTATGCCAATCAGAACAACCCTGGACTGTTCTATTTTATAGACCCCAAATTCCCTTGTTTGGCATAAGCTGATTTAAGATGAGTTTTTGTCACTTGAAATCACAAGAACTCTGACTAATCTAGGGCTGGATTGCGGGGAGCCTACAATAAGGCAATTGGAAAATATTTTATGAGTATTCACTTTGTTAGATACTGTGCTAAGTCCTTCAGATATTACAATGAACAAAACAACTTTTGTCCCTGCCCTCACGGAGGTAACAATTTCTTAGGCCTCTAACAGTTACCTGAGCCTCATTTCTAGTTATAGGCATCTCTCTGTTTTTTCAAAAAGTCCTATTGTAATGGTAAAGCACAGATAGATTTGGTAACCACTAATCTAGAATGGCATATCCAAACTTTCCTGATGATAAGTCACCTGGGTTGCTCATTTAAAAAGGCTTAAGTCATCCCCAAGAGCAACCTAATTAGACTCTCTAATGGTGGGACCTGAGAACACCCTAAAACATTAGTTGCCCAGGTGATTCTTATAAGCAGAGAATTTTGTGAAATGCTGATCCTGCTGTTCAATATGGGTTCCTTGGACCAGTGGCAGAGTCATCACCTGGGAACCTGTTAAAAATGTAGCATCTCGGGCTTCCCTGGTGGCGCAGTGGTTGAGGGTCCACCTGCCGATGCAGGGGACACGGGTTCGTGCCCTGGTCTGGGAAGATCCCACATGCTGTGGAGCGGCTGGGCCCGTGAGCCATGGCCGCTGGGCCTGTGCGTCTGGAGCCTGTGCTCCGCAACGGGAGAGGCCACAGCAGTGAGGGGCCCGCGTACCGCAAAAAAAAAAAAAAAAAAAAAAATGTTGCATCTCAACTCCCTGCCTAGACCCAATGAATCTGCCTCTAATATTTTAATATGAATAGCTTGTATTATACGGAAATTTTTAATCTGAAAATCAGACAGGAAGAAAGAAGTCTAAAAGAAAGTTCACTCAGAAGTGCTTTCTAACAAAATCCTTTTATTTCAAAGTCAAGATGATATTAATAAAAACGAGATGTTACTTGTATTGTTTTTGTCTTAAGCCCATTGCCAGTGATGTCCCTGTTTGTGAACTGTATCTAAGGTTAAATAGTATCTATGTCACACAACTCTAAAAAGGACCATTCATGTTGTGTGCATGTGAATGGTGCCCTCAGGAATCATATAAAGCAGCAGCCCTGGATCCAGTGCAACCAGACATTCATTCAGAGTCAAGCTCTGAAAATTGAATCTGGGGACTGCTTTGAAGTGATAAGGAGACACACCTTTTTTGATAACCGAGATAACTGACAGTGATGATGTCCAAACAAAACTTCCTTTCTCTTTGAAGAGGGCTTCTTCTAGTCACTAACAGAAATATTACAAGATAGCAAGCATGCAATAATATAATACAAAATATAAAGATGATAGAATAGTACCTGCTTTTATCCCACCCCCTTGTTTTTACATTTAGTTTATCTTATAGGTATAAAAGGACATATGACTTGCTTTCACAGGCTTTCATAGTGATAATCTGTCACTTTCATATGTTTGCAGATGAAGGAAGCATCATCATATGGCAACTCTTAGGAACCTCTCAGCTATTTTACAGGATTGTCGACCATACAGGCAGTTGGTGGACATTTGACCACTCAAGGTACCTAGGTTCAGCTGCTATAAAGTAACAGTATAACGTAGTAATTGAGAGCCTGGACACTGGAGCCTATCAGGTTCACATCTGACTTTACCACTTATTAGCTACGTAAACTCAAGCCAGTTACTTAAACTGTGTCTCTCCTTCTTCATCTATATAACGCAGATAATAACGGGATTTTGTCAAGAGCCGTGAAGAGTCTTAGATTTTACCTTATATGCAAGCTAACAAATGAACTTGCCACAGTTTCACATATACTGACAGAAGACACAAAACTTCTGGATCTGAGACAAGCAGATAGCCAAAGTGTCAACATTGCTGTGTCAGTTCCCCAAAACAAAGTTCCCAGTGGCACTGCAGGTTTGGCTAGATGAATGCTTGAACACACTGAGAACTGTGCTACAGAAGAGGAATTCTGGGCCTGGAGAGGTTGCTGCTTTACAGCAGACTGTAAGCAAGCCGACTCTTTGTCCCAGAGCTGGATATTACCTCATCTCCCAAGCACTGCAAACACAATCTTGAAAAGTGACTCAGGTAAAAAGCTCTCAGGGTCTTGCATTCTTGGCATTCTTGGCATTCTCAGCAAGATGGATAGCAGTGCAAGAGACCCATGGAGAACTAACTGTCTCCAACAGGTTGTTGAAAGGGTTGAATGAGTTAACATATGCAAGGTGCTAAGAAGAGTAACAACTCTGTAGAAATAGTAGTAGTAGTAGTAGTAGTAGAAGCAGTAGAAGTATTATAGTAGTAGTAGTGGTAGTATATGGATGTTAGCTGCCTGTTTCTTTAAAGTAGCCCCTCAATAATATATGTATATATCTAATATAAAATATATATTAGGTACATATATACATTTGGACAGATATATCAGATAGATATAATAGATATACAATATATATTTTAGAAAGTTGAGAAATACAAACGAAAATAAACTCTTAAAATCTCCACCAATGCCACCATCAAGTTTCATCCATTTTGTTTTGCTTTTTGTTTTTCTATGCATATATATTTTTATTTTCTTAAATTGATATCCAAGTCCAGACACCATTTTTATCTTACTTTTTCCACTTTTTATGACATTGTAAGCATTTTCCATTCAGTAAATATTAGTCTAAAACTAATTAATTTTAATAATACTCCAATGTATGCATATATCATAAATTTTTTACTTATTCCCTCACTGTTGGACATTTTGGCTGTTTCTCATTTTCTGCTAGATGCTTAACTTCTACCACAAATGATTAAGTTAAGTGGAATTCCAATTAGAAGCAACCCAAAACATAAAGTTACATAAATTTAATTCCTGGACTCTCAACTCTAAGTCTTTCCTTAATTGGCAATAAGCTTGTTCTTTTTCCTCAAACCACATGAAACTTAATATCTAATTTATCCCAAGTTCCCTCATGACCTACACACTTCGCATTAATAGGGAGTCACTGTGGCAGTAAGTTTCAGCTAGGGCAGAATCTAGCGTTGTCATAGAAGCTTACTTAATTTAGGAAAACCTACTCTGCAAACTTTGGTATGATTCCCTATGGAAATATATCCCGTCTTTCACCCATTTTCTAACTGAAAAGTAAGCAATAAAAAAAGAAGCAAAAGAGGTATCAAAAAAGATCCATGCATAAAAATTTTACCCATACAAGAGCCCTCAAGATCAACCTACTTTTATTCTACATCTAATTGTTATCTACTTCTCAGAAATTAACACTTATTGAATCCCTTAGTGTATCAGGTACATATGTCAGATATGTTACATGCCTCATTATAGTCTCTGCAGACTGGGAAACATTAGAAGATCTATAAAACACTGGGAAACATATAGAAGATCTATAAAAGTAGAACTGAGCTCTAAAAATCATCTTAGCCCATTTAGTGCAGTGGCTTCTCTACAGGAACATCTAAAGGGAAACTTAGACTCATAAGTATTCCCTCAAGTTATTAAGAAAACATTCTATTGACGTTTATACCATGATAAAGACACATGCATTCAAGATATATTTAACAAATATTTTTACTAATGTGCTTAAAACAGTTACCTTTAATTTTTTGAAAAATGTGTTTACGTGAAACCAATTGTTTTTTGACATTAAATATGTGGAACTTTTAGTCATTACTTTGCTGAATGGGCCACCTATGTCATTTCTTCTTTCCATTTTGCTTTCATGTCATCTGATGATTAGTTTCCTTCTCTGGAACATTTACCATAATGGAAGACATAGCTTTAGCTAATCAAATAAAATGTAAAGAATAACAAGGAACAGTGAAAACATAAATCACAATGACATTCTAACCAGAGGATACAGAAATGGAAAAAAATGTGTGCTATGAGATGTTAACAAATATTTCCTTTGTTTATAAGCCAAATAGAAATGAACTAGCCATCCATAAATTTTGGAAAGAAAATCAAAATAATGGAATTTTGTTTATCTGATTGGTTTTGGGTCTTGTTTTTAGTGCTTTCTCTTCTGCTTTATCTCACTTTTCTTTAGTGCTTTAGTGCTACAACAGTTCTGTTAGTAAAAGCTCCCTGTTAATAAAAAACAGCAATTAATTCAACCTTATTGCCCTTCAAATTTGTCAAGACAAAAGAAGTTTAACTTTTGGGGGGTTCTATTAAACTTCTATTTATCTAGTTCTTCCTATCAGAGGCAGTTAATTAAAATCAAACAAGTTTGTAAATGGGGATCAAAGCAGAATAGCAGCTGTGAAAGGTGATACACAGTGACCAAACTGTGATGCAGAAGCTGAAGGGGCTTAGATGAGGTAAGGAGAGTCTAAATTCCTCCCAAAGAAGAGTAACTTTTCTTTCTAAAAGTCTTAAAACCACAGCAAGATGAAGAAGACAGACAGTGAGTGTGATGGCTAGAGAATAAGTCTCTAGGGGTCCCCTCACTTAAAAGAGGGAAGGCACGAAAAGGATGTTGTTGGTGATGAATCAATCAAGTCTTTGTGAGCAGGCCCCAGGAAACACCCTCCCCATAGTAGGTCCTGATAAACTATGGAGAGGGGCCAAGGAACAGTAGCAATGACAAGCTTAGAATGTCCTCTAAAGATCACTTAAAATCTAAAACTCTGATGGATTTAAATGCTACAATTTTTCCAGTTAAAGAAAATCTTTATCATAAATACCAATTTGCAAGTAGAAAGTACAAATACATGTACTCTTATCTGTTCTAATATAAATAAAGAACCCTCTACTATACAGTTATATATGAGGAAAAAGTCCTTAGCTTTGATAAGTATCAGCTCACTCAATAGTAAGATCAAGGAGTAGCCTAACTGACTTTTTCAGCATACCATTCTAATGTTTAGTCAGGAAAAAACAAGTACCCTGAGAATCCCTGATTTGGTTTCAATGTATGACTTTCAATCTGGTTTTTCAATACAATCACTTAATTCTGTGACTACAGGTATCATTAAAATGATATGGAAATGCCTTAAGAAAAAAATGGGATATGACTGAGCCCCTATGTGTCAGGCACTTTATAGAGGATATCTCACTTGACTCTCACAACAAATCAGAAAAGTTGAATAATTTATCCCTTGCCCAAGTTGATACAGCTTTCTGGGGGAGAAGGCAGGATCTGATTTTAAGATGGTCTGGCTTCATAGTTCATTTTCTGCTCATTACAGCATACTACCTTCTATCATTTCCTTGTATAGAAAGGTGAAGAACTGACCCATAGATTATTTTCCCAAGTGAGCCAAAAATGCATTGTTATGATACAGAGACATTAAGAAGTACTTCAAAGGAAGTGAGAAAAGGCCTTATCCACTGAAAAGCTTTTTTGATATACTAAATATTTCCAAAATGCTGGGGCTTCCTCTACCAGTCAGCAGAGACCAGACACCAAAGAGCTGATTGTACATATGATAGGGGATTCCCTGTCTTTCACCTTTATTTTCCCCATCCTAGCATGAAGAAACATTATACCATAGAAGACACCAACACCCCCCTCATTATCTTCCCTGCCAACACAGTCTTTAAAAAATGTATATATAGGTTATTTAAAACATATAAAAATGTGTGCAGAATAAAACAATATATAGCCAAGCACTCACATCCCAACTTAGCAAACAGCATTTAGTCACATCAGATTTTAAGACTAAATATGATTAGGGGGAAAAAATTCAAAAGGAGGAGAGTTTCCTAATAAATTTTATTACACATAGTGTGAGGGAAACCCATTAAAAAGTCAAGATATAGTTCTGTCCCAAAGCACATTAAATAATTTATATGAAATGCTTAATATGTCTAAAAACTAAGTATGCATAATGGAAAATGTACAATAGAAGAATTAAGAGGGTTGCTTCTGTGTAGAACTCAGTGGTATCAGAGATACAACTCTGAGACTTAAGGCTGTGCACAGTCAAAGCAGACAGCAGACACAATCACATGTTAAATTACCCACATGATGGATGGCTTAATGAACCCCCTTGTGTTGATCATACTTGGCATTAATCAAAGAGCCATGAACAGATTCCCCTATTTTCTCAATGCTTCTCTTATAAACCAATTTCATTTAACCTTGGACAGCAACTTTAATAGCTTCCACAGGACACCTGCTGATACCTTCCTGGGTATACAATGATTAAACCACAACCCAGGAAGTATGCCATGAATTTTCTTCATTTGAAATTAGAATTTTTATTCTTGACTATTTGTGTAAAGTATGCTAAAAACACTGAGATATGTAAAGATTTTCATTTATCCATGCTCTATTTCAAAACATTAATTAATGTCATATTCATGAAAAAAATAACATTACCAAAACTTTGGTAGCTCTGAGAATTGATACCTGATCACATGCCCCTCAATCCCTCACAATATAACTACCACTCTAAATTTATGCTTATTTCCATATATTATCTATACTTTTACTCCATTTGTATATATTCCTAAACAACATGTATCACAGTCTTTACATGTTTCCAAAACTAAATGCAAATGGTTTTATACAGTACAAACACTCCTGCAACTTTCTTTTTTTGATGATCATATGTTTGTGAGATTCACAAAGATGTTGATATAGAAGGATCTGTAATAACATTTCAACTGCATGATTCCATTGTATCAATATATAACCCTTTTTCTATTGACAAACAGAATTGCTTTGCCATTATAAATAATGCTGTTCTAAATGTTTTTATACCATTCATACATGAAAGCTTCCCGAGGCTACACTTACAAGTGAGATTTCTGGGACTTCCCTGGTGGTGCAGTGGTTAAGAATCCGCCTGCCAATGCAGGAGACACGGCTTCGAGCCCTGGTCCAGGGAGATCCCACATGCCACGGACCAACTAAGCCTGTGGACCACAACTACTGAGCCTGAGCTCTAGAGCCTGCGAGCCACAGCTACTGAAGCCCGCACACCTAGAGCCCACACTCTGCAACAAGAGAAGCCACCACAATGAGAAACCCGCGCACCGCAACAAAGAGTAGCCCCCGCTCACAACTAGAGAAAGCCCACACACAGCAACCAAGACCCAATGCAGCCCAAAATAAATTTATAAAAAATAAATATATAAAAGTTACACAAAATTTTTTTTTAAAAAAAAGGATATTATGAGGGTTTAATGTTTGTTATGGACTGAATTGTGTCTCCCTCAAAAATAAATAAATAAATAAAAGTGAGATTTCTGGATAAAAAGTTATGTGCATCTTCAACTAAACTAGATATTAAAACTGTTTTGGATGGAAGAAAGTTCAACAAATTCACAACCCCTCTCTCCTTTCACCTTTTTAAATAGATATTACCAAACATAAATTTCAACTACAACAATGCTTGATTCTGGGTGAATCCTCATTCCATCAGACATTAAAAGAAGTTTGTTCTTTTATCCATAATTATGTTCCATCTCCTCAACCCAAGTAATTAAGTTAATCAGGCCACAGTCCAAAGGGATTGCCAGTGATTAAATGTGGCCTTTCTTGGGATTGGATCAAGATGGTGGAGGGAAAGGACGTGGAGTTCCCCTCCTCCCATGAACACATCAAAAATACATTTATGCGTGGAACAATTCTCAAAGAAAACTAACTGGAAACTGGCAGAAAGATTCCTGTACAAGGAAGACTGTAAGAAAGATATACATGTAATTGGGTAGGAAGGGAAGGAAAGTAAATGGGTCAGGACCTATGCCCCCGGGAAGGGACTCAGAGGAAAAGGGAGATTACACAGGTGGACATCTACCCAGAGGAGTGAGCGCATTGAGTCACAGATTGGGGACCTAGTCCTGGGGTCCAACATGGAGTAGACAAGCTTAATTGGCTGGTTGGAGGGCTGCTGGGACAAACAGAAGGCTGGGTGGAGAAGCCTGGATTCTGCTCCTGAGGACAGTGCATGCTGGCTAGCCCCTGAGACAGGGAAGAGAGAGGTCTGCCTTAGTGGCTGCCTGGTTTTCCTCAACCACCTCGTCACATGCCCCAGCCCAAACTGAGCAAGTGCTCCAGCCCCCTCACTCCATGCCACAGTGCAGCACTGGATCTGGGATGGTCACAACTAGAGGAAAGACTCAACTTTGGAGCACAGGCAGAGCCCTGGGCGGGACAGCAGCAGCCATTGTTGATGCTTACTCAAGCAGCACCTCAGGAGCTACCTACATCTCTGACAGCAGCTGCTCCACCACAGCTGGCCTACTGATACACACTGAGAGTCCACATGGGCCTCCTCCAGCCCTATAGAGCAGTTTCATGGTAAGGCAGTGGGCGGCAAAGGTGGTGGGCAGTCATCAGATGTGACAGACAGAGGAGCCTTGTGCCTGAGACTCTGTCTGGGCAGAGCCATGAACACATGCACAGGCAGCATATCAGACCTTTGTGTGCACACAGGCCCCACTTCCTCCAGCACTGCCCCCTCTGGGGCAAAGGTCAGAGTGTAGGAAGAGGGAGAAACACACACATAAGGAACAGAGCCAGCTCAAGCATGACCCACATGGCTTCTGCTTTAGCAACTTGGGATCAGACCATGACCCTGATAAGGCAGTGACAACCACTGAGCAGAAAGGAAGTCCTTCCTCACAACCACTGCCAGCTCTAGCCCCTCCATCTCCAGCCCAACCCCCTACCAAGGTGACAGCTGACAGCACCATGAGGAAAACTGTGTCTTGCATCCACATCGAATCCAGCTCTCCCACCTTAGGCACTGGGCACATGCAGTCTGTATAGAGTTGTTCCACATAACAACACCCCTTCAACACAGCAACAGGTAACTGTTTCACATAAATTCATAGAGGCAGAGAAAGTTAAGCAAAATGAAAAGGCATAGGAAGTACTCTCAATTGAAAGAGCAAGATGAAATCCCTGAAAATATAAAAATAAAACAGAAATAAGCAATTTACCAGATAAAGCATTCAAAACATTAGTAATAAAAATCTTAACTGGATTAAGGAAAACAATTGATCTAAACAGTGAACATTTCAACAAGGAACTAGAAAATATAAGAAAAAGACCCCAGGGCTTCCCTGGTGGCGCAGTGGTTGAGAGTCCGCCTGTCGATGCAAGGGACACAGGTTCGTGCCCCGGTCCGGAAAGATCCCACACGCCGCGGAGCAGCTGGGCCCGTGAGCCATGGCCACTGAGCCTGCGTGTCCGGAGCCTGTGCTCCGCAACGGGAGAGGCCACAGCAGTGAGAGGCCCACGTACCACAAGAAAAAAAAGAAAGAAAAGAAAAAGACCCAATCAAGAATGAATAATTCAATAGCTGAAATAAAAAGGCACACTTAGCAGACTAAGTAATACAGAAGAACACATAAGTGATCTGGAAGATATAATAATAGAAATCACCAAATCAAACCAGCAGAAATAAATCAAATTAAAAAATGAAAGCAATTAAGAGATCTCTGAGATAGCATTAAGCATGCCAACATTTGCATTATAGGTATTCCAGAAGGAGAAGAGAGAGAGAAGGGAATAGAAAATGTATATGAGGAAATTATGGCTGAAAATTTCCCAAACTTGAAGAAAGAAACAGATATGCAGGTACAAGAGGAAGCACAGATGGTCCCAAAGAAGATGAACCCAAACAGCCCCACACTAAGATATATCATAATTAAAATGGAGAAAGTAAAGAGAGAATTCTAAAGGCAGCAAGATAAAAAACAAAGAGTTATATGCAAGGGAATCCCCGTAAGGCTATCAACTAATTTCTCTGCAGAAACTTGGCAGGCTAGAAGGGAGTGGCATGATATAATCAAAGTGTTAAAAGAAAAAAACCTTCAAGCTACAATTCTATAGCCAGCAATATTATCATTTAGAATAGAAGGAGAGATAAAGAACTTCTCAGACAAGCAAAAACTAAGAGTTCATCAACAAAAATGTTGAAGGGTTTTCTCTAAATAGAAAAGAAGTAAGAAGCTAAAGGAAAGGGAAAATCTCACTGAGAAAGGCAAATATATACAACAGTACAGATTGATGATCAATCATTTAAATTAAGCAGTAAAGGGCTTCCCTGGTGGCACAGTGGTTGAGAGTCCACTTGCCGATGCAGGGGACACGGGTTTGTGCCCCGGTCCGGGAAGATCCCACATGCTGCGGAGCAGCTGCGCCCGTGAGCCATGGCCGCTGAGCCTGCGCGTCCGGAGCCCGAGCTCCACAACGGGAGAGGCCACAACAGTGAGAGGCCCACGTACCACAAAAAAAAAAAAAAATAATAATAATAATAATAATAAATTAAGCAGTAAATAGATTAAAAGACAAAAAATTGTAAAATCATCTATAACTACAACAAACAGTTAAGGAATAAGCATGAAGATGAAAAACATGATATCAAAAACAAAATGTACAGGAGGAGAGTAAAAAAAAAAAGATCTTTTTGAATGTGTTTGAACTTAAATGACTACCAGTTTAAAACAAGACATAATTATAGGTTAACATATATGAACCCCATGGTAACCACAAACCAAAAACATACAATAGATACACAAAAAGGAACACAAGCAAATAACTAAAGAAAATCATCAAACCACAAGGGAAAAAACAAAAGAAGAAATGAACAGAGAACTACAAAAACAACTATATTTCTATTATGCCATATAGAAAAAATAAAGTGGCAATAGGTATGTATTTATCAAGAATTACTTTAAATGTCAATAGATGAAATGTTCAAAATGCACAGAGTGGCCAAATGGATAAAAAATACAAGACCCTTCAATATGCTTCCTACAAGAGACTCACTTCATGGAGAAAGACACACACAGACGGGAAGTTATGGGATATAACTTTCATGCAAACGGAAATAACAAGAAAGTAGGGGTAGTAATACTCATATCAGACAAAATAGACTTGAAAACAAAGGCAATAGCAAAAGACAAAGAAAGGCATTATATAATGATAAAGGAATCAATACAAGAAGAGGATATTACACTTGTTAACATATATGCACCCAATATAGGAGCACCTAAATATATAAAGCAAATACTAACAGACATAAAGGGAGAAATTGACAATAATACAATAATCATAGGGAATGTTAACACCACACTGAGATCAAGGGACAGATCATCCAGACAGGAAATCAATAATACAACAGTGGTCATAAATAGCACAACAGTGGTCATAAACAGTTAAATCTAATTGATACCGACATGATATTCCATCCAAAAACAGCAAAAGACCCATTCTTTTCAAGTGTACATGAAATGTTCTCCAGAACAGATCACATTCTAGGCCACAAAACAAGTCTCAAAATAAGAGGAGAAAAATTATACCAAGCATTTTTTCTGACCACAATGGTATGGAACTAGAAATCAATTAGAGAAAGAAAAATGGATAAGAACAAACACGTGGAGACTAAACAACATGATACTAGAAAACTAATGGGTCAACCTAGAAATCAAAAAGGAAATCAGAAAATAACTTGAGACAAATAAAAATGGAAACACAACATTCCAAAATCTATAGGATTCAGCAAATGCAATTCTAAGAGGGAGGTTTATAGAGAAACAGGCCTTCCTCAAGAAACAAGAAAAATCTCAGTAAAACAACCTAACATACCACCTAAAGGAATTAGAAGAAGAACAAACAAAGCCCAAAGTCAGCAGAAGGAAGGAAATAATAAAGATCAGAGAGGAAATAAATAAAATAGAGATCAAAAAAAAAAAAAAACCAGAAAATTTCAATGAAACCAAGAGCTGGTTTTTTTGAAAAGATAAACAAAACTGATAAACCTTTAGCCAGGCTCACCAAGAACAAAAGAGAGATGACCTAAATAGTACTGTGCATAGTACTGGCACAAAAACAGACACATAGGTCAATGCAACAGAATAGAGAACCAAAAATAAACCCACACACCTATGGCCGATTAATCTATGACAAAGGAGGCAAGAATATACAGAACATACAACGGAGAAAAGACAGTCTCTTCAACAAGCAGAACTGGGAAAACTGGACAGCTGCATATAAAACAATGAGATTAGAAAATTTCCTCACACCATATACAAAAATAAACTCAAAATGGATTAAATACCTAACAGTAAGACCTGAAATCATAAAACGCCTAGAACAGAACATAGGCAGAACACTCTTTGACATAAATCATAGCAGTAGTTTTTTGGATCTGTATCCAAAGGCAAGAGAAATAAAAGAAAAAAAAAAAAACAAATGGACCTAATTAAACTTAAAAGCTTTTGTATAGCAAAGGAAACCACTGACAAAATGAAAAGACAACCTAATGAATGGGAGAAAATATTTGCAAATGATTTGATCAACAAGGGATTAATATCCAAAATATATAAACAGCTCATACAACTCAATATCAAACAAACAAACAATCAAAACATGGGCAGAAGGCCTGAATAGCCACTTTTCCAAAAATGACATACAGATGGCTAACAGGGAAATGAAAAGATGCTCAACATCACTAATTATTAGAGAAGTGCAAATTAAAACAACAATGAGATGTCACCTCACACCTGTTAGAATGGCTATCATCAAAAAATCTACACATAGGGCTTCCCTGGTGGCGCAGTGGTTGAGAGTCCGCCTGCCGATGCAGGGGACACGGGTTCATGCCCCAGTCCGGGAAGATCCCACATGCCGCGGAGCGGCTGGGCCCGTGAGCCATGGCCGCTGGGCCTGAGCGTCCGGAGCCTATGCTCCGCAACGGGAGAGGCCACAACAGTGAGCGGCCAATGTGCCGCAAAAAAAAAATCTACACATAACAAATGCTGGCGAGGATGTGGAGAAAAGGGAACCTTTGTACACTGTTGGTAGGAATGTAAATTAGTGTAGCCACTTAGGAAAACAGTATGGAGGTTTCTCAAAAAACTAAAAATAAAACTACCATGTGATCCAGTAATTCCACTCCTGGGTATATATTCGGAATAAACGAAAACACTAAGTCAAAAAGATACATGCACCCGAATGTTCATAGCAGCACTATTTACAGTAGCCAAGATAGGGAAGCAACCCAAATGCCATCAACAGACAAATGGATAAAGAAGATGTGATATGTATATACACAATGGAATATTACTCAGCCATAAAAAAGAATGGAATTATGCTATTTGCAGCAACATGGATGGATCTAGAGAATATTAAGCTTAGTGAAATTAGTCAGACAGAGAAAGACAAATACTGTATGATATCACTTATATGTGGCATCTAAAAAATAATACAAATGAATGTGTATGCAAAACAGAAACAGACTTACAGATATAGAACACAAACTAGTGGTTACCAAAGGGGAGAAGAAAAAAAGAGGGGAAAATGAGGGGTATGGGATTAAGAGATACAAACTACTATATATAAAATAGATAAGCAACAAGGATATATTGTATAGCACAGGAAATTATAGCTATTATCTTATAATAACTTTTAATGGAGTATAGTCTATAAAAATACTGGATCACTACGTTGTACACCTGAAACCAATATAATATTGTAAGTAAACTATAGTTCAATTTTTTAAATGTGGCCTTTCTTATCTTTGGTGTAGCCATTCTGAAAAATAAAGACCTCTTACCTCTTTTTGAGAGCAATTTAGCAATATCTATCAACAGTCTTTAAAACTGACTAGTCTTTGATTCAGAGGTATCTGGAAATTTAAGGACATATTCAGAGGTATACATTAAAATTTGTATGGTAAGATATTGACCTTAGTGTTGAATATGATGTCCGTTGCAATGTTGTTGGTACAACAAGAAAATTATCTATCAGGTAGCAACTAAATAAATGATTGTATATTCACATAACTGCACACTAAGCAGAAATTTAAAAGAACGAGGTAGAAGAAAATGAACGGATACATTATTGTTTCAGTGATTGTTTGCTACATAACAAACCCCGCAAATACAAAGCAATTATTTACAATTTCTTAGGATGCTGTGAATTGACTAAAGGTATTCTTCTGATCTTTCTGATGTTGGTTGGGGCCATTCAAAGCATTGCATTCAGCTGGCAGGTGAGCTGGAGCTAGAACATCCAAGAAGACCTCACTCACACAGCTGTCATTTGGTGTGGTTGTCACCTGTAACACCTCAGTTCCCTTCCATGAAACTTCTCTTCATCCAGAAGTCTAGACCAGTTTCCTTACAGCATGGTAGCTGTGTTCCAAGAGGGAGTGATCCAAGAGGACAAGCCCCACCGTGCAAGTTCTTATCAAGCTTCTTCTTGCATCAAGCTTGCTAATGTCCCACTGGCCAAAGCAAGACACATGGTCAAACCCAGACACAGTGTGGGAAAGGACTACACAAGGCTGTGAGTCCAGGAAGCATGATTCATTAGGCATAACCTAATGAATGTGTAACGGTCTACCATAATTATTAAGCGAACAAATGAAAAAGCAGAAGAGTAAAATAGGATAAACATTGTTTTTTTAAAAAAAATTTTAACCATCATTTTCAAAGTGTGTACATAGAATATATAGGGAAGAACACTGCTAAACACTTGTTAGCAGTGTTTGAAACAATGGAGTGAAATCTGCATGGGAAGTGGTAGTCAGGAACAGACTTTTTAATGTTTGTGTTGCTTGAATTTTTTATAATAATCATATATTTTATAACTTTAAAACTATGAAAGAAAATGAGATTGTAGAAGAATAATTACATAAGTGAATATGTTATATAGCAACTGAAATATAGCAACTGAAGTAACATATAACTGAAAAATGTTAATGGGATTATTTCAAGATAAAGGAATTGTGAGAAATTTGTTTCCCTTCATGGTTTTCTATATCATCCACACTTAGTATGAGAAATACACATAGACTTTGACATTAGGAAAAAAAAAATGAACTCAAACCATTGGTCAAGTCTTTCTTATTCCTCATGCAAGTACTTCCAAATTACTGCAGCATTACTTTATCTATATTTTACATTACCAAAATGCTCACATGTCTAACAGTAATAAAATTTTCCCAGTGGCAAAGTGAAGATTATATGTGCTAATCTATTTTGCATCATGTTTTGCAATCTAATAAGATCATGAAGCAACTGGAAATAGTTCCATGATGATGGGTTTTTCCAAATATGCATTTTGGATTTCCCAAACTCAAATCCATATTTGCTAACTTATGAGGCACTTTCTGACGAAGCATTTTCCCAATTGTTTACAGCTGTCATTATGTCTTAACCAGGCCATCAGTTCTATGATAGCAGGAAAAAGTGCATTCCTTTTCTTCACTGTTTTTTGAGAACAGATTATTGTCCCCTCACATTCAACTGTGATCTGATATTGTGTGTGATTTCATTAATTTTTTTAAGTGGCCATCACTAATATAATCTGGTCCCATGTAACTGAAGGTACAGTACTCTATGTGATGGAAGAAGTGAAGAACATTCCCCCTCTACTTTTTTTAATAAGGAGAGATTTTTTTAATTAAACATTATGCTTTAAAATATATTAATCATAATTCATGGAAACCTAGTTAAATTTAACTGTGTTTATTATTATTTACACAAAACATTTTTAGATATTATTTATGAATATATAACACATGCAGTGAAAATGATAAGCTATATTCACAACATATTTGTGATAATGGCTCTTGCTGGGATTCAGGGAGTACAAAGGGTTAGGGATGGAGGTTTTTTTTAGCTGTATCTATAAGCTTTTCATAAAAAAACATTATGAGCTGAAAGAATTGTTAGATCTGGGTGACAGAAAAATAAGCTTCTGTTATATTATCTTCTGTATGTTGAAGTATTTTGTAATTAAAACATTTTTAATTAGAAAAAGAAATTTAAGTGCAGCTGGTGCCATCATCAGGATGGCTAGGACAGAGTCATGCACAACTAATGAGGTGATTCCTGAAATAAACCAGGCCCAGAAAAGAATCAGATGCTCAATAACCTACTCATGCCAGGGTTATTTTTAGGCTAAGAATTTGATCCAAGACATGTACACAACAGGACTACACTTTCCTTAATATGTTGTCTCTGGGGCAAAAATTAAGGGCCCAGTTTTGGCAGTGTGTGCTGGCTTTTTTTTTGGCTCTTGTTGGAGATAGAACAGGTCTAAATCCAACTCTCTCTCCTGCTTTTGGGGCTAGAGCCTGACCAGAGGGGAGCCTCATTAGAATCCAGACAGGCCCTGGACTTTGCTTGACAAAGACCAAGTATCAAGAGGTAGTTTCTCCCTATGGCCAGAGTTGGCCTTTCCCAAAAATGGGGAAGAAATACCAGCTAAAGATTTGAAGGAGAGATCTTTAAGAGTTTACATTCCAGCAAGTGCAGGAATATGCAACTTACATAAAATTACCACAGAGAACATGGTCACCATTCCTCTAACCAAGTTTTCCAGATTCCCAAATCAACTAATCTTTCTATTGGATTGATGTCCAAATCTGGTAAATAATTAAGATTTCCAGTGAATTTTTGAATATAACAAATGGAGTTCCTGCCTCCATTGCCCCACCTCCATGCGTAATACTCCCTTTTGAAACTTTAGCAGTATGGCCCTGTCCTGTGTGGGGATGGGATGGGGGAGGGATGGTTCGTGGGCGGGGTGGGGGGG
>NW_020172592.1:2759018-2800792 GCF_003031525.2 Neophocaena asiaeorientalis asiaeorientalis
ATGTGTGCATGTGGTGTATACATAGTGTGTTTTGTGTTTGTGTGTTCTGTGTATGTAAGCTCCCAAGTGGTTCTGATGCATTCTGTCCTTGGGCCTTGGATTGGAAAATTACTTCATTTAGATTAAATTATTTACTACTGACTCTATTTGGAGATTTACCCCACAAGCATCCTTCTCCTTATTAATGCAGCAAGGCACCATTTTCTATAGCTACAGATGGTGTTTGGACCGAGCAGGTGAGCTGGGAAATTGCTTCTATTAAGAGGATGGTATGCAGTTTCTGCATTTTAGAGTAGAAACACTGGTCTTGGTTCTTGGGGCCAACTCTCTAAAATGTCTAGAAAGTATTACCATGTTGAGTCTTTTACTTGTAAGAATGTACATTTTGTGAGAATAGGGTATTTATCTGTTAATTACCACTGTATCCCAAATACTTGGTAGAGTGTCTGGCACATAGTATATACTCAACAAATATTTGTTCAATGAACAAAAGACAAGGAATGGAGAGGTAGACTTCGTTCTCAGGAAAGCCAAGTAATAATGGAGTATCTAAATGCATATGTTTCAGACTAAATCCTTAATCCATCTGTGCCATGATATAAAAGGCAGTCTTCATTTGAGGCCAAATGGCAATGACAATTATTGAACTGTTTGTTCTAGTTCATTTGTTTGTCTATGTGTTGATGTTTTCTTTCCTCTGCATTAGGCTAAAGGCAGAAAAGTTTGGAACTCTGATGTAGCCCTGACAAGAAGGGAAAGAAGAGGAAATCTGAAGGGCATGCTCCCTTTTAGGGAAGATAACCTGCCCTCTAGCAACTCGCAGGGCCTCAGGAGAAGCACAGCCAGGAGGGGGCACTCTCTGAAGAAGCCTGACCTAGAGCAGAGACTGAGTCAGTGTTAAGTTTTTGTCTGCATTGTAATACCCTGGGTGTCCTTAAGCTTTAATGAAAGCTATGTTAAAACCACAGGCCAATGTCAGTTGGGAGTTGAGAATTAAGGTCTGAGAATGGGGAGCTGCAGCAGCATGGAGGGGCTATTAGGTGGCAGCAGGATGCAGAGAGCAAAAGAGTGCAGAGCCATCACTGGAAGTGGTCCTGGCAAGCACAAATCTCAGTGCATGTGAGAAACAAGTATTTTCTGAAGCCCTTAATGAACACTGGTAGAAAGAATGCAAAATAAGATGAGAGCTTTGGACAGGAATTTGGAAAGAGCTCTTGCTATAAATATTTGCGGCTTTAAAGGGAAAGGTGTCTTCTCCAGGCTGGAAAAGTTGAATTTTGGAGTGAACCCAGTGGTTGATATGGGGACCTAAACCTACTCTGCTTATTAGATTAATACTCTGAAATAGTATGTTAGTGTTCAATGATTCAATAAGCATTCAAGTGTTTGCTAGGAGCAAAATACTGTACTAGGTGAAAAGGGATAAAGACAAATGTGCTTATGTACATTTTTCTATGTACATATGCAGACATTCTGGACATATACTAAATATATATAGACACACATGCAAACATATACACAAACATAAATGACATCATAACAAACATCATTTTTAGAGCTCTGATTCACCATTATTAATGGCTGTATTACCATATCATAGTAATGTTTCCTTAATCATTCAGTCATTTAAGGAATATTTATTAAATGCCTATAAAGCAGTTAGAATTTATTCAGCTGCAAGTAACAGAAAATCTCATAGTGCAAGATCAGGATTGCCCCAAAATGACTAGAAGCTCACTCTAGAGAACAAAGTATCTGAGACTGGGGATCCCCTTTCTCTCAGCAGGAGGGGCTGCACCCCAGCTTGGCCCCCCACAGGACTCATGGCTTCCTCCATCTTATGAACCTCAAGGCAGCTCTGTTCCCAGAAGACTCATGTGTCACCTGATACCCCCAAAGTTAAGCAGCTTATGTACTGTCCCACTGACAAGGCTGTTCTCAATGCTTGCACTCTAAGGAAAGGAAGAGTGTAGACCTACACTGCATGTTCCAGAGATTGTCAGGCCCCTGAATGTTTCCCAGTATGAGGATGGGAAGATGAGAGACTGGTCCTTCTTTTCCCTTGCCAAGCTTGGGTGTGTGAGGGTGATTGCTGGCATTGGTTAAGTGGTTAGACTATATGAGGGCCAATATTTCTGCTATTTTCTTGGCCTTTTTCTTTTGCTTTTTGTCTTGTGGTCACAAGATATCTGCTATTTGCTATCTTGATTTTTAATTTTTAAAATGTAGATATATGGTACATGGACCTCAAGCTGTAGTTTTGTTGTGGACCCTGCAAAGGTTAAGGACAAGGCTGTTTGTCTCTATCCCCTACACTGAAATAACTCATCAAGGTGAACAATGATTTCCACATTGCTTAACTGAATAATTTATAGTCCTCATTCCCTCCAACCAGTAAAATTTGACATAGTTTATCTCTCTCTGATTTTTAAAATACATTTTTCACCTGGTTTCTAGGATACAAATCTTGAATCTTCTCTTTCCTCACTGGCCACTCTTTTACAATCTCCTTTGGGGGCCCCTCCTAATCTTCTCAGGTTCTAAATGCTGGAGAACCCAAAGATTCACTCCCTAAGAACTTTTCCCATTCTTTGTGTGATTTCATTCAGTTTCATGGCTTGTTTCAATGACAATTTTAAATTCTGTTCTCAAGTTCTTGAACCCCTGATTTATTTATCCATCTGTCTCTTGACTTCCCAGTTGATATTTTAATAACCATCTCAAACTTAACATGACTAAAACCAAACTCCTTATTCCTCAAATCCTTCCTTCTCCACAGACATCCCCATTTCATTGGCAATATTTTTGTTGAGTTAATCAAGGCAGAAATCTGTAGTTATACTTGATTCCTCTTTTACTCTCTCCCATTCAATCCACTAAGAAATGCTCTTGGCTCTATCTGTAGAATAAATTCAGGATCTGTTACAACCTCAAGTGATACCTGGTCTAAGTTTCCATCATTGCTCACCTGATTATTAGAAGAGCCTCCTAACTGTATTTTCTGCTTCAGTTCTTGTTCCCTACAGTCTATTCTCAACACAGTGCCCAAAAAACTTTTAAACATGTCAGATCATGAGCAAAAGGCAAAGTTCCCAAAATAGCCTAAAATTGTTACATAATCATGCCTTCAATTCTTTTCGTGCTCTTATCCAGCCTACTGGCTGTTCCTTCTAAAACAGAAGATTTAAACAGCTAGAAACTATCTATGAAGATAGTTCAAGTTCATTGGTTCCTAATATTTTGCTACACATTTCACTAATTGTAATATTTTGCCATGTACTCTTAGTCAAGTATATAAAATGCAGCCCCTTCCTCCTGCCACATTCATTTTATTTGCATTTATAGAATTTCAAGTATTAGGACCCTGGCAAAGTTTTCAATTCCAAAAGGGTTTATTCCATTCAAGAAAGAGGTTATCATTATTGCTATTAATACTTCATGAATCCCTGCTGACAGTAAGAGCATTCTTAATGAGGTGTATTTACTTTATCAGCTATCTATCTAGATAGACATACTTTTGTATATTAGTATATATATAAAACAGTATCAAATATATATAATTATACATATTTGCTGACCTTGAGGAATTAAAATTTATGTGGGGAGTTCAAATTTGGGAATATAAACAGCTTGGTCTGTTGGTTATTGACTTAAAATCCACGTAATTTATTCCTCCTAAATACGTAAGAAGAATATGCCTATCGATATGCTTACTTCCTAATTCAATGTGAAAGCATAGTGTGACCAAATTAAGGTAAAAACTCTTCTCCATTTGGAAGTTCAGTTCTGTCTTTTTAACTCTGTGTGCACATTGTTCTTAATTTCCTAGGCTTTTTATTATCTTTTCACTACTAGAAGGCATGGTTTTGATCTAGAAACTAAGAGTATCACTGAAGTCCTAAATATTCATTTATTAGGTATTTTATAAATAATATCTCATTTAGTTCTTAGAATATTCTTAGAATAACTCAGTTATGTATTACTGTTTTCATTTTACAGAGGAGGAAACTGAGGTTCAAAAAGATTAAATAATTGACATAAAGTCAAAACAACAGGCAGGTCTGTCTGATTCCACAACTAGGCTGTTTCTACTGTATCACACCACTTCCTCATAAAAGTGATGGCTAAATAACAAATTCCAGTATCTCCAGACAATTTTCTATCAAGAAATTCAACATTAAAATGCCCCATTAATTCTTTCTGCACCAAATCCTATTCATTTTTGTCTTTCCTTAGTTGTTTTTTCATAAAGATAAAGGAGACCAAGCCAAATCTCCAAAATTCCTACTTTATATAGGAAATTATGTCTTGTTTTTATTTTCTGCAGACCAAATATTTATGCCAATACTCATCAACTGTTCATAGCATTTAAATTCATATTTTTAAATTTGCTGTTGATTCTCATCATATTTATAAAATCTTCAAGCCATGGCCTTTAAGTCCTGCCTTTAACTTACTAATTGAATAATACTAACCAAACAACACTTAATATTTAAGTGTCTAATTCTAATTTATGTCACTCTTCTCTGGTACTGCCTGCAAAGAAGGCTTCCAGTAGATTCCCACCCCACAAAAACCTCCTGATTGACCTACTAGGATGCTAACATGTAGAGATTCAATCTTTACTTTTTTTTCATTTACCCACATTAAAATTCTCATATCCCAAGGAGAGTGTCTATACTGAGCTAACACAACAGTAGAACAATCTTTCAGATTGTTAGCCAGGCACTATAGGGCTCAGGAAGAAGAAAGAAGTTCCCTTAAAGGGTCAGTGAAAGGACACCAAAGACGAAGTTCCCTTACATCACAATTTTGCTTCATTTCCCCTTTACTGCCCAATAGCCTTGGAAATGGATCTCAGTGGTGGTGTTATGATCCCTTTACCCTCCACCGTGGCTTTACTCACGGATAAAGAGCATTCCAACTTCTTGAAAAAAAATCTTGCAACCGAATTTAGTTGCCCAACAGCATATGAGTCTGAATCATTTTCCCATCTCTGACACAAGTAATCTAGCATTTTTACTTATTCCCAAAACTTTGCAATCAAAAGTCATTTAACCACAGGGCATTTAGTACCCAACAACCACACCCTAGGCCCACACTCTAAACAGCTTCAGGGGGGTTCTGGAGCTTCCCAAAAAGGATCTGTGGGAATGGTGACAGAAGATCACTAGCCTCAAAGTCAAAAAACCCCTGAGTTTGAATCACAGCTCTGCCATTTACCATCTCTCTGGCTTGGGGCAAGTCACTTAACCTCTCTGAACTTCGGATGCTTCATCTAAAACCTGGACATAATATAGTCCACTTCACAGGGCTTTTTCCAAGAATGACATGTAAGAACACTTAGCAGAAGGAACTCTAACAAAAAGAAGGCACTCCATAAAAGTGTTTATTTTTAAGTTAGTCTGTTTTTCCTCTGTGGTCACAGGATGAAAAGCTTTGAATAATTTAGAGTTAACTCCTTTCCCCTAACAATCTCCCAGCATTCTGGAGCCTAAAACCCATATTTACATGTACGTGCCTGAGAAGTTATAGTTGTCAAACACCAAATGCTTAATTTCAAGAGAACAAAACAATGTTTACCTCTAAAACCACATATTATAACAAAGAAATTCTAAAATTCCTCAATTCAAAATCAATTTTTATTAATTATTTTGATGGTACTTATTTACAGTATAAATGCCCCAACAGAAATAACACATTAACCTTATAAGTTATTTACATTTCAGTAGGAATGACTTTCTGAGGTAATATTTTATGAGACCAAATATATCCAAGAAGGAAATAACATGCAAGTAAGGTCTCTTCCTGGCTTCTCCAAGAAAAGGACCCATGTAGGAAGGTAATCGAGTCTGTGAGGCTCAACTTCTCCTGCTCCATGATTTTGCATTGCATGTAAACTCTGTGAAGAGGTAGCAGAATTCCTAATCAGGAACAAAGCCCGGAACTCAGAGATAACCTTCCAGGACAGACAGAGCCTTCCTAGTCCTATACAGAAAGCTTTATACTCGGGTTGCCAGCTTTAGCAGATGAAAATACAGGACACCCAGTGAAATTTGAATTTCAGATAAACACCATTTTAAAAAAATTAAAATGGAACATAATTATATTTCTTAGTATACTTATTCATTGTTTTTCTGAAATTCAGATTTCACTGGGTATCCTGTATTTTATCAGGCAACCCTATTTTATATCCTTGAAAGGCCTAGGAACAGTAGAATCCTCAAACTTTTCCAGAACTCAGCTATTGAATAACAGAAAGATGTGGTAGCCAACACTGTCACTGTGAAGGAAAGGTTGTAGGAGGAAGTTTTCTATCTGTGGAGAGAGAGGCACCTTTTGGGTCTTTCCTTCTCTAAATGGATGATACACTGAAGCTGTGTTTCTTTATTCTTTCGTCTTACTGGGCAGCAACCATATTCCAGCTCATATACTGTGCTCATCCTGGGAAAACATTACTGAGCTAGACAAACACCATATGTACCCTAATGAAGCTCTCAGCCCATTGGAGACTTAGGCACTAAACAGCAATCCTCACATTTAACATGACAATTACAACAGTTACAAGTGCCATAAGCTAATAAAATGTGTGACTTAAGCTGATTCATTGATTTCATTCTATGTATGTGGCTCTGTACTAGGTAATGTCAGGCATATAAAGATGAGCGTAGATGAATGAACCAAGATTACTTTTTTCTCTCCTTGAAGTTCACATGTTCTATTCATAATAGAAGTGTAACATTTATAAAATGATCCTCTCTTTACTAAATCTGCATGATTGAGGAAACATGCATTACAAGCCATTTTTGCGACTTTTGTTGCTAATAAAAGGGTGAAACATCCTTATTGGTATCTAAAACAAATGACTACAGCTATGTCACAACTAATATTAAGGTACTAGATTAAATCTCTGAAAAAAAATTAAGAATTTGGCAAAGACTTTTTTTCATTCATCTACGGTCCATGGTATATTGTAACCCAGAAAAACACACAGGTTCTTCTCACTTTAAAAACCGCACGATAGTAATTCTAGGATTAATATAGGATTAATATAGTTCAAAGAATGAAGGCAACTTTATGAAAATTCAATCTGTGTTTTAAAAATTCAACCGCCTTTTATACTAGTGCATGAAAGTTAACAAAGGCAAACTTCATCCTTTCCCCAGGTTCCACTGTTCCCATCCTTTCTCCTCTTGGTATTAGTCTCCTTACTCATTTCTACCCATTTCAGAAGCCTTGTTGTTCTCCTTACTTTCCCTGTCCCTCTCCTACTTAAACAAAACAACACAAAGCAAAATATGAAAAGTTCTGATGAACAATTATAGCTACATATTGATTAGTGATTACTCTTTAATAACTGATTAGTGATTACTCTTTAATTAAAACTGCATTCGAACCAATGAGCTATCTCCTGAGGACTTTACTTTTTCAAGTTGTTAAAGGAACAACCGTGTTCTAGTTAAATCTGTCCTTTCAATACCAAAGGATACTAATTAAACTTTGCCGCCATCTGAAATGGCCAAAGACTTTCCATCCTGGGGCAATACTGAATTTCCTTTTCTTCAAGTTAGGCCTTTCTTAGCTAATTGCACTGCTTGGCCAGACTATCACTCTGTCAGTGATCCAGAAATCATTCTTGAATACTACCTCTCTCTTCTTCTCCTTCATTTTTTCTATCTATTCCTGAGTAATAAAACTCTCCAAAATTTAGTGCCTGAAAGCAACAAAGATCTATGATTTCTCATGACTCTGTGGGTTGGTTGGCAGTTCCTTTGCTGATTTCTTCTGAACTCACTCGTGAAGCTGCTTTCAGCAGAAAGTTCAGTTACAATGTTCCCCACTCTGGCAGATAATACTGGCTATTGGCTGGAGTGCCCAGGATCTCCTCGTCCTCTGATCTTCACATCTGCTACACTGGCTTCCTGACATGGCCATCTCTGGGAGCATTCCATAGGTCAAAAGCAGAAGCTTCAAGCTCAGAAGTCGCATAACATCATTTCTACCACATGCTTTATTTTTCTTCATGGCACTTAATATCACATGATATGATGTGATGATGTATATTAGAGGACTCCTTTATTTTTGTCTCTCTCAATAGAATGTAAATCTGTGAGAGCAGAGACTGTCTTTTTCTTTACTTCAGTATCTCCAGCACCTATAACAGAGTCTGGCACAGAATAGGAGTTCTATGAATAATTACTGAATGAATGTAAGAATATATCTTCTTCTTCCTTAGTCACCAGGTCCTGCCAATTCAGTATTCTAAGCAGCCAATTACCAGATTTCCATCAACTCCCACGGGGACACTGTGATAGCCTCCTAACTCATGTTCTTGGTCAGGTTCCTCCCCACATCCAGGCTACCCTCCTATGAACCTGAGGGTTGTTTCTGAAGAAGAGGTTTGATCATAGCATTTCTCAGCTTCAGAACTTCAGTGGCTTCCTTGCTGCCAATACAATAAAGTCTCATACACTTACTGTGGAATTCAGAACCTTCATGACATGATCTGAATATCCCTTTCCTGCCTCTGTTCTTCATCAACTAACCTCACACTCCCAAACCACAGATCTTGCTTCCAGTGTGCACTGACCTCTCTCCTATTTTCTGTTCATTGAGTGCTCCAAGCTCTTTAATGTAACTTGCATGTCACCTTTACTGGCTGACAAATTCCTTGTCATCTTCAAGATCCAGCAATTTCATTACCTCTCCAGTGGAAACTTGCCCAACATTCCATTTACTCTGGGTTTCCTCAGAATTCTGAACCGAGGTAAATAACTGTTTTATTATAATTGTTTCCTTATAAGCCTGTCTCTCCTCCTCAACAAACCATTATCTCCTTGTGTCTTTTTCTTTTCTTTTTTAGAATTTCTATACTACATGCAAATTAGGGCTTGGTACAAACTATGTATTAAATAAATGTTGGTTGAATGAATACTCCCAAAGGTAGATTTGGGAAGGATCAAGATTAATGACTCAGTGAAGCTCACTACATCCCAGGATAATTCCATACTCAAGACCACACTGGACCCAGGCATTATGAACAAAGAGAGATGGAGACATAACATACTCTGAGGCTTTTGTTATTTGGTTTAAATCTTCAGGCTTCTTCTCTTCTGGCAGCCTCATCAGAAGTCTAATTCACAAACACTAACTACAAAGAAGGTGATTTGTTATAAACCCATATGGATAGGTAATTGCAGGGAAATCAGAGAGGCTGGTGTTCCTACTTACTTCATAGGACATGGCAGGGTAATGAACTTGAAATGCCTGAAAGCGGGAACTGTGGCCAGTGATTAATTGATCCTGTATCTGCTCAGCCTCACATTGTCTCCAAAACTGTTGGAAACAAGAGACTCCTAGAGTAAATAAACAATTTTTCCCCTAGTCAAGGATGATCAAATCCCTGAATAAGCAGTATATATTTTTTGCTCAGTGAAATACTGAAGCTTTCTTCTTCTGCACTGATTTTGAGAATGTTTTTAGAAATGTAAAAACTAGCATTGACATTGTTTAGTTCTCACCACACAATAACTTTTCTTATAACCCCATCATGACATTTTTAGTAGACAGTGAGTCAAATATCCTGACCACCTACTCTGTGACATTTCCAGCAAGAGGTAGAAGCCTGCCCTATGTAAGGTACACCAGCTGGTGGACCTAAAGAAAGGCACTCCTACTGGTGGTATTTCTGTCATATCCCATATCTCAAGGCCTTCTGTTAGCAGGAAAGCTGAGTACAGATCATTCTACCCTTGAATTTTTTTCAGTCAAGGATGATCAGCTCCCAAGAGAGCAGTTTGTGTATTTTTGCTCAATGAAATATTGAAACTTTTTTCTTGTACACTAATGTTAAGAACTTTTTTGGAAACATATCAACTAGTATTGACCTTGTAAGTACTGAGTTCCTTTTTAGCTCCAATTTCATCTCCAGATATAAAAGAAGGAACATTCTTTCTATATTTCTTCAACAAGCATGAGATTAAACACAGTAAGTTAAATATTTTTTTCTTTTTCCAAAGAAAATGTACTTAATCAGCATGTCCTTTTGCATTTATTGATGATAGTCGTGAACATAAAAATGTTCAAAATAATACTGAATGATGCCAATAAGGTCCTTTCTGCTGTAAAATTATACTACTTCTCCTCCTCCTGGGCTGACAATTTTGGTGACTAACAATACCACCATTATCTGCAGATGTGATGTGGGCACACTGCTAATCTGTCCTTATTTCTTTAGCCCTCATATGGCATATATGAGGCTCATGTACAGTCACGTTCTCCTTCTGAATTCATAGAAGGACAGTGTGGATACAAGTCCCCAGAGGCTGGTGTCAGGTGCCAAAGAGAAAAATGGAAGAGGTAGCCCATTCCAGCAATGATTTAAACATTAAACATTTTGATGTGTTTTTCTAACATGAATTACATATTAGCATAATTCTTAAGTACTATATATTGTACATAGCTTTAACATTTTTATAACAACCCAGCATCAGTTATTATTATGAACATGAACTACTGCAGGATCCATTGAGTTATGAAAGCTATTGAAGTGTACACAATGACATGCACTTGGGCCTGAGAATGAAACAAAAATTGACCAGGCATTTTGCATGTCATTTCAATTAATCCCTACAACCACTCCACAAGTTAGATTATACAATTTTCATTTTACACATGATAACACAGACAGAGAGATTTTAAATAGCTCGCCTAAGGTTATAACGCTAATCAATAGGTTGTAAGTGGAGATTTTACATGCAGGACTCTTTGTCAAAAAAAGCCACACTCTCGATCAAGATGGCGGCATGGGAAGACGCTTAGTTCGCGTCTCCCCACAACTAGGGCACCTGCTGGACACTGGTGGGGGACATTAGAAATACAAGGAGATGGGAGGAACCCCCAAATGAACCAGTAGCACATGAGGGACTGAGTGGGGAGGGGAAGTGGAGGCTAGACAGGACCAGCGCCCCTGAGGGGTGGCTGAGATGGGGGAGGGGTTCCCACGCTTGGAGGGACCCTTAGCGGCTCAGATCAGGGGGGAGCCCGCTGAGCGTTTCCCCTGCCTAATCGGACGGGGAAGTCTGCCCTGCTCTGGGCCGGGTCTGCCCTGCTCTACGCCCTCAGAGGCCCCCTTGGGGCCGTGTTGGTCCTGGGGACGTAGGAGGAAGGCTGGGGCAGAACAGGAGAGGCAGGTGGGAGGGGCCCTCTGGGACCGGAGGAGCCAGAGAGGAGCAGAGGGCGTTTGCCCCACCCACTCAACCCCGGGAAGCCTGCTGGGCTCCCAGGTGGGGTCTCTGGCCCTTTGAGACCAGAGGCATGCCTGGGCCCCTTCTGTTCCCTAGAGCTTAAGCCCCACCTCCCACACCCCCCAGGGCCTTTTCCAGCCCTGTGGGTCCTAAGCACAGGCCCTGCTCACCATCCAAACCCCACCCCTGCTTAGGCTCCGCCCTCCACAGCCAAGGCCTTTTCCACCTTTTTTTTTTCTTCTCTTTTTTACTATTGGGGTTCTGTTTTACCTTCTGGTTATGGTTTCATCTATATTTTTATTTTTATATTCTTTCTAACATATCTGTTAGTTTCCTAGTCTAATTTTATTTCTTACTCTTTGTTATTGTTCATTTTCTTTCTTGTCGCCAGAGCAGCTTGCAGGATCTTGGTTCACGAGCTGGAGGTCAGGCCAAATCTCCTGCAGTGGGAGCTCCGAGTCCGAACCACTGGACTAACAGAGAATCTCAGACCCCAGGGAATAATCATCGGAATAACATCTCCCAGAGGTCCTCATCTTGGAGCCAAGACCGAGCTCTACCCAACAGCCTACAAACTCCAGTGTTGGAAGCCTCAGGCCAAACAACCAGTAAGACAGGTACACAATCCCACCCATCAAAAAAAAAAAAGTGAGATGACAAAAAAATATGTCACAGATGAAGGACCAAGGTAAAAAACTATAAGACCAAATAAATGAAGAGGAAATAAAGATCAGAGCAGAAATAAATGAAATAGAAATGAAGAAAACAATAGGAAAGATCAATAAAACTAAAACCTGGTTCTTTGAGAAGATAAACAAAATTGATGAACACTTAGCCAGACTCAACAAGAAAAAAACGGAGAGGTCACAAATCAATAAAATTAGAAATGAAAAAGGAGAAATCACAACTGACACCGCAGAAATACAAAGGATTATAAGAGACTACTATAAACAATTATATGCCAATAAAATGGACAACCATGAAGAAATGGACAAATTCTTGGAAAGGTACAATTTTACAAGACTGAACCAGGAAGAATTAGAAAATATAAGCAGACCTATCACAAGTCATGAAATTGAAACTGTAATTAAAAATCTTCCAACAAACAAAAGTCCAGGACCAGGTGATTCCACCAACAAAATCTATCAAACATTTAGAGAAGAGCTAACACCAATCCTTCTCAAACTCTTCCAAAAAACTGCAGTGGGAGGAACACTCCCAAATTCATTCTACAAAGCCACCATCACTCTGATACCAAAACCAGAAAAAGATATCACAAAAAAAGAAAATTAGAGACCAATATCACTGATGAACATAGATGCAAAAATCCTCAACAAAATACTAGCAAACAGAATCCAACAGCACATTAAAAGGATCATACACCATGATCAAGTGGGATTTATCCCAGGGAGGCAAGGATTCTTTAATATACGCAAAGCAATCAATATGATACACCATATTAACAAACTGAAGAATAAAAACCATAGGATCATCTCAATAGAAAGTTCCCTCATACCCCATTGTATGCAACCCTCTCACCACCCCTAACCATTGGCAACTACTGCTCTGTTTTCTGTCCTATAGTTTTGCCTTTTCCAAAATATCATATTAATGGTCCATATAATATGTAGCCTTTTGAATTTGGCTTTTTTCACTCAGGTCAATATGTGCATCAGCAGTTTGTTCCTTTTTATTGCTGAGTTGTATTCCATTGCATGAATATACCACAGTTTATACATTCACCAGTTGAAGAACATCTGGGTTGTTTCCAGTGCTTGATGATTATGAATAAAACTGCTGTAAATATCTGTGTACAAGTTTAGAATGCACATATATTTTCATGTCTCTTGAGTAAAAACATCTAGTACTGTGATAGCTGAGTCATATGATAAGTGTATGCTTAATTTCTTTTTAACATCTTTATTGGAGGATAATTGCTTTACAATGTTGTGTTAGTTTCCGCTGTATAACAAAGTGAATCAGCTGTATGTATACATATATCCCCATATCCCCTCCCTCTTGCATCTCCCTCCCACCCTCCCTATCCCACCCCTCTAGGTGGTCACAAAGCACCGAGCTGATTTCCCTGTGCTATGCAGCTGTCCCACTAGCTATCTGTTTTACATTTGGTAGTATATATATGTCAGTGCTAATCTCTCACTAGTCCCAGCTTACCCTTCCCTCTCGCCATGTCGTCTAGTCCATTCTCTACGTCTGCATCTTTATTCCTGTCCTGTCCACTATGGAGAACAGTTTGGAGGTTCCTTAAAAAACTAAAAGTAGAACTACCATATGACCCAGCAATCCCATTACTGGGCATACCCTGAGAAAACAATAACTCAAAAAGAGTCATGTACCACAATGTTCACTGCAGCACTATTTACAATAGCCAGGACATGGAAGCAACCTAAGTGTCCATTGACAGATGAATGGATAAAGAAGATGTGGCACATATGTACAATGGAATATTAC
Source organism: Neophocaena asiaeorientalis asiaeorientalis (assembly GCF_003031525.2). NCBI lineage: Eukaryota > Metazoa > Chordata > Mammalia > Artiodactyla > Phocoenidae > Neophocaena > Neophocaena asiaeorientalis. Next base: position 2,772,737 of record NW_020172592.1, read on the forward strand.
TCAGCCATAAAAAGAAACAAAATTGAGTTATTTGTAGTGAGGTGGATGGACCTAGAGTCTGTCATAGAGAGTGAAGCAAGTCAGAAAGAGAAAAACAAATACTGTATGCAAATGCATATATAGGAATCAAAAAAAAAAAGGGTTCTGAAGAACCTAGGGGCAGGACAGGAATAAAGACGCAGATGAAGAGAATGGACTTGAGGACACGGGGAGGGGGAAGGGTAAGCTGGGACGAAGTGAGAGAGTGGCATGGACATATGTACACTACCAAATGTAAAATAGATAGCTAGTGGGAAGCAGCCTCATAGCACAGGGAGATCAGCTTGGTGCTTTGTGTCCACCTAGAGGGGTGGGATGGGGGGTGGGGTGGGAGAGAGACACAAGAGGGAGGGGATATGGGGATATCCCCCATGTATGCATATGGCTGATTCACTTTGTTGTACAACAGAAACTAACACAGTATTGTGAAGCAATTATATTCCAATAAAGATGTATTTAAAAAAAAAAGCCACACTCTATATTGCTTTCTCCCTGATGTCTGACATTAAATGGAGTTTTTAAATTTACTTTTCTTTTTAATCTCTTCCTATGTTGAAATCCTGTTTGTTGCTAACAATGTATGTGTGTTTAGTAATACCCCAAGCCTTCCTTTTTAATTTGCTGCTTCTAACAAGTAGTGAGCTAGGGAGAGCAAACAACAATTCTGTTAGATGTGTCAGGAGGAAATATACTCTCGCCAAGGACCTGGTGTACTTGCTCTATGAGCACAGGAGTTTTAACACATACACTATGTGAAGTCTCCTTTTGAAGTATAAGGCCTATATTTGCAAATTTCATGGTTTTCAGACAGGTTCTAAAGAGTGAAATTTACCAGAAAAGCAAATTTCAGCTAACTGAAACGTTTCCATCCACATTTATATTTCTTTCCTTCTGCTGGGAATTTTCATGAATGTTTGCTATTGTTGTTTATGATAACAGGCTTAAAAATGTAACAGAATGGTTTTAAAAGATGATACTTTTACAGATATGCTGTGTAAATGTGCTGGATTTAAATGAGTCACTTAATGATCTAACAGAATTGCTTTTAAGTTATTTTAATTTTTCCCCCATTACATGTTTCTTCAGTTAAATTAAAAATTTTCCAAATGCTTCTTACTCTTATTTTATTCAGTAATTTCATTAAAACCTCTACTGATTAAGCAAAAATAAAATATTACTGCCTTTTTGTGGATCCTTTTGAGAATATTACTAAAATATAAAATCAGTCAGTATCATGAACTATTGCTTTTATCAGAAGGAAGTGACTATACTGTTTGCAATTTCCTTTTGGATCTTTTTCTTCCCCTTAGTTGTTTTTTTTGTTATTAACTTTTTTCAGTTATACATATAAGTAATAATGAATAATTATTAAAATTTCAAATGCTGCATTAAAGTAAGCAGAACAAGGTAGGTCATTTTCAACAATTTCAATTTTGTTCAAGTGCTATGCCAGGTTCTAAAGATCCAAAAATAAATTAAGAGATGATTCCTTTCCTCCTGACAAAAGGAAACAAAGGCAGGATAGTCTGATGGTTATGATTTACAACCGTGGAGTTAGACACATCCGACATGGAATTCTGACTCAGGCATGTGATGGCAGAGTATTTTTAGATGAGACACTCCTGAGTCTCAAATTCCTCATCCATAAAATGAGAACCAAATTAGAACAATAACAGTACGTCCCTGAAGTTGGTAGTTTTATTGCTTCAATTACCTGAGATATGGTAGGAGGGGGGGCATTGTCTGTATGGATAAGTTTGTGGATGCTAGAATTCAATTGTAACGGTTCCCTCCCTGGCTTTCCCACTCACCTGCCCTTGAAAATTTATCATATCCAAAGATCCTTTGTTTGCAAAGTAGGAATAATAATAAGTGTATTCTATAAGTTATTAGTCTGTCTGTATTCGTTCACTAAGGCTGCCACAATAAAACTCCACAGACTGGGTGGCTAAAACAACACAAATTGATTTTTTTCTCACAGTTCTAAAGGCTAGAAGCCCAAAATCAAGATTTTGGCAGGGTTGGTTCCTTCTGAGGCCTCTCTCCTTGGCTTGTAGACAGCCATCTTCTCCCTGTGTCTTCACCTGGTCTTCCCTCTGTGTCTGTGTCCTAATTTCCTCTTCTTACAAGGACACCAGTCATATTGGATTAGGGCTTACCCCGAAGACTTAATTTAACTTTAACTGCCTCTTTAAAGACCATCTCAAATACAGTGACAGGCTGAGGAACTAGGGGTTAGGACTTCAACATATGACTTGGGGATGAGGGTGGGAGACACAATTCAGCCCATAAAACTGGCCTATAAGAAACACTCAATAAATGCTGGCTGTCATTGTTGCTGCTGCTAGTTTTATTATTATGATTATCACTATCATCATCATTATTATTATTAAATAATGTATTAATCTCAAAAGGCAGTAAGGCACCAAAACTGATTTAACAGTAAGCTGTTTTCTTATAATTTTTTCACAAACAGGGCATTTTAATCATAATGACATTTAAATAGTGTTATCTGCCACATCATGTGGTTCAGGAGAATTCTAAGTTCAAGCTTCTGGTAGTTTCCACATTATTTAAAATACTAATAGGGTAAATGTCAAAGATTCAATTCATATTTAGGCCAATGGCTTCATTTTGTTCAGTGGTTGCAGAATGTACCCCAAGCCTGGTTCATCACATCACAAATAAAAGCCACTGTTTCACCATGGGAACAGGGCAAGAGGGTATGCACGGATCAGCAGAAATCTATTGGCATGACCAGGAAAACAACCCAGAGTGCATGCCCTTCCTCTAAATGAATAAATTATTTCTTACCAGATCTGTTTTTTAGAGTGAGATGCAAAAATGCTTAAGAAAAGAGTTCCCCCCCAAAGGAACAATAAGTAGAAAATTAGATTTTGCTTCCATTTTCCCTTTTTAAAGCACTTAAACTAGAAAAATGAAATTATTGACATCTATAGAAACATTTAAAGTCTAAACACTTTACTCGTTATTCCTCTTATAATTTCCTTAAAAGATATTGAAACAATTTGCCCTGAGAGGATTAAGTGGGGAAAAGGCTCCATTTTATTTTCAGATATGGATACACACACTTCATTTTACCAATAAAAGTGTCAAGAATCAGCTCCATTTTGAAAATGGTTTGCTCTATAATAAATATAGATGACAGACTTATGTGTATCAATAGCCTACCTTCAAGATTCTCAAATTACTGTAATTTGTAATCATTGACATTTACATAGGAATTTAGATGATAAAGAAAAGAAAATTAAAAAGGAATGATTCTCTTCCATCAAAAATAAACTGAAGGGCTTCCCTGGTGGCGCAGTGGTTGAGAGTCCGCCTGCCGATGCAGGGGACACAGGTTCGTGCCCCGGTCCGGGAAGATCCCACATGCCGTGGAGCGGCTGGGCCCGTGAGCCATGGCCACTGAGCCGTCGCGTCCGGAGCCTGTGGTCCACAACGGGAGAGGCCACAACAGTGACAGGCCCGCGTACCACCAATAAATAAATAAATAAATAAACTGAATATTTGAATTCATCTCCTCTGTCCACATATACTTTTTTATGAAGCCACATTAAATCAAAATAAGTACTGCTTATAAAACAAGCCCTAATGATATGTTCCTAACTTGATTCTGCTACTAGCAGAAAATAACTGAGGGAAATTTCTGTAAGCTACAGTTTTATTGGACAATATTATTTTATATTTTTATGAGTCTCATATTCAACACAGAAATCTCCAATGATTTGGATCACGATGCAGAATTTCTTGAGGTATGATTGTCCCTCTCTAGCCAAAAATAGAAAAGAAAAAAAAAATCACTAAAATAGGGCCCCTGGCAAATGCTCTAGACCTCCTGAGCTCAAAATCTGAGCCACAAAGTAACAGTCACCAGACTTCACCCCAACAGTAAACAGTAACTCTCAGAGTTGGCTCCTAACTTACACAGCTCTGCAATACATCCAGACCGAAATGATAGTGCAATTTTCCCAGCTGGAAAATTACATCAGCGATTAGGAAATAATTAAGATATATCCTGCTTCATCCTAAGGCAGGGACACCTAGCAAGACAGTGGAATTCTAGGCAAATTGTATTTGCCTCCACATTATTAAAGCAACTTTTAAATATGCCTTATTATAAGCAAATGTATTTTTTAAAGGACCTGAACAACAGAACAAATTCTACAGACACAAGGTTAACCATAGTCCCTGCCTAATAACATCTCTCTATATTTAGCATAAATACAGAGTTTTAGATTTTTGCATCAACCATAATAGCTACTCATTTTTAATTCTTACCATTGGTAAATGCTTTAAGAAAATAATCTCTTTGTTACAAGGCTGCAAGCAGGTAAAGAAATGGAAGCCCAAGAAAATTAGGTAACTAGCCTGAGGTACCACATTCAGTAAAAGGCAGGACAAGAATTTGAACACTGTTCCATGCAATTCCCCAAGCCTGTGCTGTTTCTGCTATGCTCAGCTTACAATGTTACTATCATCCTCAAATTTTTCAAGAGAGAACATGAATAAAGACGCAGAAGTTGGCTTCAAGATGGAGGAAGAGTAAGACGTGGAAAGCACCTTCCTCCCCACAAATACATCAGAAATACATCTACACGTGGAACAACTCCTACAGAACACCTACTGAACGCTGGCAGAAGACCTCAGACCTCCCAAAATGCAAGAAACTCCCCCACGTACCTGGGTAGGGCAAAAGAAAAAAGAATAAACAGAGACAAAAGAATAGGGACGGGACCTGCACCAGTGGGAGGGAGCTGTGAAGGAGGAAAGGTCTCCACACACTAAGAAGCCACTTCAGGGACGGAGACTGCGGGTGGTGGAGGGTGGACCCTTCGGAGCCATGGAGGAGAGAGCAGCAACACAGATGCGGAGGGCAAAGTGGAGAGATTCCCGCACAGAGGATTGGGGCCGACCGGCACTCACCAGCCTGAGGGGTTTGTCTGCTCACGCACTGGCCGGGAAGCGCGGGGGCTGAGAGATGAGGCTCTGTCTTTGGAGGTCGGATCCGAGGGAGAAGACTGGGGTTGGCTGCGGGAACACAGCCTGAAGGGGGCTAGTGCACCACAGCTAACCGGGAGGGAGTCCAGGAAAAAGTCTAGAGCTGTCAAAGAAGCTAGAGACTTTTTCTTACCTCTTTTGTTCGTAGTGCACGAAGAGAGGGAATTAAGAGCACCGCGTAAACAAGCTCCAGAGACGGGCACGAGCCGCTGCTATCACGACGGACACCAGAGACGGGCATGAGACGCTAAGGCTGCTGCTGCAGCCACCAAGAAGCTTGTGTGCAAGCACAGGTCACCATCCACACCTCCATTCCCGGGAGCCTGTGCAGCCCGCCACTGCCAGGGTCCCGTGATCCAGGGAGAACTTCCCCGGAGATAACACATGGAGCGCCTCAGGCTGGTGCAACGTCATGTTGGCCTCTGCTGCCGCAGGCTTGACCGGCATTCCGCATCCCTCCCTCCCCGTGGCCTGATTGAGCCAGAGCCCCCGAATCATCCACTCCTTTAACCCGGTCCAGTCTGAGGGAAGAACAGATGCCCTCAGACGACCTACACGCAGAGGTGGGGCCAAATCCAAAGCTGAATCTCAGGGGCTGTGTGAACAAAGAAGAGAAAGGGAAATCTCTCCCAGCAGACTCAGGAGCAGTGGTTTAAATCTCCTAAAGAACTAAAGAGAAAATTAAAACCTTTACAGAAAAGCAAAAGCTTAGAGAATTCAGCACCACCAAACCAGCTTTACAACAATCAACTTGATGTACCCTGCATCGCTGGAGTACCTGAATACACAACCAATCATCCCAAATTCAGGAGGGTCTTGGTGCTCTGGCCAGGCGTCAGGGCTGTGCCACTGAGGTGGGAGAGCCAAGTTCAGGACATTGGTCCACCACAGACCTCTCAGCTCCACGTAATATCAAATGGCAAAAAACTACCAGACATCTCCATCTCAATGCCAAGACCCAGCTCCACTCAACGACTAGCAAGATACAGTGCTGGACACCCTATGCCCAACAACGAGCAAGACAGGAACACAAGCCACCCATTAGCAGAGAGGCTGCCTAAAATCATACTAAGTTCACAGACACCCCAAAACACAGCACCAGATGCAGACCTGCCCACCAGAAATAAGATCCAGCCTCATCCACCAGAACGTAGGCACTAGTCCACTCCACTGGGAAGCCTACATAACCCAGTGAACCAACCTTAGACACTGGGGGTAGACACCAAAAAACAATGGGAACTAAGAACCTGCAGCCTGTGAAAAAGAGACCCCAAACACAGTAAGTTAAGCAAAATGAGAAGACAGAGAAACACACAGCAGATGAAGGAGCAAGGTAAAAACGCACCACACCTAAAAAATGAAGAGGAAATAGGCAGTCTACCTGAAAAAGAATTCAGAATACTGATAGTAAAGATGATACAAAATCCTGGAAATAGAATGGAGAAAATACAAGAAACATTTAACAAGGACCTAGAAGAATTAAAGAGCAAACAAACAATGAGGAAAACACAATAAATGAAATTAAAAATTCTCTATAAGGAATCAATAGCAGAATAACTGAGGCAGAAGAACAGATAAGTGACCTGGAAGATAAAACAGTGGAAATAACTCATGCAGAGCAGAATAAAGAAAAAAGAATAGAGAACAGTCTCAGAGACCTCTGGGACAATATTAAATGCACCAACATTCGAATTTTAGGGGTGCCAGCAGAAGAAGAGAAGCAGAAAGGGACTGAAAAAATATTTGAAGAGATTATAGTTGAAAACTTCCCTAATATAGGAAAGGAAATAGTTAATCAAGTCCAGGAAGCACAGAGAGTCCCATACAGGATAAATCCAAGGAGAAACACACCAAGACACATATTAATCAAACTATCAAAAATTAAACACAAAGAAAAAATATTAAAAGCAGCAAGAGAAAAACAAGAAATAACACACAAGGGAATCCCCATAAGATTAACAGCTGATCTTTCAGCAGAAAGTCTACAAGCCAGAAAGGAGTGGCAGGACATATTTAAAGTGATGAAAGGGAAAAACCTACAACCAAGCTTCTCTACCCAGCAAGCATCTCATTCAAATTTGATGGAGAAATTAAAACCTTTACAGAAAAGCAAAAGCTGAGAGAATTCAGCACCACCAAACCAGCTTTACAACAAATGCTAAAGGAACTTCTCTAGGCAGGAAACACAAGAGAAGGAAAAGACATACAATAACAAATGCAAAACAATTAAGAAAATGGGAATAGGAACATACATATTGATAATTACCTTAAATGTAAATGGATTAAATGCTCCAACCAAAAGACACAGACTGGCTGAATGGATACACAAACAAGACCTGTATATATGCTGTCTACAAGGACCCACTTTAGACTTAGGGACACATACAAACTGAAAGTGAGGGAATGGAAAAAGATATTCCATGCAAATGGAAATCAAAAGAAAGCTGGAGTAGCAATTCTCATATCAGAAAAAATACACTTTAAAACAAAGACTATTACAAGAGACAAAGAAGGACACCACATAATGATCAAGGGATCAACCCAAGAAGAATATATAACAACTGTAAATATTTACGCACCCAACATAGGAGCATCTCAATACATAAGGCAAATACTAAAAGCCATAAAAGGGGAAATCGACAGTAACACAATCATAGTAGGGAACTTTAACACCCCACTTTCACCAATGGACAGATCATCCAAAGTGAAAATAAATAAGGAAACAAAAGCTTTAAATGCTACATTAAACAAGATGGACTTAATTGATATCTATAGGACATTCCATCTAAAAACAACAGAATACATTTTCTTCTCAAGTGCTCATGGAATATTCTCCAGGATAGATCATATCGTGGGTCACAAATCAAGCCTTGGTAAGTTTAAGAAAATTGAAATCATATCAAGCACGTTTTCCAACCATAACGCTATGAGACTAGATATCATTTACAGGAAAAAAAAAATCTGTAAAAAACTACACACACATGGAGGGGAAACAATAAACTCCTTAATAACCAAGAGATCACTGAAGAAATCAAAGAAGAAATCAAAAAATACCTAGAAACAAATGACAAAACACTACGACCCAAAACCTATGGAATGCAGCAAAAGCAGTTCTAAGAGGGAAGTTTATAGCAATACAATCCTACATTAAGAAACAAGAAGCATCTCAAATAAGCAACGTAACCATACACCTAAAGCAATTAGAGAAAGAAGAACAAAAAAACCCCAAAGTTAGCAGAAGGAAAGAAATCATAAAGATCAGATCAGAAATAAATGAAAACGAAATGAAGGAAATGATAGCAAAGATCAACAAAAATAAAAGCTGGTTCTTTGAGAAGATAAACAAAATTGATAAACCATTAGCCAGACTCATCAAGAAAAAAAGGGAGAAGACTCAAATCAATAAAATTAGAAAGGAAAAAGGAGAAGTAACAACTGACACTGCAGTACTACAAGGATCATGAGAGATTACTACAAGCAACTCTATGCCAATAAAATGGACAACCTGGAAGAAATGGACTGAATCAGGAAGAAACAGAAAATATAAACAGACCAATCATAAGCACTGAAATTGAAACTGTGATTGAAAATCTTCCAAGGAACAAAAGCCCAGGACCAGATGGCTTCACAGGTGAATTCTATCGAACATTTAGAGAAGAGCTAACACCTAAACTTCTCAAACTCTTCCAAAGTATAGCAGAGGGAGGAACGCTTCCAAACTCATTCTATAAGGCCACCATCACCCTGATACCAAAACCAGACAAAGATGTCACAAAGAAAGAAAACTACAGGCCAATATCACTGATGAACATAGATGCAAAAATCCTCAACAAAATACTAGCAAAAAGAATCCAACAGAACATTAAAAGGATCATACACCGTGATCAAGTGAGGTTTATTCTAGGAATACAAGGATTCTTCAATATAAGCAAATCAATCAGTGTGATGCACCATATTAATGAACTGAAGAATAAAAACCATATGATCATCACAATAGATGCAGAAAAAGCTTTCGACAAAATTCAACACCCATTTATGATAAAAAACCCTCCAGAGAGTAGGCACAAAGGGAACTTACCTCAACATGATAAAGGCCATATATGACAAACCCACAGCCAACATTGTTCTCAGTGGTGAAAAACTGAAACCATTTCCTCTAAGATCAGAAACAAGACAAGGTTGCCCACTCTCATCACTATTATTCAACATTTTGGAAGTTTTAGCCACAGCAATCAGAGAAGAAAAAGAAATAAAAGAAATCCAAATCGGAAAACAAGAATTAAAGCTCTGACTGCTTGCAGATGACACAATACTATAAATAGAGAATCTTAAAGATGCTACCAGAAAACTACTAGAGCTAATCAATGAATTTGGTAAGGTAGCAGGATACAAAATTAATGCACAGAATTCTCCTACATTCCTATACACTAATGATGAAAAATCTGAAAGTGAAATTAAGAAAACACTCCCATTTACTATTGCAACAACAAGAATAAAATATCTAGGAATAAACCTACCTAAGGATACAAAAGACCTGTATGCAGAAAACTATAAGACACTGATGAAAGAAATTAAAGGTGATACAAACAGATGGAGAGATATACCATGTTCTTGGATTCAAAGAATCAACATTGTGAAAAAGACTCTACTACACAAAACAATCTACAGATTCAGTGCAATCCCTATCAAACTACCACTGGCATTTTTCACAGAACTAGAACAAAAAATTTCACAATTTGTATGGAAACACAAAAGACCCCGAATAGCTAAAGCAATCTTGAGAAAAAAAAAAACGGAGCTGGAGGAATCAGGCTCTCCAACTTCAGACACTACTACAAAGCTATAGTAATCAAGACAGTATGGTACTGGCACAAAAACAGAAATATAGATCAATGGAACCAGATAGAAAGCCCAGAGATAAACCCACGCACGTATGGTCACCTTATTTTTGAAAAAGGAGGCAAGAATATACAACGGAGAAAAGACAGCCTCTTCAACAAGTGGTGCTGGGAAAACTGGACAGTTACATGTAAAAGAATGAAATTAGAACACTGCCTAACACCATACACAAAAATAAACTCAAAATGGATTAAAGACCTAAATGTAAGGCCAGACACTGTCAAACTCTTAAATGAAAACATAGGCAGAACTCTCTGTGATATAAATCACAGCAAGATCCTTTTTGACCCCCCTCCAAGAGAAATGGAAATAAAAACAAAAATAAACAAATGGGACCTAATGAAACTTAAAAGCTTTTGAACAGCAAAGGAAACCATAAACAATGCGAAAAGAAAACCTTCAGAATAGGAGAAAATATTTGCAAATGAAGCAACTAACAAAGGCTTAATCTCCAAAATTTACAAGCAGCTCATGCAGCTCAATATCAAAAAAAACAAACAATCCATTCCAAAAATGGGCAGAAGACCTAAACAGACATTTCTCCAAAGAAGATATACAGATTGCCAACAAACACTTGAAAGAATGCTCATCATCATCAATCATTAGAGAAATGTAAATCAAAACTACAATGAGATATCATCTCACACCGGTCAGAATGGCCATCATCAAAAATTCTATAAACAATAAATGCTAGAGAGGCTGTAGAGAAAAGGGAAACCTCTTGCACTGTTGGTGGGAATGTGAATTGATACAGCCACTATGGAGAACAGGTTGGAGGTTCCTTAACAAACTAAAAATAGAACTACCATACGACCAAGCAATCCCACTACTGGGCATATTACCTGAGAAAACCATAATTCAAAAAGAGTCATGTACCAAAATGTTCATTGCTGCTCTATTTACAATAGCCAGGACATGGAAGCAACCTAAGTGTCCATCAACAGTTGAATGGATAAAGAAGATGTAGCACATATATACAATGGACTATTACTCAGCCATAAAAAGAAACAAAATTGAGTTACTTGTAGTGAGCTGGATGGACCTAGAGTCTGTCATACAGAGTGAAGTAAGTCAGAAAGAGAAAAACAAATACCATATGCTAACACATATATATGGAATCTAAAAAAAAAAAAAAGGTTCTAAAGAACCTAGGGGCAGGACAGGAATAAAGACACAGACGTGGAATGTGGACTTGAGAACACAGGGAGAGGGAGGGGTGGGTTGGGATGAGCTGAGAGAGTGGCATGGACATATATACACTACCAAATGTAGAATGGATGGCTGGTGGGAAGCAGCTGCATAGCACAGGGAGATCAGCTCGGTACTTTATGACCACCTGGAGGGGTAGGATAAGGAGGCTGGGAGGGAGACGCAAGAGGGAGAGGATATGGGGATATATGTATATGTATAGCTGATTCACTTTGTTAAAAAGCAGAAACTAACATACTATTGTAAAGCAATTATACTCCAGTAAAGATGTTAAAAATTTTTTTTTAAAAAGACAGAAGTTTGAAAAATCAATGTTGTGACTGGGGTCTGCTTTAGCACATAGGCTAAGTTATGCATACATTTGATAACATTAAATATAGGTATAACTACATGGCACATATTTTTTTTAAGATATTTTGTTTTTATAATGAGACCAGCCCTTCACTGGTTCCATCCAATACTCTACTTCTTTCTAGTTTACTAATACCAGTTTATGACATGGAAATCTCTTTATAAGAAATTGCAAAGAAAATGTGGATATGAATTCCAAAAATGTATACAGTATTTCTTAGTCAGAATCAGAAGTTTCTTTCAGAGCAGTCTCTTTTGTCTTCTTTCCTTTATCCCACATTTACTGAATCTTTTCTATTTTGATAGTTCTGTGATTATGCATTATTAAATATCAGGTGGCTAGAAGAAGAAGAGCCTAATGTCAATTCATACCCAGTTACTATGTAACTTGGTTTGTATCTATTTTGAGTACATACAGTTCTTTTCTACACGGAGGAAAACAATGATTGTTTGTAAGCCATATATAAACTAGAATTTAAATATTAAACAAAAAAAATGAAAGTGCTATCGAATAAATTCTTAAAACTTTAGGTAGATCTAATTTTTATAACCTATAATCTGTTTCTTATAATATTTAGAAACAATACTAACATAAAAAATAACTATATAAAAGTGGGAATTATATGCTAGAACAGTTATGGAGTTTGATTAAGTTAATCTAAAAATATATTTTGATAAAATAAACTAGAATTTATTACCTAGTAATAGACACTCCAGAGAAGTCCAAAAGGATATTACAATCTTACCCACTTTGAAACTAGGAGAGTCTACAGGAAATTTTCAGAACATCTATGTACCTAATTTTTAAATTCCCATGTAAATTTCATTCCTTTTTCAGATATAAAGAAGTACTAAAATGTATAGTTATAATAGTAAAACAAAAATATAAGAAATAGACATATAGACAAATAAAATAGAATAGAGTACCCAGACTTCCAGTCTCCAGAACTACAAGAAAATTAATTTATGTTGTTTAAGCCACTCAGTCTATGGTACTTTGTTATAGCAGCCCCAATAGGCTAATATAGGTGCCAAAACTAAAGGACAGTCTCTTTAACAAATGGTGCTGGGAAAACTAGATATCCACATGCAAAAGAATGAAGTTGGACCTTTAAATTATACTATATACAAAAATTAATGCAAAATGGAACAAAGACCTAAACATAAAACCTAAAACCATAAAATTTTTAGAATATACATGGGAAAAACTTCATGACACCGGATTTATCAAGGATGTCCTGAATATGACACCAAAAGCACAGGCAACAAAAGTAAAAATAGATTGTACTATATCAAACTTAAAAACTTCTGATCATCGAAAGACACAATCAACAGAGTAAAATGGCAACCTACCAAATGAGAGAAAATATTTGGAAATCATATATCTGATAATGGGTTAATATTCAGAACATAAAAAGAACTCCTACTACTCAACAACAACAAAATAACCTGACTAAAAAATGCACAAAGGACTTAAGTAGACATTTTTCTGAAAAATATATAAATGGCCAATAAATTTATGGAAGTATGCTTAACATCACTAATCATTAACAAAAATGAAAATCAAAAGTACAGTGCAAAATCACCTCACACCCATTAGGATGGATACTGTTAAAGAAAAAAAAAAACAACAGAAAGTAACAAGTATTGGCAAGGCTGTGCAGAAATTAGAACCCTTATGAATTATTGGTGGGAATGTAAAATGGTACAGGTGCTGAGGGAAACAGTATGTCAAATCCCTCAAGAGTTAAAAACAATTACCATATGATTGAGCAATTCCACTTCAGGGTATATATCTAAAAGAAGTGAAAGCAGAATCTCAAAAAGATATTTGTACATCCATGATCATAGCATCACTATTCATACTAGCTAAGAGATAAAACAACCCAAGTGTCCATGGGCAGATGAATGGATAAATAAGAATGTGGTATACGTATGCGATTGAGTATTATTCAGCCTTAAAAACAAAGGAAATTCTGACACATTACAATATGGGTGAACCTTGAGCACTTTATGCTTAGTGAAATAAGCCAATCACAAAAGGCAAATACTGTATGATTCCATTTAAATGAGATATCTAGAGAAGTCAAATTCATAGAAATAGAAAGTAGAAATCAGGAGATTGGGATTGATATATATACACTACTATGTATAAAACAGATAACTAACGAGAACCTACTGATAGCACAGGGAACTCTACTCGGTGCCCTGTGGTGACTTAAATAGGAAGGAAATCCAAAAAAGAGGGAATATACATATACGTATGGCTGATTCACTTTGCTGTACAGCAGAAACTGACACAGCAGTGTAAAGCAACTATACTCCAATTAAAAAAAAAAGAGCAAGTAGAATGGTGGTTACCAGCAGCCTGGGTAGAGGGAAATGGACAGTTGTTGTTTAGTGGGTATAGAGTTTCAGTTTTGCAAGAAGAAAAAGTTCTAGAGACTTATTGCCTAACAAAGTGAATATACTTAACATTATTGAGCTGTAAGATGGTTAAGATGGTGTTATGCATTTTTTACTACAATAATAAAAAAATACAAGAAATCCACAGGATCCTTTTTTAAGCATAAAGTTAACATCTACCTCAATAGTGTTCCAGGAAAAGCACATTGAAAAAGAGAAAAATCTCTATAAAAGAGACCACTCCATGGTGAAATGGTCAGTGGTTTATACTCCAGATATAGATTAATCAGTCCCATTTTTACATAAAATAAGTTTAATATGTTGGGAAATGCTTCTTTGCCTTGGTCAGAGGTGGGGAGAGAGAGAATTTAGACCGAGGAAACAATGGTTCATTCAGCACTGAAGGCAGCAAGCGTTGGCCTCTTTCTCCCTCTCTTTTTGTCCTCTAAGATATTTAACAAAAGTGTGATGTCACACAGATCTTACTGAGCTGAATAACTATGGGATCCATGGTGACCTTAACATCTGAATTCACACTCCTACTCAATGGGTAGCTTTTTTCAGAACAAAGGCTTTTTTTACATATTTGCTACAAAGCACAGCAAGATATCAGGGAAAGAATATGTGACAGCTGAAGAAAATGACTACCCAGAAAAATTAATAATATGGCAATTTATGGATGAAACACACATACACACTGGCTGCACTGGCTATAATATAATTAATTTCTAGCTAATTTCCAAGGAACAATGAATCACATGTGATTTGCAAATACTGGGCTTTTTCTATCATAAACACCTACAGATGTGTTGCTATTTGGAATGTTAATATGGACACATAATAATTATCCTTTAGTCTGAAGGCACTGCTGGTAGGTCAAGAGAAAGGATTGAAGACACAGGAAGATACATCCAAGGGGGATGTGACTTTGAAAAGGAGGAAGAGTAATACACTCTGTTTCTTTTCTATTGTTTTTTTAATTCTTTCCTACAAGAAAAGTTATCACCATCACTTACAGAGTTCAAAAGACTCTACTGGATTTTTTGAAGGCTTACCATGTGCTGTGTCAGGGAAGCAGACAGGAATGTACATGACTATAAAACTAAAGTGTTGGAACCCAGCCAGCCTAGCTCTTTAACAAATGTCAAGTTCTTTTTGGTAGATATTGGAAACCTCTCATATTTAGAGGTAGAAGGGGAGGCAATAGTCCCCACCCCATCCCTCACTTCCAAAGGGTCTTTTTCAATAAGAGAAATCTCAGACCACCTTCTTCCAAAAGCAAAGGCATTTATTAGCAAGTAGTTGTGACCACTCTGAAGCTGCAGAGTTCTTCTCTCCAACCTAAAAAATAGCCAGCAGCCCCTTGCATGGAATGCCCACTGAAAAGGGGACTCAAAGTCGAATCCTGTAGTTTGATCCCCATCTGCTAGGGCAAAGAGGTCTGCAAGTCCACCAGAGCACAAACCTGGAGTTCGGCTCCACTGACACTTCTGGGCTACTGGGTGTCTTCGCTTATGTATTTGTTCAGGCCAAGGTAGTAGGTCCTGTATTACCATTCCAACCAACTGCATAACGTAAATATCATTCATTTCAATTTCACCAAAAACATTTTATTAATTAACTAATGCTAAGGCATTTATTTAGGATAAGGAACTCATCTACTAATTAACTCTCCCTAAAGTGTTGACTATAGGTAACTTGTACTTAACCACGTAGTACAGTATTTAGCATGAATTATCCCACAGACAGTATAACCAGAGGAGGAAGAACTGGAGCTGGGACTTGAATCCAAACTAAACTGAAGACTTTCTAATTGCTAAGTCCTCCAGCTTTAAGATAAATAAGAAAAGAAAAGGAGAGAAGAGTAGGAAAAAGAAAGAGGAGAGAAGAAGAGAGGAGGGGTGGGGAGGGGAGGGGAGAGGAGGGAAGGAGGAGGAAACAAAAAAGAAAAGAATGATTTTCTTTTCCCCCATGATTTCAGCATCTATTCATGAACAATAACCAGGATGGTTGTTTTATTTGTGTAGGTGGGTGGAGTAGGTGCAAATGGGAAAATATTTCTAGCTAAGAATATCTGATTTCTACAGAAGCCTTTATGTGACTTCTTTATAAATAACTAATGTATTGGGTGATTAAACAAGAATAACTGAAAAATTTAGGAAAACATTTTCTTTCCTTCTTTTCTTCTTCCCTTCCTTCCTACCTTCCATTTTTAATTAGAAAAGTACATGTGGCCATAAACACAGATACACAAGTAAAAGCTGAGACTAGAGAGCAGAAGAATCTCTGATTGATCTGAAGGAATCTGACCTGTGACTCTATGTGGCTGGGAATTTTTTTTCTAATAGACTCTCTTGTACATAGTGGCTAGATCTAATACTTTCTCATCTCCCCTGAAACAGTCTCCAAAATTTGGAAGAAATCCTTTAGTAGTCAGCATATCAAGACACAAATCATAACATAATGAGGCAAATAAACTGATGCAAAAGTGATATTTGCACGAAGAAGCAGGTACTAAAGCCCCATACTACTGCCCCCAGCCCCACAGGCCACCACAAGATTGGTGGCGTCAACAGAGGGCCCCCTTTCACCAACCCTACACAATGTTCAGGGTTTCTAGGGGACGTTCATACTTGGGCCTGGGGCTGGAGTCATGGAACTGGAAAATATCAAGTGTTCTCCTCGTCCCCCATGTGAGATCTTGGAAACACTAACACAAAGTGACTTCATTGTGGTCATTGTCCAATCGTAACTTTGTTAAGTGTGACAAACACCTCCCAGAAAAGTGGGTTGCTAATTTTTGCCTCAGAGGAGCTGAAGAAATCCCAGATTGACAATATTCAGCACCAGCAAGGAGAGTGGTATTAACTTAAATAAGGAACAGACAATTTTCTGTTGGAGGCAAAACCCAGAACTTGTTGAAAAATTACAGGCTGTCACCATATGTTTGCTAAATTTTTGTGTTGTGTCTGCTTTGGGCCCCAAAGTAAATTCTTGATACTCAAACAATGACAAGTTAGAAAAACAACAATGGGAAACCACAATCCAGATCTGGTATTAAGGGAGAGCTGATCATCTCCCCAGCCAAAATATGGACAATGCTTTAAAAATTTAAGGAAAAAAGACAGAAATAGAATCCTACCACAGCTAACACTCTGCTCATAAAACATAGAAACAAAATTTTTTTTTTCAAGTCAGGAGATGAAACTCTCTACTTTAAAACCTAGATGACAAGCAGATGGAATTATAATGCTCCTTTTAATCCCCAACTAGCTGACTCATTGCTGAAGGGTATGGTGATGTTAGTTTATAACAGAGCCACCCACTAACACAGAAATTAGCAAGGAATGATGATTTTGCAGTGGAAGTAAAATTAAGATATAAGGGGCTAGGTCTAAAATTTCATTACTACCAGCATCAGATACTCTAAACTACTCTCTAGATAAAATCAACTAAAATCACAAACAAATATATATATGTATAATTTTAATTTTAAATGTATTACTGAGTTAAAAACTAAGAAAGGAACAAAAGGATCCCCCACACAGCTGCACAGGAAACTTGGGAGACAAGCCAGATAGCTTTTCTCTCTGAGAGTTTCTGCCCGATCCTGGACAAATGAGTTTTCTCTAAAGACTGACCAGCATGCTGGGGGCAGGTGATAATGCTTAGGAATTGCTCAAAGTAGAAAATCCAATAAGGTTTCCTATCAGTAGTATAAAGGTGAAGAATAAATAAAACATGCTACCCATAAAGTGGTAGCAAAGAAGCTTACCTGTCTTAAGCCAGGACATAGATGAGGATGAGGTAGGGGGCACAGGAAGGAGAGGAGAGGAGTATCTCTCCTGAAAATTCATAACCACAAAGTAACATTCATGGATCTATAGTTGAATTTATAACACCTCTGTTGTCTGAAAGATCTTAGGTAGAGAATAAAACTTAAATAATTTAATGAAATGCAAAGGTCATTGAAGGAAGCAAGTGAAAATCTAAGGAGAGAATTGGTGAACTGAAGGAAATATTCAAATAAATTATCCAAAATGTAGAGAAAGAAAACTATGGTAAATAAAATGAGAGGTTAAGATGGCATATGTGTAAGCGCTCCAAAGGAAATAACAGAAGAAACTGAGATGAGACAATACTAAAAGAAATTAAGGCCAAGAATTTTTCAGAAATATTGAAACACACTAATCATGAGAATGAGAAACAGCAACTATGAATTTAAAACCTGGGTGCAATTCCAAAAATTGTTAAATTTAATCAATAAAACTTTAAAACTTCTATATGGGCAAAAAACTAAGGAAAGTAAGAAAATAACAATAAAGGTGCAAGAAAGGCATTAGGGAGAAACAGAAAAGCTGAGGCAAATAGCCCGTAATAAAATGATACAACCAATCAACAGATATTACTGATCATTATAAACATGAATTAATTCTTCATGAAAAACAAATTCATCACACTAAATTAAAAAAAGTTTTAAGGGCCTGTTAAATTTTGTTTATAGGACCCATATATCATAAACAAACAAAATATTGAGAGCTAAAAGAATGGAAAAGATATAACAGGCAAATCCTAAGCAAAAGAAAGCTGGAGGAACTGTATTAAAACCAGGTAAAGTAAATATAAATGCAAAAAATATTATTAAAGATAAAAATGGTCACCATAAAACAACACTAGGGGGACCTTCAAGATGGCAGAGGAGAGAGATGTGGAGATCACCTTCTTCCCCACAAATACATCAGAAATACATCTACATGTGGAACAACTCCTACAGAACATCTACTGAACGCTGGCAAAAGAACTCAGACCTCCGAAAGGCCAGAAACTCCCCACATACCTGGGTAGGGCAAAAAAAAAAAAAGACACAAAAGAATAGGGACGGGACCTGCAACTCTGGGAAGGAGCTGTGAGGAGGAAAATTTTCCACACACTAGGAAGCCCATGGCGGGTGGCAGGGGGGGAAGCTTCAGAGCCACAGAGGAGAGCACAGCAACAGGGGTGCAGAGAGCAAAGCAGAGAGATTCCTGCACAGAGGATCAGTGCCGACCAGCACTCACCAGCCGGAGAGGCTTGTTTGCTCAGTGGCTGGGGCGAGTGGGGGCTGGGAGCTGAGGCTTGGGCTTTGGAAGTTGGATACCAGGGAGAGTACTGGGCTTGGCTGCGTGAACACAGCCTGCAGGGGCTAGTACGCCATGGCTAGCCAGGAGGGAGTCCGGGAAAAAGTATGGACCTGCCTAAGAAGCAAGAGACCATTGGTTGTGGGTGTGCAAGGAGAGGGGATTAAGAGCATGGCCTAAGCGAGCTCCAGAGACCTCCACGAGCTGCAGCTATCAGCGCAGACCCCAGAGACAGGCATGAAACGCTAAGGCTGCTGCTGCCGCCACCAAGAAGCCTGTGTGCAAGCACAGGTCACTATCTACACCTCCCCTGCTGGGAGCCTGTGCAGCCCGCCACTGCCAGGGTCCCATGATCCAGGGACAACTTCCCCGGGAGAACACACAGTACGCCTCAGGCTGTTGCAACGTCACGCCGGCCTCTGCCGCCGCAGGCTCGCCCTGCATTCTGTACCCCTCTAACCCCCCAGCCTGAGTGACCCAGAGCCCCCTAATCAGCTGCTCCATTAACCCTGTCCTGTCTGGGTGAAGAACAGATGTTCTCAGGCAACCTACACGTAGAGGCGGGGCCAAATCCAAAGCTGAACCCCAGGAGCTGTGCGAACAAAGAAGAGAAAAGGAAATCTCTCCCAGCAGCCTCAGGAGCATCAGATTAAATCTCCACAATCAACTTGATGTACCTTGCATCTGTGGAATACCAGAATAGAAAAGGAATCATCCCAAAATTGAGGCGGTGGACCTTGGGAGCAACTGTAGACTTGGGGTTTGCTTTCTGCATGTAATTTGTTTCTGGTTTTATGTTTATCTTAGTTTGGTATTTAGAGCTTATTATCAATGGTAGATTTGTTTACTGATTTGGTTGCTCTCTTCCATCTTTTTTATATATTCTTTTCTCCTTTTTTGGAGTGTGTATTTGTATGCTTCTTTGTGTGATTTTTGTAGAGCTCTGCTTTTACCATTTGTCCTAGGGTTCTGTCTGTATGTTCTATCTTCTTTCTTTCTTTTTTTATTTTTTTTATTTTTAATAATATTTTAAATTTTTTATTTTAAGAAGTTTATTTCATTTTATTCATTTATTTATTTATTTTTCTCCCTTTTCTTCTGAGCCTGACATGTGGCTGAATTGGTGCTCCGGCTGGGTGTCAGGCCTGAGCCTCTTAGGTGGGAGAGCCGAGTTCAGGACATTGGTCCACCAGAGACCTCCTGGCCCCACGTAATATCAAATGGTGAAAGCTCTCCCAGAGATCTCCATCTCAACACTAAGACCCAGCTCCACTCAACAACCAGCAACCTACAGTTCTGGACACCCCATACCAAACAACTAGCAAGACAGGAATGCAACCCCACCCATTAGCAGAGAGGCTGCCTAAAATCATAATAAGGCCACAGACACTCCAAAACATACCACCGGATGTGGTCCTGCCCACCAGAAAGACAAGATCCAGCCTCATCCACCAGAACACAGGCATCAGTCCCCTCCACCAGGAAGCCTACACAACCCACTGAACCAAACTTAGCCACTGGAGGCAGACACCACAGACAACGGGATCTATGAACCTGTAGCCTGCGAAAAGGAAACCCCAAACACAGTAAGTTAAGCAAAATGAGAAGACAGAGAAACACACAGCAGATGAAGGAGCAAGGTGAAAACCCACCAGACCAAACAAATGAAGAGTAACAGGCAGTCTACCTAAAAATGAATTCAGAATACTGATAGTAAAGATGATCCAAAATCATGGAAATAGAATGGAGAAAATACAAGAAACATTGAACAAGGACCTAGAGTAACTAAAGAGCAAACAAACAATGATGAACACAATAAATGAAATTAAAAATTCTCTGGAAGGAATCAATAGTAGAATAACTGAGGCAGAAGAACGGATAAATGACCTGGAAGATAAAATAGTGGCAATAACTATTGCAGAGCAGAATAAAGAAAAAAGAATGAAAAGAATTGAGGACAGTCTCAGAGACCTCTGGGACAACATTAAGTGTACCAACATTCAAACTATAGGGGTCCGAGAAGAAGAAGAGAAAAAGAAAGGGACTGAAAAAATATTTGAAGAGATTATAGAGAAAAAATATTTGAAGAGATTATAGTTGAAAACTATATATTCTCTTGAAAGACCAAATGGTGGATGGGATAAGATGGGGTCTGGAATATGCCAAAAATTGGCCATCAGGCTGCCTTGCAGATAAGCATAGAAATGCAAGTTTTCAAAGGACTTCTGAGTTCTTCCGTCATTAAACAAGGTCACAGAAAGCACATGGTAACTAATGTCAGTAAGATGTTGATATACAACCCTTGGGTGAGATAGAAAATGGCAGACAGTAAGGATAGATAGAATGGTAGAGAGGATTCACATGGTTCATACTTCAAAGAATTTTTTATGTCAATCTTACTATGGAGTAAGCAAAGAGAAGCTTAAGGTGCAATAAATATTTTTTGAGCAAAAAGTGATATAAATCTTGTTTTTGTAGGTAGCTATCTCTGCCAGAAGGCAGATCATGATGAAGAGGGTAAAAGGAACAAGATCACAGAAACTTATTAGGATATTGGGAAATGGACCCAATGAAATAGCAATGGGGAGAAAATGATGAAGCTAAATTAATGGAACATTTTGGTGTTAGAATTGAAAAGACCTGGTGGCTGGTTAGATAGAGAGAGACAGAATTTAAGGATGAGTCCAAGAAACAAGGTTTTGGAAACTGTAGGTAGTGATCTACTAACTGAGATTGAAAAATACAAGAAGTTTAAGAAGTGTGGTATTGGGAGAAAGGGAAAAAGGCACTTGGAAATGTGAACCTGGAGCGAAAGAGGAGGAGACTTGGGGCTGGAATAAAGACTTAGAAGTCCCGTGTGTGTGTGCATGTACCATGGGAGCAGATGAAGTAAAAGGACCAAGAAAATAAGTCTGAGGAGCCCCAGTATTCAAGAGTTATGACAGATATCCACTTCATTCTTTGGCTATTTTGCGTGTAATGTAGGGATATTAATGCATTCACTTTGTGGTGACATTGAGAGAATTATTTTAAATGACGTTAAATGGCTATCAAATAGAGAAAATTATTATCTACAATAGATTTAGCAGAACAAATAATAGCCATGTTTAATATCTGCACACCAAATGAGATATTAAAATTCTTGCATGATGCGTTGTGTTGCAAAACAACATGTTTTCAATGTACCTCTATCCCAGGAAATCCTCCCTTTTTTCATCTATTTTGTAGGTACAAATAATCTGGAGCAGGTGAGGGACAGGGATATTTGGAGGTAAGGGATGAATGAAAATGGCTTTTCTCCCCCTAAAGATCTTCTACCAAACACTAAGGGGAGGGGGTGCACAATACTGAGGAATTGGGAAAGGTACAATAATAAAATCTAGTAACCTCCCAAGCACTCTGCTACACTTTGGCTTTACAAAAAGTCATTCAGTCTATCTTAATAGGCAGGAAAGAAGTAAGACATTAAATACAAGTCACCTCTTTGGTTTTTTTTTAGTCTCCTAAATAAATAGAACACTACAGTAATAGGTACAACAGAAGAAAGCCAGTTCAAGATTATTCTTCCCCCATGATATTTCATTAGTGGTTTTTATATTAAGTTAAACAGGCATACATAAAATTTTTGCATTTTTTGATAAACCGTGAAAAATTCATTTGTTCATTCATTCAATCAATCATGTTTATTGGGTGCCTACTATGTGCAGAAAGCTGAACAAAGCATTGGAAAATCAATGGCGAACACATAAAACAAAATCTCTATGTTGATATCTAGGACTACAAACATTCTCTTAATTAATAAATAAGTAGATATCTAATTAGAATGACAGGCACTACAAAGTAGAAGAGCAGGATGCAGTTACACATATTTTGCAGAGATTTCACCTAGTCTGGAGAATCAGGTAAGATTTCCTTGAGGGGACTTCCCTGGTGGTACAGGGTTAGGACTCCGTGATCCCAATGCCAGGGGCCCAGGTACGATCCCTGGTCAAGGAACTAGATCCCACATGCATGCCACAACTAAGGAGCCAGGAAGGCTTAACTAAGAAGCCCGACTCACTTTGTTATAAAGTAGAAACTAACACACCATTGTGAAGCAATTATACTCCAATAAAGACGGTAAAAAAAAAAAAAAAGATTTCCTTGAGGTTGTGTCTTTTGAGCTGAGCTCTGGAAGATGATTAAGATTTAATGAAGTGAAAAGTTGCATGAGAACTCATCAGACAGAGGGAACAGCATGTATAAAGACAATGAGGTGGGAACAAGCACAGTATATTCAAGAAAATGAAAGATCCAAATATGGCTGAAGCTCAGTGAAACACGAGGAAATTGGCCGAGGATGAGTCTGATGAGGCTGAAAAGGATCAGATCTTGTAGAATTCTGCATGTCAGATCAAGGATTTGGTCTTATGGTATACTGGTTAGTCTTCACATTATCTGCCCAACTCTGTTTTTCTTCAGGTTGACCCCTGCAGACTAAATTACTCAGGTTCCTTGCCCTCCATTAGATTTGGCCCACAGGAGACAATGACAGGAGAGTTGAGATTGGAGAAGAAATGAAAATCAAGGTACTTCCTCCCTGTGTCACCGGAGTATCACTGGTGGTATCCTGTCTCTCCACAATTACAGTTCTTGCTGTGTGGAGCCTCCTTGTTAGGCTAGCTCTCAGTGAGCTTTGGTAATATATCTCCTTTCCCTTGATCCTTCGATCTGAGGGATGGTAAACAACTTCTACTTATGTCTATCTTTACGTTCCTTAGTATCTCTTATTGCTCCTCCTAAATGTGACCACTGTGTCAAGTGGATCTTTTATTAAAATCTTTAAAGTTGTATCATTTAAACTGATGTCCATTTCCTGCCTGAATAGTGACTGATAATTCAACAGAACAGCCAAAATCCACTTGCATTTTTCAACTGACCATTTTGCTGCAAGAAAAATGGATTGTATTGGGATTATCAAGAGTTATGTGAGGAGATCCGTTAGGAAGCTACCGCAGGAGTCCGAGGACATGATACTGGCAGCTTTAACTAGGGTGCTGGCGATGGAGAAGAAGAAACAGGACAGACTTAGAGCTGTTGGGAAGAGAAAAAGCAAGATTTAGTCATTGATGGGATTCGTGGGTAAGAAAAAGGGAGGGTTCACTGATAACTCTTCTGAGTAACCCAAAGAAATAAAATGTTGGTTGAATAAATAAATAAATGCTGCATTAGCAAGCACATATACAATAAAAATATTTATAACATTAATAAAGATAACTGAACAATTTTGAATTAAAAAAAATTTTTTAACAGGCAAAAGAAAAAAGCCAAAAATTGTACTTTAGTACCAACCAACTTTTACAGAGTGTCTATGTGCAAGGCACTCTGAAAGGTACTCAAAAGAATCAGCATAGAAGAGTAGGTGGGAACTGGGCTCTGAAAGAAGACTACCTAGGTTTAATTCATAACCATGGATTTACAGGACAGAAGGAGGGAAAGCAAGAAAGGAGAAAAGAGTAAACAATAGGGAGAGAGAGGGAGAGGTAGTTAAATATGAAATTTTCCTCTGCCTGTCCTAGCAACCTAACTCCTTGGGATATGTAAAGTTGTAGTCCAAATGGTAAGTGACCTAGAGGGATTTTTTTAGGTGATAGGCTAATAAGAAACAACTTTTTGAATTTGAGGCCCGTGAAGTGTTCTGAAATGATTTTCTATTGGCTAAAGTTAATTAACTTATTGAGCTCCCTTTTTGTATCAGGCTCTATGCTAAGTGCTTTACAGATATAGAATATTAATTATCTCATTATGCTTCCAGTAACTCTATTTCCTTTCCCAGAAAGGAAATTCTGCAGATAGAAATGTATCTGAAATGTTTCTGGTTTAGTCCTACCTAATGAAAGACAGGTTTTGCTACACTCTTCTGCACACAAGACATTTAAAGCCTTCCTTTATTCTGAAATATCAATACCTTTTAAACCTTTAGTTAGAAAGGGCATTAGGAATTAATCCAAATTCTCAACCCCCTCTGTACTTCAAAGATACAGAAACTGAGTCTTAGAATACTAAGTAACTTACTCAAGGTTAAGCAACTGGAAAGTGTCTGAGATGGCACTTTAATTAAATACCCCACCATTCCCTTAAACATTCAGTAAAATGCTTAATATCTTTCCCCAGTTCTCTAGTATTATGTTTTGAAACTTTAATTATAACCAAATTTAAATCAAATTATATTTTGTTAAATTATTTTTCTTCCATCAACATTCTTTTTTGGAGATTACCTAGATGGCTATGATATTTGAACATTTAATCTAAGACAGCTAAGGAAAATAACACATTATAAGCCATGGACCTACATTATTTGCTGTGTCAACAACACATAATATTCCACTTGGAAAAGTAAATGCAACTAAAGCTGAAATTAAGTAAGCTTCTAGGAAAACCAGTGCATTTATTTTATATAAAATTGACCACAGATAAATTCATAATCTTTTATAAACTTCAGTTTTAACTGTTCTCTTAATTTTATTAAAATTGTTCATCTTTGCTCTCAGAGGGTAGGCTTGGTATAAGTCATTTTTTAGCCATATGTTATTTGCATCCTGTGTTGTAGAGACAGCTGTGTATTGACTAAATCACCTTTCTTTTTCCTTGTGGGCACACAGCTCTCAAGGTACATTTCCCAATCTCCCCTGCCACTGTGGGTGAAGGGACAAGTAACTGAGTTCTACATAAACGAATGTGGGAAATTTTAGTTTTGAATCTCTCATTTTCCTGCCTCCAAATTATTTTTAGGCCATTGACAGAGAATATTAGAGGTAGAAGGTTCTATTTTTTTCAAGGATAATTTGCTTCTGTCTTTTTTTTTAATATAAATTTTTTTTTATTTATTATTGGCTGCGTTGGGTCTTCGTGGCTGCGTGCGGGCTTTAGTTGCGGCGAGTGGGGGCTACTCTTTGTTGCGGTGCACGGGCTTCTCACTGTGGTGGCCTCTCTTGTTGCAGAGCATGGGCTCTAGGCACGTGGGCTTCAGTAGTTGTGGCACGCAGGCTCAGTAGCTGTGGCTCGCGGGCTCTAGAGCACAGGCTCAGTAGTTGTGGCGCCTGGGCTTAGTTGCTCGACGGCGTGTGGGATCTTCCCAGACCAGGGATCGAACCCGTGTGCCCTGCATTGGCAGGCAGATTCTTAACCACTATGCCACCAGGGAAGCTCCTGCTTCTGTCTTAACTATTAGCTGATGTAAACAGATCCATACAGCTTCATATTCCATCTCTCACACTCCCTTTCTTTTCCTCTCTTTTCTCTTCCTCGCTTCATCTTTTTTACGGTTCATGAGAAACTTTGTAATCCATATCCATTGTAACAGGCATTAATGCCGGCCCAGAGTCATGGGAAGGAAGCAGCTTTTATCTTTGGTGTCTCTCCATTTCTGCTTTGTTCATCTCTATTTTATGCATTATCACCTCCCTCCTCTCTCAGGCTATCAAGATCATCCTATACCTTTTCCTCACTCCCAGGCATCCCCATTATGGATCTTTCTTCTTTATCAGGGAGACTTGAAATCATATGGATCACATGTGTACATGTATATATTTGATTGCATCACTGAATAAAATTATCATTTCTTATAAAAAGAACGTTAGAAAAAAAAATTTCCCCTCATTTCCTCAATATTTCTGTTGCCAAAAACTTATTCAGAAAGCAGAGTGTGCTAGTAATGTTCACTTATATCATGGGTCAAATGACAAATGAAATTATTATGGAACATCTATTCATTACATCAACAGAAATGGAAAATCAAAATTCCCTTGAATAGCTTAAAATCTAGGAAGGTTCTTAATTGTTTCAGGCTCCATTACAGACCACAGAAACCTGTTATACAGAAAGGGACATATTACCAGCTACTCTGTGGCTTAAAAATTGTAGGATAATCTGGAGAATCAGAAGAAGCCCCAGGTATCATGCCTAAGAAAGTTCCCAGCCCAAGAATCGTTCCACTTCTGCTGTTGGGGATGTTGCATGTGCCACTAGAAAAAGTTCCTGAGCAAGAAACTGGTTACTTAAACCCATGCTTGACTCTGACATCATCTGAATAGCAGAATTATGGTCTCTATCCCTATTAGTTCCAAATTCAAGTCTCCCATGAGTGTACCAGATTGGAAGAACCCAAATGACAACTGGAACCTTATCAATAAGGATAAGTTTTGGTTTGTTTTTATTTGTTTTGTTTTATTTATTTTTTAACCTCTAGACACTGCAGTACTGGAAGTCACAGGAGTAAGAAGGTGGAATCCATGTTTAAAAAAACAATCCAGATGATCCACCACAAAGGCTTACTATGATTTTACCAGGTGAATAAAGAAGTCAAAGCACAGACTGAAGAAGTTATACTCTCCCAACTCAACCGTGAATGTTGAAAAAGACTGATTTATCTGCTGTGCTACAGAAGATCACACGTAGGAACCATATCCGAAATCACTAGAACCAAGGGAAATACGCTTTGGATTCAAACTCATTTGTTAAAAATTATGAATGTGATCCTTGAAATTATTTACACAAACATACATTATATTTCTTTAAAGCTAATACAATGCTTCAATCGTTTCCTTATTTATATTCAATCAACATTCTTTATATTATAAAATTTGAGTCTATTCTGATATGTGTTTGCCAGAGAAACATTTAAATTCTCATTTGCTGCTGTTACTTTGCAGTCCATAATATTTTTTTAATTTAATATTTTAATTTAATATTTAATTTAATATTTTAAATTTAATATTTAATTTAATATTTTTTAAATTTTTTTATTTATTTTTTGGCTGTGTTGGGTCATTCTTGCTGCCCACAGGTTTTCTCTAGTTGCAGCGAGTGGGGGCTACTCTTGGTTGCAGTGCGCAGGCTTCTCATTGCGGTGGCTGATCTTGTTGCAGAGTATGGGCTGTAGGCATGCAGGCTTCAGTAGTTGTGGCACATGGACTCAGTAGTTGTGGCTCGCAGGCTCTAGAGCGCAGGCTCAGTAGCTGTGGCGCACGGGCTT
>NW_020172592.1:2801412-2835926 GCF_003031525.2 Neophocaena asiaeorientalis asiaeorientalis
GGCTTAGTTGCTATGTGGCATGTGGGATCTTCCCAGACCAGGGCTCAAACCCATGTCCCCTGCATTGGCAGGCGGATTCCTAACCACTGCGCCACCAGGGAAGCCCCAGAATTCCATAATTTTAATTAATGTATAATATTTTGGTACTGTATGCTTATTATTTTAATTTTTAATATTTTAAAATATTCCAAAGAGATTAATAAGAATATATATTTTAGGTTCCTTACTTCTTGGTTTGAACCATTTTCTCTCATTACGTGCTGACATAACATAGAGCAAATTGGGTAAATGGAAGATGAAATTATACCCATAAATACTCCTAAAATCATAAAACTCAACTTTGGCTTATTTAGGGCAAAAATTCTGGAACAGAACATAATGAAGTTTTTATTCTGCATAAAAAATCATTTTAAACATGAATAATTTCTCTGAAAACATAAAAAAAGGTATTTTCCCAGGGAAAGTATACAATATTTCCTAAATGTGAATCTTAGTAAACACTAAAAATGGTTAATTTTCTCACAATCTAATCTATTTTGAATAATGATTTCTTCAGATCTATGAGTTTTGTTAACTTTCAAATAGTCACCTAGAAAACTGAAAAGTTGACACTATCAAAAGACTAGCTGAGACAACAGGAAGCTCTGTGGTTCAATGAAAAGTCAGATGTTATTAACAAGTATGGACTGCAGCTGTAACACATGAATCATTATTATAAGGAGCTGAAAGTCTCACTGTTCAGTGCAGGAAACTATTAGTCTAATTCAACCTCAGTTAAGTGGTAAAGAGTTGGCAATGAGCCAGCTGCAGAGCTGGATGTAGTTATAGTAATAAACTAAATTTTTCCTTTATAAAACATAAGCAGCTATGGCACATTCCCACAAGGACAGACTAATCATACTGAATACAAGGACCAAAAATATAGGATTGGAAATGTCTAAATTAAAATTCTGCTAAAATTTTCTACTGTCTTCAGAAATAGAGATCTGAAAAGTCACATTAAAAAACTCAAAAAACCTTCCACAATGTTTACGTGTCAGCAGCATGGAAAATATCAGTTTCATACACCCGAACACCAAATACCACCTTATGTATAATCTTGGGTTATTGTTATTTCTGAATAGTGGGACTATGAGTGATTTTTAATAAAATTTTTGCTTAACTCTATTTTCCACAATGAACAAATATTTCTTTATAAAGAATAATCTACAAAGTAGAAAACAGCTATTTGCAACCCCTTTCAAAAATGCCAGGTTTAAAATATCAGTGAAAAAACAGAACAAAAACATTGAAGAAATAGTATTTTTCTAATTTGAACTGTAATAAAATTATTTCAATATAAATACAACAGATTTGCCCTTAGGAAGAAAATAAGGAGCACTTTTATTCACAGCATATTATTTGACTGCAAAAATCCTGTCAAACAGGTGAAGTGCTACGTTTTTCATTTTACAAAGGAGATCATAAAAGGTCTAAAGAGAATAAGGGTTTCGTCCAAGGATAGAACAACTAGTAAATGGCAAAGACAGATTTCCAAAGTCACTGCTCTATGTCATTTATGCTAATACTAAACCAATGCTAAATAAAAGGTAATTTCAATACCCTCTCCCTCAGCAAACAAAAAATCTATAAAAATATTGTAATTTTTCCTTGAAATCACATAATATAGTGGGAAATGCTTTATCTATTACGTGAGACACTCTATAACTGTTTTAAATGAAAGAGAGTCCTCCCAAGAGATGCTTTGACAATCTAGGCAATGATACAAGAAAGAGGGCAGAAGATTTCTCAGTATGCTCCTCCATTCCCAAGTAACCAATGAATTTATTCTACAGGATGTTGGATACAGATCATCTCTGCATTGTGTTCTACCCAAAGAAGAGACTCTAAAGGAAGAAATCTGGCCAAGTAAGAAAAGATCTAAAGACTGCTTGAGGCAAATGGCATTTTGGCTGATTGGCCTCTTTAATCGTCCTTAGAGCTCTGATCAGTGTTGACTAATGTTGATGAACAACTAATCACAATATCATAGATTGACTTAACCTAACCTGGTTGATAAAAACCCCAAATACATTTCAGGGAGCATCTGAATGAACAGACATCAGTTTATAGGAGATTTTCTAGTGTAAGTTGTAACTGTCTC
The DNA here is from genome assembly GCF_003031525.2 of Neophocaena asiaeorientalis asiaeorientalis. Lineage (NCBI taxonomy): Eukaryota > Metazoa > Chordata > Mammalia > Artiodactyla > Phocoenidae > Neophocaena > Neophocaena asiaeorientalis. The sequence goes on from NW_020172592.1 coordinate 2,803,556, forward strand.
AAAAGAGATTAATTAATAGAAAGTACACTAGAGGGCTTCCCTGGTGGCGCAGTGGTTGAGAGTTCGCCTGCCAATGCAGGGGACACGGGTTCGTGCCCCGGTCCGGGAAGATCCAACATGCCGCAGAGCGGCTGTGCCCGTGAGCCATGGCCACTGAGCCTGCTCATCTGGAGCCTGTGCTCCACAACAGGAGAGGCCACAACAGTGAGAGGCCCGCTTACCACAAAAAATAAAAAAAGTAAATAAAAAAAAGTTTATAAAAAGAAAGTACACTAGAGATGAAGCATTTTAATTCTGGAAATTACAGTATGCATCTAACTGTTCAAGTTCAAACTTTCTTAAAACTTAAAGTCATAAAAACAACTCACTGAATTCTGCCACATCCTGATTAATACTATTCTATACACAACTGAAATAACAAATGGACTCTTTCCAGGCCATAGTTGATTCTAAACTTTAAGAGAAATCTGACTTTAAATTTTCAAATGAAAAATCCATCTTTAAAATAGTCAAAAGGCTTCACATAAATAAAGTATATTTTCTACTGACAGCCAATCACTGCCAGAAAATAGCATCTATTACCAAGAAGGCAAATTAAACATTTAACCCAGGAACAAGCATATTTTACTTGCTGTGTTTTGGGATTATGATTAATCAAAAATTCCAAATAATGTATACCATGTGTAGTTTCTGAAACCAGTCATTTTCTGGGAGGACCTTCAAGATTGTGGAGGAGAAGGACATGGAGAGAACCTTCCTCCCCACAAATACATGCGAAATACATCTACATGTGGAACAACTCCTACAGAACATCTACTGAACTCTGGCAGAAGACTTCAGACTTCCCAAAAGGCAAGAAACTCCCCACGTACCTGCATAGGGCAAAAGAAAAAAGAAAAAACAGAGACAAAAGAATAGGGACGGGACCTGCACCAGTGAGAGGGAGCTGTGAAGGAGGAAAGGTTTCCACACACTAGGAAGCCCCTTCGCGGGTGGAGACTGCGGGTGGCAGAGGGGGGAGCTTCGGAGCCACGGAGGAGAGCGCAGCAACAGGGGTGCAGAGGGCAAAGCAGAGAGATTCCCACACAGCGGATTGGTGCCGACCAGCACTCACCAGCCTGAGAGGCTTGTCTGTTCACCCGCTGGGGTGAGCGGGGGCTGGGAGCTGAGCCTCGGGCTTTGGAGGTCAGATCCCAGGGAGAGGAATGGGGTTGGCTGGGTGACCACAGCCTGAAGGGGGCTAGTGCACCACAGTTAGCCGGAAAGGAGTCTGGGAAAAAGTCTGGACGTGCCTAAGAGGCAAGAGACCATTGTTTTGGAGTGCAGGAGGAGAGGGGATTCAGAGCACCGCCTAAACGAGCTCCAGAGACAGGCACAAGCCGCAGCTACCAGCGTGGACGCCAGAGACGAGCACGTAGCGCTAACGCTGCTGCTGCAGCCACCAAGAAACATGTGTGCAAGCACAGGTCACCATCCACACCTCCCCTCCCGGGAGCCTGTGCAGCCCACCACTGCCAGGGTCCCGTGATCCAGGGACAACTTCCCCGGGAGAACACATGGCGCACCACAGGCTGTTGAAATATCACGCTGGCCTCTGCTGGCATAGGCACGCCCTGCATTCCGTACCCATCCCTCCCCCCGGCCTGAGTGAGCCAGAGCACCCTAATCAGCTGCTACTTTAACCCTGCTCTCTCTGAGCAAAGAACACACGCCCTCAGGCAACCTACACACAGTGGCGGGACTGAATCCAAAGCTGAACCCCAGGAGCTGTGCGAACACAGAAAAAACAGGGAAATTTCTCCCAGCAGCCTCAGAAACAGCGGATTAAATCTCCACAATCAGCTTGACATAGCCTGCATCAGTAAAATACCGGGATAGACAACGAATCATCCCAAAACTGAGGCGTGGACGTTGGGAGCAATTGTAGACTTGGAGTTTCCTTTCTGCATCTAATTTGTTTCTGGTTTTATGTTTATCTTAGTTTGGTATTTGGACTTTATTATCATTGGTAGATTTGTTTATTGATTTCACTGCTCTCTTCCCTTTTTTTTAATATATGGATATATACATACGTTGTCCTTTTTATCTTTTTGTGAGTGTGTATGTGTATGCTTCTTTGTGTGATTTTGTCTGTATAGCTTTGCTTTTACCATTCATCCAAGGGTTCTATCTGTCCATTTTTTTTCTTTTTTTTAAATACATTCTAATTTTTTTCATTTGTAATAATTTTTATATTTTTTAATTTAATGATTCTATTTTTTTCTCTTTCTTCCCTTTTTTCTGCTGAGCTGGGTGGCTGACAGGGTCTTGGTGCTCGGGCCGGATGGCAGGCTTGTGCCTCTGAGGTGGGAGAGCCAAGTTCAGGACATTGGTCCACCAGAGACCTCCCGGCTCCACGTAATATGAAATGGTGAAAGCTCGCCAGGAGATCTCCATCTCAACGCTAAGACCCAGCTCCACTCAATGACCAGCAAGCTACAGTGCTGGACACCACATGCCAAACAACTAGCAACACAGGAACACAACCCCACCCATTAGCAGACAGGCTGCCTAAAATCATAATAAGTCCACAGACACCACAAAACACACCACCAGACGTGGTCCTGCCCACCAGAAAGACAAGATCCAGCCTCATCCACCAGAACACAGGCATCAGTCCCCTCCACCAGGAAGCCTACACAACCCACTGAACCAAACATAGCCACTGAGGGAAGACCAAAAACAACGGGAACTATGAACCTGCGGCCTGCGAAAAGGAGACACCAAACACAGTAACTTAAGCAAAATGAGAAGACAGAGAAACACACAGCAGATGAAGGAGCAAGGTGAAAACCCACCAGACCAAACAAATGAAGAGTAATATGCAGTCTACCTGAAAAAGAGTTTAGAGTACTGATAGTAAAGATGATCCAAAATCTTGGAAATAGAAAGGAGAAAATACAAGAAATGTTTAACAAGGACCTAGAATAACTGAAGAGCAAAGAAACAATGACGAACAACACCATAAGTGAAATTAAAAATTCTCTAGAAGGAATCAATAGCAGAATAACTGAGGCAGAAGAACGGATAAATGACCTGGAAGATAAAATAGTGGAAATAACTACCACAGAGCAGGATAAAGAAAAAAGAATGAAAAGAATTGAGGACAGTCTCAGAGACTTCTGGAACAACATTAAACGCACCAACATTCGAATTATAGGGGTTCCAGCAGAAGAAGAGAAAAGAAAAGGGACTGAGAAAATATTTGAAGATATTATAGTTGAAAACTTCCCTAATATGGGAAAGGAAACAGTCAGTCAAGGCCAGGAAGCACGGAGAGTCCTGTAAAGGATAAATCCAAGGAGAAACATGCCAAAACACATATTAATCAAACTATCAAAAATTAAATACAAAGAAAAAATATTAAGAGGAACAAGGGAAAAACAACAAATATCATACAAGGGAATCCCCATAAGGTTAACAGCTGATCATTCAGCAGAAACTCTGCAACCCAGAAGGAAGTGGCAGGACAAATTTAAAGTGATAAAAGGGAAAAATCTACAACCAAGATTACTCTAACCACCAAGGACTCATTCTGATTTAATGGAGAAATTAAAGCCTTTACAGACAAGCAAAAGCTAAGAGAATTCAGCACCACCAAACCAGCTTTACAACAAATGTTAAAGGAACTTCTCTAGGCAGGAAACACAAGAGAAGGAAAAGATCTACAATAACAAACCCAAAACAATGAAGAAAATTGTAATAGGAACATACATATCAATAATTACCTTAAATGTAAATGGATTAAATGCTCCAACCAAAAGACATCGACTGGCTGAATGGATACAAAACCAAGACCTGTATATATGCTGTCTACAAGAGACTCACTTCAGACCTAGGGACACATACAGACTGAAAGTGAGGGTTGGAAAAAGATATTCCATGCAAATAGAAATCAAAACAAAGCTGAAGTAGCAATTCTCATATCAGACAAAATACGCTTTAAAATGAAGACTATTACAAGAGACAAAGAAGGACACTACATAATGATCAAGGGATTGATCGAGAAGAAGATATAATAATTGTAAATATTTATACACCCAACATAGAGGCACCTCAATACATAAGGCAAAGGCTAACAGCCATCAAAAGGGAAATCAACAGTAACACATTCACAGTAGGGGACTTTAACACCCCACCTTCACCAATGGACAGATCATCCAAAATGAAAATAAATAAGGAAACACAAGCTTTAAATGATATATTAAACAAGATGGACTTAATTGATATTTATAGGACATTCCATCCAAAAACGACAGAATACACATTTTTCTCAAGTGCTCATGGAACATTCTACAGCATATATCATATCTTGGGTCACAAATCAAGCCTTGGTAAATTTAAGAAAATTGAAATTGTATCAAGTATCGTTTCCAACCACAACACTATGAGACTAGATATCAATTACAAGGGAAACTCTGTAAAAAGTACAAACACATGGAGGCTCAACAATACACTACTAAGTAACCAAGAGAACACTGAAGAAATCAAAGAGGAAATCAAAAAATACCTAGAAACAAATGACAATGAAAACACCATAACCCAAAACCTATGGGATGCAGCAAAAGCAGTTCTAAGAGGGAAGTTCATAGCAATACAATCCTACCTCAAGAAACAAGAAACATCTCAAATAAACAACCTAACCTTACACCTAAAGCAATAAGAGAAAGAAGAATTAAAAAAACAAAGAGGGCTTCCCTGGTGGCCCAGTGGTAGAGAATCTGCCTGTCAGTGCAGGGGACATGGATTCGAGCCCTGGTCTGGGAAGATCCACATGCCACAGAGCAACCGGGCCTGTGAGCCACAACTGCTGAGCCTGCATGTCCGGATGCTGTGCTCCACAACAATAGAGGCCGAGATGGTGAGAGACCTGTGCACCGCAATGAAGAGTGGCCCCCCTTGCCAGAACTAGAGAAAGCCCTTGTACAGAAACAAAGACTCAACACAGCCATAAATAAATAAATAAATAAAAATTTAAAAAAACAAAAAAACCCCCAAAGTTAGCAGAAGGAAAGAAATCATAAAGATCAGATCAGAAATAAATGAAAAAGAAATGAAGGAAATGATAGCAAAGATCAGTAACAATAAAAGCTGGTTCTTTGACAACATACACAAAAGAGAGAAACCATTAGCCAGACTCATCAAGAAAAAAAGGGAGAAGTCTCAAATCAATAGAATTAGAAATGAAAAAGGAGAGGTTAACAACTGACACTGCAGAAATACAAAGGATCATAAGAGATTACTACAAGCAACCATATGCCAATAAAATGGACAACCAGGAAGAAATGGACAAATTCTTAGAAAAGCACAACCTTTCAACACTGAACCAGGAATAAATAGAAAATATAAACAGACCAATCAAAAGCACTGAAATCGAAACTGTGATTAAAAGTCTTCCACAAACAAAAGCCCAGGACCAGATGGCTTCACAGGTGAATTTTATCAAACATTTAGAGAAGAGCTAACATCTATCCTTCTCAAACTCTTCCAAAATATAGCAGAGGGAGGAACACTCCCAAACTCATTCTACGAGGCCACCATCACCCTAATGCCAAAACCAGACAAAGATGTCACAAAGAAAGAAAACTACAGTCCAATATCACTGATGAACATAGATGCAAAACTCCCCAGCAAAATACTAGCAAACAGAATCCAACAGCACATTAAAAGGATCATATACCATGATCAAGTGGGGTTTATCCCAGGAATGCAAGGATTCTTCAATATATGCAAATCAATCAATGTGATACACCATATTAACAAATTGAAGAAGAAAAACCATATGATCATCTCAATCGATGTAGAGAAAGCTTTCAACAAAATTCAACAACCATGTATGATAAAAACCCTGCCGAAGGTAGGCGTAGAGGGAACTTTCCTCAACATAGAAAAGGCCATATATGACAAACCCACAGCCAACATCGTCCTCAATGGTGAAAAACTGAAACCATTTCCTCTAAGATCAGAAACAAGGCAAGGTTGTCCACTCTCATGACAATTATTCAACATAGTTTTGGAAGTTTTAGCCACAGCAATCAGAGAAGAAAAAGAAATAAAAGGAATCCAAATCTGAAAAGAAGAAGCAAAACTGTCACTGTTTGCAGATGACATGATACTCTACATAGAGAATCCTAAAGATGCTACCAGAAAACTACCAGAGCTAATCAATGAATTTGGTAAAGTAGCAGGATACAAAATTAATGCACAGAAATTTCTTGCATTCCTATACACTAATGATGAAAAATCTGAAAGAGTAATTAAGGAAACACTCCCATTTTCCATTACAACAAAAAGAATAAAATACCTAGGAATTACGTACCAAAGAAAATAAAAGACCTGTATGCAGAAAACTATAAGACACTGATGAAAGAAATTAAAGATGATACAAACAGATGGAGAGATATACCATGTTCTTGGATTCAAAGAATCAACATTTTGAAAATGATTATACCACCCAAAGCAATCTACAAATTCACTGTAATCCCTATTAAACTACCAATGGCATTTTTCACAGAACTAGAACAAAAAACTTCACAATTTGTATGGAAACACAAAAGACCTCGAATAGCCGGAGCAATCTTGAGAAAGAAAAACAGAGCTGGAGGAATCAGGCTCGCTGACTTCAAACTATACTACAAAGCTACAGTAATCAAGACAGTATGGTACTGGCACAAAAACAGAAATATAGATCAATGGAGCAGGATAGAAAGCCCAGAGATAAAGCCACACATATACGGTCATCTTATTTTTGATAAAGGAGGCAACAATATACAATGTAGAAAAGAAAGCCTCTTCAATAAGTGGTACTCGGAAGCTGGACAGCTACATGTAAAAGAATGAAATTACAACACTCCATAACACCATACACAAATATCAACTCAAAATGGATTAAAGACCTAAATGTAAGGCCAGACGCTATCAAACTCTTAGAGGAAAACATGGGCAGAAGACTCTATGACATAAATCACAGCAAGATCCTTTTGACCCACCTCCTGGAGAAATAGAAATAAAAACAAAAATAAACAAATGGGACCTAATGAAACTTAAAAGCTTTTGAACAGCAAAGGAAACCGAACAGAAGTCGAAAAGACAACCCTCGGAATGGGAGAAAATATTTGCAAATGAAGCAACTGACAAAGGATTAATCCCCCAAATTTACAAGCAGCTCATGCAGCTCAATATCAAAAAAACAAACAACCCAATCCAAAAATGGGCAGAAGACCTAAACAGACATTTCTCCAAAGAAGATATACAGATTGCCAACAAACACATGAAAGGATGCTCAACATCACTAATCATTAGAGAAATGCAAATCAAAACTACAAGGAGGTATCACCTCACACTGGTTAGAATGGCCATCATTAAAAAATCTACAAACAATAAATGCTGGAGAGGGTGTGGAGAAAAGGGAACCCCCTTGCACTGTTGGTGGGAATGTAAACTGATACAGCCACTATGTATCAATTTGGATGTATCAGTATGGAGGATCCTTAAAAAACTAAAAATAGAACTACCATAGGACCCAGCAATCCCACTATTCGGCATATACCCTGAGAAAACCATGATTCAAAAAGAGTCATGTACCACAATGTTCACTGCAGCTCTATTTACAATAGCCAGGACATGGAAGCCACCTAAGTGTCCATTGAGTGATGAATGGATAAAAAAGCTGTGGCACATACATACAATGGAATATTACTCAGCCATAAAAAGAAACGAAATTGAGTTATTTGTAGTGAGGTGGATGGACACAGAGTCTGTCATACAGAGTGAAGTAAGTCAGAAAGAAAAACAAATACATATGCTAACACATATATATGGAATATAAAAACAAAATAGTAGTAATGGTCATGCCTAGGGGCAAGACGGGAATGAAGACGTAGACCTACTAGAGAATGGACTTGAGGACATGGGGAGGGGGAAGAGTAAGCTGGGACAAAATGAGAGAGTGGCATGGACATATATACACTAACAAATGTAAAATAGATAGCTAGTGGGAAGCAGCCGCATAGCACAGGGAGATCAGCTCGGTGCTTTGTGACCACCTAGAGAGGTGGAAGAGAGATGGAAGAGGGAGGAGATATGGGGATATATGTATACGTATAGCTGATTTATTTTGTTATAGAGCAGAAACTAACACACCACTGTAAAGCAATTATACTCCAATAGAAATGTTTTTAAAAAATAGTCATCTTGTTAATAAAATGAACAAGGACAGAAGCTATGAAAAATGATTAGTGGAATAGAAATACAAAGCGCTATGGGAGAGAAATTTTTCTCTTTATTATCTTCTCTTCTACAAAGCAATTTGCACCCTTTCATGCCACGAATTTAACATGTATCCTTTGTTTCCAAACTGAGCCATTCCCAAATTTTGTAATTATGTTCATCCTTCTGATAGGAGAAACCCTGTGAGTGCAACGTAGAGTAGACTTTGAGGGGAAAATAATAATGAAAGACTTAGAATTCATCACACTTCAGCAATAAAAATGCATTATGTGGATCAGCCTACTCTAAATGTTTTTAAAGCCATTTAGAAATAATACCACCAATTATCAGAAGAAGGCAGATTAAAGTGAGCTGTTTCTAACCTCTCAAATTAGCAACAGCAACACCAAAAAAAATCAGGTAATTTCCAATACTAGTGCTAACCTGAGGAAATAATTGTTCTCATATATATGGTGGGAATTTAATTTGGTCTAATCTTGCTGTAAAATAAAATTGACGATATTTACCAAGAGTCTTGAAAATATTCATGTACTTTGACCTTGAATTCAACTGAGGTATGAAAATTAGAACATTTATACATGAAGATGATTGTTGCAGAACTACTTTAATAGAAAGAAAGATAAAAGAAAGAGGGGGAGGAAGAGAAAGAAAGAAAGAAAGAAAGAGAGAGAGAGAGAAGAAAGAAAGAAAAATGGAGGGAGAAAGAAAGAGGAAGGGAGAGAGGAAGGGAGGGAAGGAGGAAGGAAGAAGTAAAGAAGGAAAGAAAGGGAAAGAGCCAAGAGTAGACGGTATATACCCATTAAAGATATAAAATTTGGGAAAATGAATATCAAAATAAAGTTAAATATCAGGATCCTAAATTGCACACACACACACACACACACACACAACTACAGCTTTATGAAAAAAAGAAAAAAACTACAGACAGGAATATGTCATAATCTTAACAATGGCTGGGTTTGGATGGTGATGAGGCTATTGATAATTTTTATTTGTTACTGTTGTTTATATTTTATGTGTTCTGTTTAATAAACATGTAACTTCTAGCTAAGAAAAATAAACAAAAATAAATAAAATAAAGGAAGTGAAATGATGCAATCTAAGTAACAATGCAGTCATAAATTCAACTTCCTTCCCCTTGTATGAAAGATAGCACTATTGATTCTTAAGGCTTATATATCAAATTTATAATCCCTTAACATATTGATCCACTTCATAGCATTGATCAGTAATTAAAAAGAAAGACAAAATAAAATTTAAAATTTCACGAGGTATAATGAGTTAGCAGAGAGCAAGTGACTAATTTTGTTTTGCATTTCATGTATTGTATTGAATACTACTAAATATTTGATATAACTGCAGTAATTTTTGGTAAAAGCCAACTCTGAAGAAAGAGTCAAGATTTGATATCTCTAATAGGAATGTTTATTTTTTACTCTTCAAATAGCAACCAAGCTCTGTTCCTTTTAGATTGAGATTTGTTCACATTGCTTAAAGAAGCAGCCTAATGCATATATAAAAGTATGGTATCAAAAAGAAAATTATTTGATCCATTTCAGGACCAAAATTGATTTATTTTAATATATACTTGTAGGGACTTCCCTGATGGTGCAGTGGTTAAGAATCCATCTGCCAATGCAGGGGATACAGGTTTGAGCCCTGGTCCGGAAAGATCTCACATGCTGTGGAGCGGAGCAACTAAGCCCATGCACCACAACTACTGAACCTGCGCTCTAGAGCCCGCAAGCCACAACTACTGAGCCCATGTGCCACAACTACTGAAGCTCACATGCCTAGAGTCCATGCTCTGCAACAAGAGAAGCCATCGCAATAAGAAGCACACGCACTGCAATGAAAGAGTAGCCCCCACGCACCGCAACTAGAGAAAGCTCGCGCAGAGCAAGGAAGACCCAACACAGCCAAAAATAAAATAATTAATTAATTAATTCAAAATATATATATACTTGTTAAAAATTTCTGTAGATACACAGATATCTAATGATGAATACTAGTCTACTCTATGCTTTTTCATTTCTCAAGTTATATTTGTAATAATTTGATGATATTACAATTATATTCTTTTTCAGGGAAATCTAGGAAGAGCACTTTAGAATATGATTAGTAATTATTTCCACTGAAGATACTAAGCACTGAAATAGTAATTACAGCATAAAGTATTTAGGCCAAGTTAAGAATCTTCTAATAGTATTAAATAGAGACTTATGAGGTTAATTCCTAGAAAATCATAAAACTAAGGTGGTTTATATTCCAATGATTATATCTAATGGAAATTTTTGCTAGATTTAAGATTCTCTTTCCAGGGGTTGCTTGCTTATTATTGAGCAATTAGTCTAACGTACATAACTGACTCCTTATTGCAATCTTAATCTCTACCTCTGTAACTTCCTCATAGACTTGGACTTTTTGTCATTATCTTGTGAATTTTTATGAGGGCATTTTAGTAATATTTTAAGGTTGAATTTTGCTTTGTATAAAAAAGTATGATTTTATTGTTTGATTTCACTTAATTTTCACAACTTTTGAAGGTATCACATAGATTCCTCTGCCAAGTGGCATTTTTAAAGGTTGTGTATATATAACTGACATTTGAGGTTTATTTAATGCAAATCTAGTAGTTATCAGGATGACCAGTCATGATAATCATGCTGGTAAAAATGGTTTTCAACTCCTAAGTAAGTCATTAGAGTCCTGCAGCCCAATGAAGGAGTGAAATAAAGCTCTGGGAACAGGAGCAAGTCCCCAGGGTAAGGTCATCTTGAAGTGGTAAGGGAAAAGGAAAGACAGGGATACTAGCAGTAGAGGCACTTCTCCCTCAGTCTTGAGGGGATGCTTTAGTGTTGTGTTGAAGGAACATGCTAGACTGTGATACACGGGAGCAATTCTGGCACAAGCAAATGTTGATTAAGTCGCCCACTGACTCTGTGTTGTTTATACTTCAATACACAGTCTATGAGCCCCATGAAAGGAGAGGCTATGGTGCTTTTTGGATTCACATTATATCTTAGTGATATAGTAGTGCCAACTACGCTGTTGGCAACATTATTATTGAGCAAATTGATTCCACTTCATCTTTAACATGCTGTCATTGTATTTACTTTAAAATCTAGATTGTTTACATTGGTTCATATTTATTATTGCATCCCCATCCCCAGGACAGCTATATCTGGCATTAATCTGCAAGTGGCACCGGGAAACAAATACAACCACTCCATCGTACACAGTCACACATACCCAAAACAGCCCTGTCAAACTCCAAGCTCAATAAGCAAATAAAATTTTAAAATCATGTAAAAATACTGCTAAAGGAAAATAGAAGGGACCTGGTCTTCAAGCTAATCAATCCTCTGTATTACATAGATAGGTATGTATATAATTAAATTTTGCTTTTTGCTTGTGATAGTGATTTCAAATTGGCCTAAAACCTTGGAGATGAACAATTCTCACCTATTCTCAAGTTTCATGTGCTAAGGATTAACTCTGAGTGCCTAGAGGTGGTGAGAATTCATCCTAAAGTAGGATTCTAGGATTTTTTTTTTTTTTTTTTGTGGTACGTGGGCCTCTCACTGCTGTGGCCTCTCCCGTTGCGGAGCACAGGATCCGGACGCACAGGCTCAGTGTCCATGGCTCACAGGCCTAGCCGCTCTGCAGCATGTGGGATCTTCCCGGACCGGGGCACGAACCCGTGTCCCCTGCATCGGCAGGTGGATTCTCAACCACTGTGCCACCAGGGAAGCCTGGATTCTAGGATTTTTAACCAGAGCATGGGCAAGGGCAATGGCAGCTTGTACCCTCCATATAACTACACTTGTCCTTTTCACATTTGAATGTTAAATTTATGAAAATAAAAAATCAAAATGTTTAACTGGAATATTTATTATAATATGCAAAGGAATGATAAGATTGAGTAATACACTTACTTCAGTACTACCTTCAATGTAGGTTCACAACTGAAAATATAATTATAATGGCTTTATACAAAAGCACTAACATAAGGAAAAACTAGTTAGGGATAAATAATGAAAAGAAGTTTCTACAATTCAAATGCAAGAAAAAAACATTGAAGGTTGAAATATCTACAGTCTTACAGAACTGGCCATATTAGTCACGGTAGGCTAACTGCTATAACAAACAGTACCAACATCACTGAAGCTTAACACAAGATTTATTTCTTGTTCCTGTCACATTCTCTTGCAGTCATTCAGAGACCCAGGTTTCTTCTAATTAGTGACTCTACCATCCCTTAGGACCTCAAAGTTCTTCAACTTCTTCCCTGAACCCACTGCCTCCCACTGCTAAATGATGGAAGAAAGCAAGTATGGAATAATATAAATGTTATTTATGTATATACACACACACATATATATACATATATTTATTTAGGAGTCAAGGGATGTTTCCAACATACACTGAATTCTAATTCAAAGTATATTTTTATTATGATGTGGCAAAATCTAAAGGTTTTTTTATAAAGTAAGACAATATAAAGAGAGCCATTAAATAATTAACAATACCACTACTGAATTTCACTGATGTGGCAATAGGTTTGTGAATTGGCTGAAATGTGATACCTAAGATCCCTTCCAAGTTAAAATTCTATTACTCTACTTCATGAGTCTGACTTCCCTCAAGTTCCTCAGTTTCAGGTAATCATTTACATTTAAGTCAATGTGTATTACACATGGTTTTGCTGAGGAAAAAGTTATGGGTATGCTGAGAGGACTCCCTCAGGCTTCAGCAGTCACAAGCATCTGTTACATTGATCCCTGTGTGAAGACCAATATTACCTACCATTTCCTATACATCCTCTGAGCTTGAAATAGAGAGAATTACTAAGATAAGTATACAAACAATACTTAGACCTGATTTTTTAAGTTTCATACAGCAAGATGACAGTTCCGTTTTTTACAGATCATCAAGTTTGCAAAAATCTAGAGAAATTCACAGAAAAGCAAAGTGAGGCTTTGCTTTTATCCATGGGCCATGAAATTTTGCAATATTTTTGCTCTGAAATTTTGCTTGTCTGTGAAATATTCCCAATATGTTTGACCTAATGGAATACACTCAGAAGACTGCTGCCCAAGGATTATTCATTGTTATGGGCTGAATGATGTCTCCCTAAAATCCATATGTTGCAGTCCTAACCTCCCAGTATCTCAGAATATGACTATATTTAGAGACAGGGCCTTTACAGAGTTAAATTAATTAATTAGAGTTAAATGAGCTCATTAGGTGAGCCCTAATGTCATATGACTGGTGTCCTTATAAGAAGAAGAGATCAGAACAGAGACATGCACAGAGGAAAGACCATGTGAGGATACAGAGAGAAAACAACCGTCTATAAGCTAAGAAGAGAAAACTCAAAAGAAATCAATGCCACCAATACCCTGCTCTCAGACTTTTAGCCTTCAGAACTCTGAGAAAATAAATCTCTGTTGTTTAAGCCACCTAGTGTGTGCTACTTCATTATGGCTGTCCTAGCAAGCTAACACACCCATGTTTACCTAAAATCCTGCACCTCAGTGTCTTCAAACAGATGCTCTCCCAACTCCTAGGACAACTTTGCTTTTCTCTAGAGTGGATTAAGGAAATTGTGAATGAAGATAGACATCCTATCCAAGGGACTTGAATGAAAGGTCACTTAAAATTAAAAATTATTTATGGTGGGGCCCATAGTATCCCAATTAAGATGACACTCTTCCAGGCATCAATGCAGAAACAGTCCTCTAAGGCAAGCTCTAAAATATAAGACAAAATTCCCTCTTAGAAAGTCTTTGTACCAGTAGCCTCTTCTCTTGAGAAGGACCCCTTTAAAGGACTTGATTTCAGAGCAATACTTGGGTCTAGACAGTCTTATGCTAGGGACCCCAACAATTTGCAATTTTAAATTTAGAGGCTGCTTCTCAAGGTGACCTTATCTTTTGGGCAAAATGCACCAAAGCAGAATTTGGTAAACCACACTGTTCACCAAGAACATCACTATAAACACTGTTCACTATGAACAGAGAAAGAGGAGGAACAGGTGGCTGGGAAATTTTCAATCTGTGTCCCTTAAGAAGGGATAATTTGTCTTACTGCTATCCAAAAAAGCAGAAAGAAGGAGTAAGTCCTGAATGGGAACCTTTTTAATGTGTTCTTGTAGACCACAGCAGTGTTTCAAAGAGTGATCCTCTTAGAATTCTAGATTCAGTAGATGCTCCTCACTAGAAGGGTTTCATGATCAAATGGATTTTGAAAATACTGCCCTCTCTATCACACACTTAGGGACTCACAATTTACAGAGATATATATAAGGCCCTAAGAAATCCTGCAAGTAAAAAAATAAAAAACAACCATTCAAGTCTGTAAAACCCAGAATTTCTCAAACCTACCTAACCATAAAACCTTTATTAGAATTATTAGCAAGCACCGTGTGATATACAGTTTGGGACTAAGTTTTGAACAGGGAGACATGAAGAAACCCTACTATAAAGTGATGAACCAGATGAATATACATATACTAGAGTTAGAATGTCAAAGGAACTGAAATTCCCTTCCCTTAATAATATTTAGTTGTTTTGAACAAAGCAAAAATATACCAATATTTCCGTCACGACCTCTCAAATGCTTATTTGATTATATATTTAACTGCATACACTATACTAAATGCTAAAGCACATACATGAACTTACAATTCAGCCTTATTTTTTATTTCCAAAGAATGTTTGGCATTTATTTGTAGTGGAGTTAATAGCCCCTCTGAACCGGGTTAAGAGGCAACATGAAAAACAAAGAAGGAACCTTCTGTAAGCATGACTTGACTCCAATTACTTCTAACTGAGTAAGCTAAGTAGTTCTATAAATATCTGTCAAAAATATGACTAGCTCTGAGAGGTTTGGCCCTTACCCCTTGGCAACCATTTTAGCTTTGTGATTACTTATGCCAAAAACAGTCAGCCCAAACTGTACATACTTCAGACAGAAAAGAAAAAAAAATACTTATCCAAAATGGTACCAAGTGAGGTGTTACCCTTTTCATATAAATTGATAGTTTTACAGTTTTATATGGATTATTTTCCTAACAGCCTTGACTGTAAAGGGTAGCAGAGCAAGTAAGATATATTTGAGGTGTGAAATTAATATTGGATTGATTTTTGTTTAATTTTAAAATATTTAGCCTGCATTTTTTAGAAGAACCTGGCCTTTGGAGATTTATTCACATTTGTCTGAAAAAAACCAGGTATTGTCAAAGCTAGGAAATATATCCAGGGTGACTCATCACAATGGAGTAGATGAATGCTAACAATTTCTAAGTAGCAGAGACCAAACTGCTTCATTACTTCAATTAACTCCAAAGATTCATAAGCAAATGAGCCAGTTGCCACTGTTGGTTCCATGACATTTTAAGACTGTTCAGAGACAAACTGAGTCTGGCCTATTTCTTGATAAACATGTCCCAATCCCACCCAACCAAATATAACCCAGTCAAAGGAATTTCTCCAATATCTTATCATTGCTGAGGAATGACCATTCCACTTAAAAGTTCAATTAATTCTAATTACTAATTACAACATTATTATTTTGATTCATTTTAAGAAATTGTACCAGTTATAAAATCAACATGAACCTTAAATAATATATGTTCCTTTTTCACCAGTAAATCTTATAACTGACGACATCTTAAAGTAAAAGAAATAGTTTCATTATTTTCTTCTCTTTAGAAGTCTTTTGAACAGCATTGAATTAATGTTATGTGTTGGTTCATGACACAAAGTCATTAGTCTATATATGCACCTAGTAACAGAACACCAAAATGCACAAAGCAAAATTGATAGCAATGAAAGGCAAAAACGACACTTCAACAATAAGAGTCAGACATTTCAATAACCCACTATTGATACTGGACAGAACAGCTGGACATAAGGTCAACAAGGAAATGGGAGACTTGAATAAAACTCTAAACCAAAAAGGCCTAAGAGACATTCATAAAATATTCAATACAACAACAGAATAAACATTCTTCTCAAGTACACATGGAACATTCTCCAGGACAGACTATATGCTAGGCCATAAAGCAAACCTCAGTAATTTGAAAAGATTAAAACAATACAGAGTATGTTCTTTGACCACAATGGAATGAAATTAGAACTCAATAGCAGAAAAAATATTTGGTAAAATCACAAATACATGGAGATTAAACAAGTTACTCCTCAATAACAAATGGGTCAAAGAAGAAATCAGAAGGGAAATAATAAAATATATTGAGAAGAAAACAGAATGGAAACACAGCATAGCAAAACTTAGAGGGAAATTTATAAATGCCTAAATTAAGAAATAATAAAGATTATAAATCAATAACCTAGTCTTCCTCCTTAAAACACTGGAAAAGAAGAGCAAACAAAAACTAAAGCAAGCAGAAGAAATAATAAAGATTAGAGCAGAAACAAATAAAATAGAGAACAGAAAAACAAGAGAGAGTATTAATGAAACTAAAAGCTAGTTATTTGAAAAGATCAACAAAGTTGGAAAATGTTTAGCTATATAGACTTAGAAAAAAAATAGAATACTCAAATTACTAAAATCAGTAGTGAAAGAAGGGACATTACTTCTGACATTATAGAAATAAAAAGAATTATAAAAGAATACTATAAATAATTAAATGCCAACATATTAGATAACTTAGAGGAAGTGGAAAAAATCCTGGAAAGACACCCTCTAACAAAACTGACTCAAGAAGAATACTCTGAAAAGTGAAAAATATTGTTGAAGGAAATTAAAGATGATCAAAATAATTCTCTGAAAGAGAATAACAAAGTAGAAAAACTCATACTTCCTGATTTCAAAATTTAACTACAAAGCAATAGTAATCAAGACAATGTAGGAGTGGCACAAGGATAGACATATAAATCAATGGAATATAACTGAGAGTACTGAAATGAAAACATTGTGTCTATAGTCAACTGACTTTTGACAAAGGTGCCAAGACCATTCAATGGTGAAAGAATAGTCTTTTCATCAAATGGTGCTGGGACAACTGAATAGCTATATGCAAAAAAATAAAGCTGGACACTTACCTCACACATTCACAAAAATTAACTCAAGATGGATCAAACACATAAATATAAGCGCTAATACTATATAAAACTTTTAGAAGAAAGCATGGAATAAGTCTTCAGGACCTTGGATTTGGCAATGGATTCTTAGTTTTGACATCAAAAACATGAGCTTAAAAACAGATAAATTGGACTTGATCAAAAGTAAAAACTTTTGTGCTTAAATTAAAGAACACAAAAAAGAAAGTAAAACCCCACAGAATTACAAAGAAATATATATATACATATATATACACACAAACGTGTGTTTTGCAAATCAGATATCTGACAAAGGACTCATATCTAGAATATATTTTTAAAAAAACTCTTACAACTCAATAAGACAACCTAATTTAAGCAACAGACAAAGGATCCAAATACACATTTCTCCAAGAAAGATACGACAATGGCCAATAGGCACATCAAACGATGCTCAACATCATTATTCATCAGAAAAATGCAAATCAAAACTACAGCGGAAAAAAAAAAAAAAAAAAAAACTACAGCGAGATACCAATTCATCCCCACTAAGATAGCTAAAATCAAAAAGTCAGATAATAACAAGTGTCAGTGAAGATATGGAAAAACTGGAATCCTCATATACTGATAGTGGGAATGTAAAATGATGCAACCATTTTGGAAAACAGCCTGGCATTTCCTCAAACAATTAAACGCAGAGTCATCATATCACCCAGCAGTTCTACTCCTAGGTATATACTCAAGAAATACAAATATATATGCACACACACAAAATTGTACATGAGTGTTTATAGCAGCATTGTTCCTAATAGCTAAAAGGTTAGGAACAACCCAGATGTTGATCGGTGGACAAATGGATATCCAAAATGTGGTAAATTCAGTCAATGGAATATTATTTGTCCATAAAAAGGAATGAATACTAGTACATGCTACAACATGGATAAACCTTGAAAACATTATACTAAGTGAAAGAAGCCAGTCGTAAAAGTCCACATATTATATGATTTCATTCATATGAAAGTTCAGAGTAGGGAATCCCATAGAAATAGAAAGTAAATTAGTAGCCCTTAGGACAGGAAGGAACGGTATGAGGGCTAGGCAGGTGATAGCAAAGGGTACGGGGTGTCTTTTTGAGATGATGAAAATGTTCTAAAATTGACAATGATAACTGTCACATATATCTGTGAATATACTAAAAACCACTGAATTTTATACTTTAAGTGGGTGAACTGTATGATACATGAATTGTATTTCTAGAAAGCTATTTTAAAAATTAATAATAGAGCAAAAAATAGTTAATAATATGGCAAATTGATAAAAACTGACAATACAGAAAAATGTACTAATGGAATAATTAGACCATTTCACAAGCATAATGAGAGATTTGAACATATCTCTTCCAACTATTGATAAGTCAAGCAGATAAAGAATCAGCTTACTATAGAAAATTTCAACAACCTAACTAAATAATACTGAACAAATGGACCCAAATATTAGAGTATACATTTTTCTCAAGCACACATGGAACATTTACAATATCAATGATGTATAATGCCATAAAAAAGCTCCCCAAAGTTGAAAAAAATGTGTCACACAAAATCCCATTCTGTGACTAGAATGTAATTTAGAAATTAATAACAAAAAGAAAGTTAGAGCCCATATATTTAGAAACTAACTCCTTGGTCAAAGGAGAAATCATAATAGAAGTTTAAAAAATATTTCCACATATTTTATCCATTTCTAAGAAATATGAAATATGATAAGGCTATAAACACTACCTATAACACAATAAAATTTTTCACAGATAAGTATATTAGAGCTTTGCAGTTTCTCAAGGACTGCTGGGCTTACAAATATCAGTACCAAAACACAAGTAAGAATAAATTTCTATCTGATAGGAAACATGAATGGTTCTACAGGTAAAAAAGCTAACAAAGCCAAACATTTTTTTAGCTATTCTTATAAATACATAGTTCTCCATATCTATTTCCATGGGAGAACTTTCAGAGAGTTCCTGATTTTTGAGATCACTCTCCCAGCAGCAATTATTCCAAACAAAAAGATACTCGGATATGAAGAGCCTGAATAAACAAGGCTTTATAAATAAAATTCTTTTCCTAAGATTTTCCTTTCCCCACCTAAATCAGTCAAAGTTTAAGTACACCTATTTTAATAGGCCTCCCAGAAACAACATCAGAACTTCAACAAGCAGAAACAAAACAATATTTTTATTTCATGGGGCATCGGTTGACACAATGATTGCATAAATGCTACAGATATTTTATTGACCAACTTAAAATGTATTTTCCCTGGTAAAACTGGTATGTTACATACAGACAAAGTTGTACAGAACTAATATTTAAGTACAGATAATTAGGAATACCACTAAGTTAAAATATTTTTCTAAGTTATGTGGATACAACTTCCAAAGTTATTTTTAGAACAAGAGTAATTGGCTAAAATATGTCCAGTATATATCTGATAGATACAACTTTAGCTACCAAACTAACATTTCTGGAGTCTAAATTGTCTTCTGACATTTAGAACAAAACTTTAAAAAAGCTAGATGCTCAAACTGTAGCTATGGAACATGGTAGAATTTTTGTTCCATACATGTATCAGAAATATGAAGTATTATATGGAATAAAAATCTAAGAAAAGTTAACAATATTGTTACTATATTAAAATTCTCAGTAATGTTTCAAGACATATGATGAGAGAATTATTTATAGAATGTATTGGTTTCCTCTGGACAATTCTCAAAGTCAGGTATATCTGTCTATTCATTGCTTTACCATCATATACACTAGAGCTTATGCTCTTAAATACCATACATGTTATGAGCACATTTCACTTCTATTTACTCTCTAATGAATGCTGCTAATAATGATGTCATGTTACCATTAACTATTTTCTTTGTACCAGGCTTTGTGTCATGTACTTTACATGATTTATCTCTAATTCTCATGGCAACATAACAAGGTATTAGTTGTTGTTATTTCATTTTAAAGAAATCAAATCTGAGACTACAAAAGTTTTATTAGGTCATCTACCCAGTAAACACTCAATCCCTAATCTGTAGTTCTCTTGAGAGTCCAGAATCTTTCCTCCATTCCATGATTTAATTAGCATTTCCTTGCTCATCAGTCGGTTATAAAACCAAATCCAAATAAGTATGTCTATACCCAAGTGTGTGAAAAATATAATATACACTTGACAGTCTTTTAGACTCCAGAATAAAACACAAGAATTCTGTTGATCTTGGGCTACAGACTCCTGGTCTTGCTTTTGGCTGGCTGTGCCTACCAGTGAATATCCATGTGTTCCCTCAGGCTTCCTTTATGGAGTTGGGGCTGTTGATTTACTTTCAAATAGCTTCCTGTTCTCAGGAAATTGTGTGTTACACTCGGTTTTGAATAACTTTAAAAGGTGAAATGGTGCAAGTATCATTTTCAATTTATGTTTTTCCAGCCTTCAGTACCCTCTTCTAAAGCAGCAGCTCTCAAATTTTAATGTGCATAATAAAGTGTGCCGTGGGACTTGTTATAATTGCCGTACCCCAGACCTTTCTCCAAGATTCTGGCTCTGTAGGTCTGGAATGGGACTGGGGATTTTTTTTTTTCCACATGATTCTGATGCAGGTGGTGTTCAGATGACACTCTGAGGAAAAACATTGGATTTTATCCTTCTCCATGGTAAACTGAATATGATTATAATCATATTTAAATAATAAGAGTGGCGAGAAGATGCGCTCCAGGTTTGGATTAACAGATGGTTATGTTCTACTTCTGCAGCTTTCTAGCTCTGACCTATGACAAATCTCTTAAACTCACTGAGCCCCAGTGTTGTGAGGATTTAATAAGATCAAATGTTAAAGCCCTTAACCCAGTGCCTACTACTCAACAAAGCCCTCAGAAAACATTTGCACCCTGTCGTTCATTCCGCCCTTTTAAAGCTCAGATCTTCGCACTCCATATCTTGTTTTCTTTCTCCTCTACAATATGACTAAGAGCAAAATACTGTCTGCTAGAAATGCTACAGCTCTAAAATGCTGTCTGTCTTCTTAAACGCCTATGCATTGAAGCAAAGCTACTACTCATTTCCTTGATGATTTATCTTCTACTTGTCACTAGTTGAATTTTCCACTGGCACCAGTTCGTTTTGACATTTTGAGCCTTCTGTGGGCAATAATGACATTTATTTGCAAAAAAAAATCATGATAGAAATTCAAAACTTAAAAAAACAATGTATAAGGTACTATGTTCCAAGCAGTAGGAATTCACCTGAGCTTTGTCATAGAGACTTACTGCTTTTCTGGTTCCTTGTGAATATGGCTGGCAGACAGCTTCAGTCATCATGGCCTGACCAGCTTTCACTCTGTCTTCAAATAGATGTAAGTTACCTTCTATTACCAGACACACTTCATGAGACATAAGTGCCTTGGAAAAGGCTAAAAGAGTACATTCTCTACACTGCGTAACAGCTGTGCTATGGAAGAGGACAGCAAAGAAATGTAAAGGGTTGGGTAGTTTATACTTTAATCTTCATGTATATACATCCTTGATATAGGGTCAGGTTCAGGTTGGTAAAATACAAAAGAATATTCTCTCATTTATTAACTTCTCACAGTCTCTGGACTTTTCATCTTAAAGAAGCTCTTAATTTAAAATGATTTTCTAATGGAAAGCAAATGATAGTAAACTTTAAGAAAGAATAGAATGGTATAGTCATTAAAACATTATTGAAGGAATATGAAATACTTGTTTGAAATGACTACTGGCATAGCCAGAAAGGTTTTTTAACCTTTCAGTTAACTTTATAGCTGTAATTCTTGTTTCTAAATTTAGATTTCACCAGCATCAACAGAAAAATATAAGAAAATTAGCCTCAGTGTAGGTTTGATATATATTTAGGATTCGTTTTGCCATCTTTCACTTATAGTTCTCCTATAGAAAAAAAATAAATATTTGGAAACAAAAATGAGATCAACTTATCTTTACTAGTACTTTATTTTGTAGCTTATTTCTTTCAGACAATAACCTACTCTCTTATTTCATCCAGAACTAAGTCTGAACCCTGGTTCTGCTGCTTCTAAGTTGTGTGCCATTGGCAATGCTACTCAGTTTCTCTGACCCTCCATTTTCTTATGTGTAATACAGAAATAACATTAAATTTGCTCATAGAGTTATTGTGAGGATTAAATTAAGTAAGCATCTATGACCAATGCTGGAACATAGTGGGCACTCAACAAATAAGAATTATTAACACACTTTGGATAGTTAAAAATAAACTAAATAACAATAAAGACCAATTACAACTACAAAAGAAGACAGGCAGAGCATTTTCACACAATGTCTAGTTGTTTGACGACTAGAATCATAAAAACTTAGTTGCCACAGGAAACTTAGGAAGTCAAAATGTATGCATTTCTTTAGAACCAAAAGTTTGAGCTTTTGCTGTTTTAAGGTTGAGGTCATCACATTAATCTTTGGTTTTAATGAATTTATTAGTGTTTGTTACTATAATCACTGTGTCTGAAACTCTCCCCTATGAGTTTACCTCCAGAAGAATACAGCATACCTACCACTTCATTAACGTGGAGGTCTTGAGATATGGAATATAGACTACTGTACCATGATACCTAGGATTTAAAAGCATATTTCTGTAAGAAGTATTATAACTATAATAAATTAAAGATACAATTTTCAAAATTTTAATTGTGTACAGGCAAAATTACTGAAGCTGCAAAATATGCAACAGCTTGAAGTTTAATTGCAACTGGAAAACTATGCTTTGGAAACTGTATGTGGATGGAAATATTTATGAGTTAGCACCAAGAGCTGGCACAGTACATTTGCTATGGAATAATTTTAACTGTAACCTTGTTTTACATTGCATACCTTTATGGGAGAGTTGAAGAAGTCTATACATTTACTCTGCATGCTGAGGTTTCTGTTTTTGTTTCAATTCCAGATATGCTTGAGAAGCTTTCAGTAAACTTTTTACAGGAAAATGATCAAATGAAACAAACTAGGGACATTTTCCATATAAAAATGACATGATATTTCACATGATGTATTGTTTCATATATCATCAATTTTGCACCAGATTTTGGCAAAGGAAAAGATCCTGCCTCAAGAATTTTTATTTTTTGGACCACAAGCAAAAATCCAAAAGTAAACAAAGACCAAACCAAAGAAGAAGGCATAAAACAATAAAAATCAGAACCATGACTTGCATGTAAATAGGAAAAAGAAACCATATAATAAGTTTTCTGCTCATTCTGATTATAATCAAAGTTTGTCAAAACAGAGTGGTCTTTCTCACAAAAAATTCAAAATCCCTAAGTTTACTCTTAAATATGAAAATAGCTACACTTTGGAAATATTATTAATCCTACGTGTTCACCTCTGAATGCATACCTCAAAAATACTTAATTTTAGAAATATATCTTATAGAAATATCATGGGTCTACCAAAGATGTTCACTCATATTATTAAAATAGAAAAAAATATTTAAAATCTGTATTTGTCCAAAGTAAGGAACTGATGAATGACATACATTCACAGTACATTATTCTGTAGCCATTGAAGACTTATATTGTAGGAAAATATAATGACATGGAGAAACTGGCATATGACTTTAAGTGGAAAAAAAAAATAATTAGCTGATCCTATTCTTGTTTAAAAAATGATACTTATGGGACTTCCCTGGTGGTCCAGTGGCTAGGACTCCACGCTCCCAATGCAGGGGGCTCTGGGTTCGATCCCTGGTCAGAGAGCTAGATCCCACATGCTGCAACTAAGGGTTTGCATGCCGCAACTAAGACCCGGCACAGCCACATAAATACATAAATAAAAATATTTTTTTAAAAAAAAAATTTAAAAAATGGTACTTATGCACCAGAAAAATGGTTTTTAGTTCTCTTCACCAGTGTTTTTCTCAATGTGATATAAACTTACAGTAGTTTATTTGCATTGAAATTAAATGTATTTTCTAAGATTTCTAGCAATGTATACATTATCTATATGATAATAAAGTATATAATAATTAAAAATAAAACCTATATAAATAGTGGCAAGTATCTTTTTAAAGATAAGTAGACTACTTCTCTATTGACATTTCTGCTTCCAAACTGTCAGAATGTTCAGGTGTGTCTAACTGAGACAAATCACTAGAAGAGCCACGTTATGAATCAAGGAGGAAACCTCAACAAAGGCCAAAAGCAAGTTAAGAACTAGAGAACCAGAGCAAGGTTGGAATCCAGGGAACCTGAGAATGTTACACAGGTCATCCCAGTGATCAAAGGGCCAGAAGGTGAAACCCAAGAGATAGAAGGCAATTGTTTCCTGCCCAGTTCCATCTTCCACATTAAAGGGTTTCCTTCTCCCTAAGATTTTAACAGAATTCTAGGCAAGCCCTAATTTTCCTGAAATTATATTAGGAAAGGCAACTTTAAAATAAATACATGAATTATGGTCTTCTACAGATATATGCTCAGAAGTGGGATTGCAGGATCATATGGTAGCTCTATTCTTAGTTTTTTAAGGAACCTCCATACTGTTCTCCATAGTGGCTGTACCAGTTTACACTCCCACCAACAGTGCAGGTGGGTTCCCTTTTCTCCACACCCTCTCCAGCATTTACTTTGTAGATTTTTTGATGATGGCCATTCTGACTGGTGTGAGGTGATACCCCATTGTAGCTTTGATATGCATTTCTCTAATAATTAGTGATGTTAATCATTTTTTCATGTGCCTCTTGTCATGTCTTCTTTGGAGAAGTGTCTATTTAGATCTCCTGCCCATTTTTTGATTGGTTTGTTTTTTTGATATTGAGATGCACGAGCTGTTTGTATATTCTGGAGATTAATCCTTTGTCAGTTGCTTCATTTGCAAATATTTTCCCTCATTCTGAGGGTTGTCTTTTCAACTTCTTTATAGTTTCCTTTGCTGTGCAAAAGTTTTTAAGTTTCATTAGCTCCAATTTGTTTATTTTTGTTTTTACTTTCATTACTCTAGGAGTTTTAGAGTATCCAGCCTTACATTTAGATCTTTAATCCATTTTGAGTTTATTTTTGTGTATGGTGTTAGGAAGTGTTCTAATTTCATTCTTTTACATGTAGTTGTCCAGTTTTCCGAGCACCACTTATTGAAGAGACTGGCTTTTCTCCATCATATATTCTTGCCTACTTTGTCATGGATTAAGTGACCAGAGGTGCATGGGTTTTTCTCTGGACTTTCTAACCTGTTTCATTGATCTATGTTTCTGTTTTTGTGCCAGTACCATACTCTTTTGATGACTACAGCTTTGTAGTATAGTCTTAAGTCAGGGAGCCTGATTCTTCCAGCTCCATTTTTCTTTCTCAAGATTGCTTTGGCTATTCAGGGTCTTTTGTGTTTCCATACAAATTGTAATTTTTTTTGTTCCAATTCTGTTAAACATGCTACTGGCAATTTGGTAGGGATTGCATTGAATCTGTAGATTGCTTTAGGTAATACAGTCATTTTGACAATACTGATTCTTCCAATCCAAGATAATGTTTTCCACCTTTTTGTGTCACCTTTGATTTCTTTCATCAATATCTTATAAGATACATGCACCCCAATGTTCATTGCAGCACTATTTACAATAGCCAGGACATGGAAGCAACCTAAATGTCCATCGACAGAGGAATGGATAAAGATGATGTGGTACACATATACAATGGAATATTACTCAGCCATAAAAAAGAACAAAATAATGCCATTTGCAGTAACATGGATGGAGACCTAGAGATTATCATACTAAGTGAAGTAAGTCAGAGAAAGACAAATATCACATGATATCACTTATATGTGGAATCTAAGAAAATGGTACAAATGAACTTATTTACAAAAGAGAAATAGAGTCACAGATGTGGAAAATAAACTTATGGTTACTGGGGGGGAAGGGGGAGAGATAAATTGGGAGATTTGGTTTGACATATACATACTACTATATATAAAATAGATAACTAGGGCTTCCCTGGTGGCGCAGTGGTTGAGAGTCCACCTGCCAATGCAGGGGACACGGGTTCGTGCCCCAGTCCAGGAAGATCCCACATACTGCGGAGCAGCTAGGCCCGTGAGCCATGGCCGCTGAGCCTGCACATCCGGACCCTGTGCTCCGCAACGGGAGAGGCCACAACAGTGAGAGGCCCGCATATCCCAAAAAAAAAAAAAAAAAAAAAGATTACTAATAAGGACCTACGATTATAGCACAGGGAACTCTATCAATACTCTGTAATGGGCTATATGGGAAAAGAATCTAAAAAACAGTGGATATATGTATATGTATAACTGATTCACCTTGCTGTACAACAGAAACTAAAACAACACTGTAAATCAACTATACTCCAATAAGAAAAATTTTTAATAAATACACGAAATTCTGGAGGAAACCAATGGCCTAAATTTAAATTCTAAACTCCAAAGCAAAACTTCAGTCTCCAATTCCAGAGTGGTTTTGGTGTGCATATTATGAAGAGAATATGAAGTTGTACACTGCTTGGGAATACACTTGCTAATGTGCCCCCAAATTATAAGGACTCTTCCAATATTACTAATAGCTATAGTGGGAGATGATTACTTAATTAATTTAAAATTTTTATCTCCAAATTAAAATAATCTCAATTCAATTAAATTTTCTTCATAGGCTGACAAGTGGTTTTGTTTCTTTAATTCATCCCTGAATTTCTCCAATTTTTCTGAAAATAAGATGTCCAAAATTGAAGCTAGCACTAGTGCATTGAATATCACAAGGATTCCATTCCCAGCACTTTTTTTTTTTTTTTTTTTTTTAGGACTGGGTCACGAACCCATGTCACCTGCATCGGCAGGCGGACTCTCAACCACTGCACCACCAGGGAAGCCCCCACTCCCAGCACTTTTATGATAATTAATCTCAGATTATGAATAGGCAACAACTTTTAGAACAACCTGTGTGTAGTTACAAATAAAACAGAACGTGTAAATCAGATGATAATTTCAACTAGTGATTGTTATTTATTAAGTTGGTAATAGTAATGATATAGTTTTATTTCATTACATCTGTGATAAAAGTATGACCCAAAGGCTGGCTCTTCAAGCAGAAGTTTTCCAGCTGGCTTCCCAGATATTCCCAGCTTTCCATAGAGTCCCATTATCCCCCACTGGCAATGCCCAAGGGTCAGAGCTTCTTCTTCAAGCATTTGACCCCTCGTCCTAAGGGTCTTTCCTTGTACTTCTTATGAGACCTCCTTCACAGCTCATTTCAGTAGAGCTACCCAAAACAGCTACTTAAAGTGCAGAGCCCACTTTTCTCTCTGTGTGGAGATCTCAGGGTACAATATATTTCACCTAGTACAGGCTGGCTACTCAATTTATCTTAGTATAGGTTAACATATAAATCCAGGATTTACAGCCATCTCCAATTATACTCGACATTTGAGCATCTGTGCTTAATCACACACCTGCTGAGCCAACCTAATTTCATACAGTCCACTAGGTGGCAGAGGTGTTTACAAGGAAGTAAAGATGAACAATGCCCAAGTCTCCTTAAATAGTTCAGCAAGCAGGAAATGAAAGAGAACCTAATTCGAGAAATATATGGTATTTATAAGTTACATAATACATATGTATTAAACTGTAAAACCACACACACACACACAAATTTGAATTTTAAACAAGATACAAAAGTCCACCACAAATAGCAACAGCTACCTGGCTCAGCTAACACTGCTTGTGTTTAATAATTATTTAAATAAAATGGGCCTCTTTTTTTTAATTCTTAAAAAAAGCTGACATTAAGAGGTAAATGGCCACTGTGTAAGGTCCCAGTTTGGCATTGATTCTGACTACAGCATTGCTCAAAATATTAAATATGGGAATGCTATAAAGATTATTAGCCAGGAAGAGGCTGAAGAGGCAGATAAAAGAAAAAATATTCATGGCTTCATTGATATTGGCCTAAGGCACCATGGAAACTTTTCTTAATTTTTCTTTTTCATTATATAATTTGTTTATGTAATTCCTAATTCTGCATGACCTGTCATTATGGAGCAATAATAGAAAATATATCCAGAGTAGGTTGTGGCTTCGCTTACAGAGGTAAAGATGAAAACCCCATTTAAAAAGAACAATGAAATAAGAAGAGTGAGGAGAAACAGAGTTACATACAATGGCTACTCAGAGGACACAGGAGGGCACAGAATAAGAACTTCAGGTTTCAACATTCAGAAGAAGATTCGGGGTGGCCAAGGATAAGGAAATAATCACAGAGATATGGGAAAGATTGAACCCTGAAGACCTGCATCCAGACAGATATGAGGAATCAACACTTTTCTTAGCACACAAAGTAGGACTTAACAAGGTTTCTTGCAACATGAGTTGAGAGTACCAGTAATACGTGTGTATCATACTTTGATTTTACGAATGAATCAATATTCAAAGTGATTCTTTTTTTAATGTATTCTATAAATGGGAAAACACTCAGAACCATATTGCTAAAAACATAACATGTAAGATGTCATAACAACCAAAATATCACATTATTAAATTACAATATGTAAATTGTGTAAAATCACAATATTATTAAAGCTCAAAATATTGTCATTGGAAATTAGAAAGCAGCTTGGATTCTAGAGCTCTCAATCAGAAAAAACATTGGATCCTTTAAATTGCAGTTTAGAATAAACAAATGCAGGGAATAACCAAGGATGACTATGTAACATCTAATTATAAACTCACTATAATTAAGAGACCTTGTAAGCCTTATAAAGAATTCTATGGCTTGAAGCCATAGATTACAGGGTAAACTCAAGTAGAGATTAGTTTACTTTGTAGAAGTTATTTCAGTCCTCTGCATGTCATTTTAGCCAATTTGTCTAACACTGATTACTAACCTTCACTTTACCTGGCTTAATTTATACAAGCTAACAACACAACAGTCCTATTTTCCGACCTACAGTCTGCTGGGAATGTTTTTCCTAATTTTTGAAAGTCTTGCAAAGGCATAACAATTAAATATATTCATCCAAGCATGTAAGAAATTATTTGTATTGAAAAGCATAAAATCACATGCAATAAAGGCTAGGAAAAACTGAGATAGTTAATCACAGTTAATCTTATCTTCGAATTCAAATAATTGATGTATAGCCAACTAAAAGTGTCTGATAGCATTACATGCAAAATTCTAATTTAATGCAAAACTTTTATATTTTATTAGAAAAAAATCAAGATTTTTGATTACTCAGAAGAGTATAGCATGTTTAAGGTGTTCCACTTATTTATTCCTTTAAATTATTATTGTGTATGAATGAATTTGATTAGCACATTCACATAACTGATTTCTTACTAGAAGGAAGAAACTAGAAAAAGTAAAACCCCTACCTTCCCCCCAGTGCAGAGGTGAAGAGACAGCTCTCCAGGGGTACTTGTTTTCAGTCTGACAGGAAGGAAGCATTCAGAGAATCCAATTCCTGTAGCTACTACTATCAGTCTCCACAGCCATAATGGAAGTCTCTCGCCCTTCCTTGCTTCCAGATGTCCTAAAAAGTCATAGATATGCTTTCTCATTGTTTTAAAAATGCAAAAATAAAATACATGGATTAATAAAATACACATGGTGGCCAGAAATATATATTCGCTTTTGCTTAAGTCTTAATTTGAAGGCATGTTTTCTTTCTTGTTCTGAAATAATTTCAAACTTACAGAAATGTTGCAAGAATTATACAAAGGACTCTTGTACCCTTCACTCAGATGAGTGGTCATATTTGCATAATCTCTCTCTCTCACTCTCTATTTATTTGTATGTGCATGTACACGTAAAAAAATTTCCAGAACCAACTGAGAGAAAACCTTATACATTGTACTTCATTACCCCTTTAATACTTCAGTGTGTATCTCTTGAGAAAAGGACATTTCTTACAAAGCTCTAGTACAATGAACAATTTTAGGAAATTAACATTGATGCTGTTATCTAATTCACATTCCATATTCAAATTTCACCAATTATTTAGCAACATCAACTCAACAAGCAGACTTTACAAATAAATTGGACATTCTATCTTCTTTAAAATACAATGGACCGGGCTGGGGGAAGATGGCAGAAGAGTAAGACACTGAGATCACCTTCCACCCCACAGATACATCAGAAATATATCTACACGTGGAACAACTCCTACAGAACACCTACTGAACGCTGGCAGAAGACCTCAGACCTCCTAAAAGGCAACTAACTCCCCAAGTACCTGGGTAGGGCAAAAGAAAAAAAGAATAAACAGAGACAAAAGAATACGGACGGGACCTGCACCAGTGAGAGGGAGCTGTGAAGCAGGAAAGGTTTCCACACACCAGGAAGCCCCTTCGCGGGCGGAGACTGCGGGTGGCGGAGCGGGGAAGCTTCAAAGCCGCAGAGGAGAGCACACCAACAGGGGCGCAGAGGGCAAAGTGGAGAGATTCCCGCACAGAGGATCGGTGCCGACCGGCACTCAATAGCCCGAGAGGCTTGCCTGCTCACCGGCCGGGACAGGCGGGGCTGGGAGCTGAGGCTCAGGCTTTGGTCAGAGCGCAGGAAGAAGAGCGGCAGCGTGAACACAGACGGAAGGGGTTAGCGCACCACGGCTAGCCGGGAGGGAGGCCAGGGAAAACTCTGGAGCTGCCAAAAACGCAAGAACCGTTTTCTTCCCTCTTTGTATCCTGGTGCGCGAGGAGAAGGGATTAAGAGCGCTGCTTAAAGGCGCTCCAGACCTGCGCGAGCCGCGGTTAACAGCACGGACCCCAGAGACGGGCATGAGATGCTAAGTCCGCTGCTGCCGCCATTAAGAAGCCTGTGTGCAAGCACAGGCCACTATCCACACCTCCCTTCCGGGGAGCCTGGGGACACCGCCACTGCCAGGGTCCCAGGATCCAGGGACAACTTCCCCGGGAAAACGCACGGTGTGCCTCAGGCTGGTGCAACGTCATGCTGGCCTCTGCCGCCGCAGGCTTGCCCTGCATCGTGCCCCTCCCTCCCCCCCAGCCTGAGTGAGCCAGAGCCCCCGAATCAGCGGCTCCTTTAACCCCGACCTGTCTGAGCAAAGAACAGACACCTCCCGCGAACTACACGCAGAAGCGGGGCCAAATCCAAAGCTGAGCCCCTGGAGCTGTGAGAAAAAGAAGAGAAAGGGAAATCTCTCCCAGCAGCCTCAGGAGCAGCGGATTAAGTCTCCACAATCATTGATGTACCCTGCATCTGTGGAATACCTGAATAGACAACGAATCATCCCAAATTGAGGAGGTGGACTCTGAGAGCAAGATTTATTATTTTTTCCCCTTTTCCTCTTTTTGTCAGTGTGTATGTGTATGCTTCTGTGTGAGATTTTGTCTGCATAGCTTTGCTTTCACCATTTGTCCTAGGGTTCTATCTGTCTGTTTTGTTTTTTTTTTTTTACTTTAAAAAAATTTTTTTTTCTTAATAATTATTTTTTATTTTAATAACTTTATTTTATATTACTTTATATTATTTTCTTTTATCCTATTTCTTTCTTTGTTTTAACTTTTTCTTCCTTTTATTTTCAGCCATGTGGATGAAAGGCTCTTGATGCTGCAGCCAGGAGTCAGTGCTGTGCTTCTGAGGTGGGAGAGCCAACTGTAGGACACTGGTCCACAAGAGAACTCCCAGCTCCACGAATATCAAATGGCAAAAACCTCCCAGACATCTCCATCTCAACACCAAGACCCAGCTTCACTCAATGATCACCAAGCTACAGTGCTGGACACCCTATGACAGACAACTAGCAAGACAGGAACACAACCCCACCATTAATAGTCTACCTGAAAAAGAATAATGATAGTAAAAATGATCCAAAATCTTGGAAATAGAAAGAAGAAAATGCAAGAAACATTTAACAGGACCTAGAAGAAATAAAGATGAAACAAGCAATGATGAACAACACAATAAATGAAATAAAAACTACTCTAGAAGGGATCAATAGCAGAATAACTGAGGCAGAAGAACGGATAAGTGACCTGGAAGATAAAATAGTGGAAATAACT
>NW_020172592.1:2836285-2925537 GCF_003031525.2 Neophocaena asiaeorientalis asiaeorientalis
ACCCAGCAATCCCACTACTGGGCATATACCCTGAGAAAACCATAATTCAAAAAGAGTCATGTACCAAAATGTTCACTGCAGCTCTATTTACAATAGCCAGGGGGTGGAAACAACCTAAGTGTCCATCATCAGATGACTGGATAAAGATGTGGCACATATATACAATGGAATATTGCTCAGCCATAAAAAGAAACGAAATTGAGCTATTTGTAATGAGGTGGATAGACCTAGAGTCTGTCATACAGAGTGAAGTAAGTCAGAAAGAGAAAGACAAATACCGTATGCTAACACATATATATGGATTCTACAGGAAAAAAAATGTCATGAAGAACCTAGGGGTAAGACAGGAATAAAGACACAGACCTACTAGAGAATGGACTTGAGGATATGGGGAGGGGGAAGGGTAAGCTGTGACAAAGTGAGAGAGTGGCATGGACATATATACACTACCAAACATAAAATAGATAGCTAGTGGGAAGCCGCATAGCACAGGGAGATCAACTCGGTGCTTTGTGACCGCCTAGAGGGGTGGGATAGGGAGGGTGAGAGGGAGGGAGATGCAAGCGGGAAGAGATATAGGATCATATGTATATGTATAACTGATTCACTTTGTTATAAAGAAGAAACTAACACACCATTGTAAAGCAATTATACTCCAATAAAGATGTAAAAAAAAAAAAAAATACAATGGACCACCAGAAGTTATAAAGAGCCATTTTATTTCCCCGAAGGCACTAGGTACCAACATAGATTTATAACTATGAACAAACATAATAGAATGTCGTATGTCTATACAGAAAAAAAAAATTCTATGGTAACACAGCCTAGCTACCTACTAGAAATGGGTAACTAGGAGAATATACAAATAACAGAATTAATATGTAATGAGCTCTTTTATTATATGATAGTCATGGAAGAAAAGTAGAAAGGTCCTTGTTTTTCTCTTGGAGCCTTAATGAATGAATTCAAACACATTTACAGTCTGTAGAATTCTGATCTCACAGATTCATAAAGTTAATTTGCCTACTGCCATTTTTCAAAGTTTAACAGTGTGAAGATCTTCCAGTAGCATAGCAAAGGCTAAAGAACAAGTATTTTCTCAAAGTTTGAGTACAGTACTTGTGGGAAAAGAAGACTCCCTTCTGCTGAAGCATTCTTAGGGCTTAAAGTAAAACCTACCCTTCATACCATGACAATTTACAATGAAATCACCAATATGGGAGAAATGGGATTAACAATTCAATCAATAAGGGGACTGCTAGGAGCAATCTATTTTAAAAAAGAAACAAAACACAATATTCTTTGCATGGCTGTACAGACTGCTCAAGAAACCTTGCAAGATGTCACAAAAGATAAAAGTACTCATGTTAAGGCTGATTCCAGGACAACTATACAAGATGCAGACATCATGACCACTTCTCTGAACAGAGACTGGTGAAACAGGAAATTCCAGCAGCTTTCAGTAAAAGACAGTAATATTTAACTTTGTAAATGCATAAATACCACATTTGATAAACGCTCTTATTAAAGTTAGAGCATTCTAGTCAAACAAATACTAGAATGAAGTTTAACCTAATGTACAATAGTAATGAGAGGGGGCATAGGGCTGTAAGGAGCAAATATGAGTGGAAATCTCAGTTCTCTTACTTCTTCACCTAAATAAAATCTTTCTTTTCTATTTAAACTTTCAGAATTTCAGCCACCACAATACCTGATTTCTCCGTATCTGCAATGGACTCTCTTAAATGTTAATAAAGAAAAACAACTGAGTCTGTATCTACTGACTGCATCACAACTGTATTGTACAATATGTATGATGTATAGCTTAATATGCTCTATGTACAATGAGTTCTCAAATATTTCCAAGAAAAAAATAAAGAACCTATGCTCAGTGGGTATTTAGCCAAGGAATTTTCACCATAACTGCTACTGTACTTTAGAATTACATATATATATATATAAACTTTTCTACCAATTCAAAATTTAAAAGATTAATTTTTAAAGGTATGTCATGCTTTCCCTTTAAAAAGAGATTATGTATTTCAGTCAATTTTTCTTAGTTTAATAAGAAAAGTCATTCTTATCTATTTCTGACTCAATTTTAACAATTACTTGGGGTTTTTTGTTTAGTTTTTTTTTTTCAATTAGAGAATGCTTTTAAAAACTACTAGTTGGGAATTATGTAAACAATATTTATAATCATTTCATTTCAATCCCCTCTGTGTGGTTATGTATGGAAGTCTTTTATTTATTTTGTGCAATTACATTATATATTTTTTATTAAAAATATTTTGTTTTTAACAAAATTACATTTAGCTAAATTACAGATAAAGATAAAAATTTAAAAGGGCTTGGCAGATAATTCACTTATAATGTTCATCTTATGGAAATAAGGAATTTTAAATAAAGACAGAAAAAAAAATGTCCAAATCAAATGTGATACCTCATTTGTGCATGATGTTCACATGAATAATGTGGAAGAAGAAATGTAAACACTGTATATAAATTTTAATGCTTAGTTCATTCTTAGCTTCAGTTTTAAGGATAATTAGGTTTTAATTTGAAAAATTCTTCTTTTAAAATGTATTGTCAGCTGACGCTATTACCAATAACTCTGGACTAAAATATTCCT
Organism: Neophocaena asiaeorientalis asiaeorientalis; assembly: GCF_003031525.2. NCBI lineage: Eukaryota > Metazoa > Chordata > Mammalia > Artiodactyla > Phocoenidae > Neophocaena > Neophocaena asiaeorientalis. Next base: position 2,838,918 of record NW_020172592.1, read on the forward strand.
GGAGCCATCCCACCTCCTGACAGCCCATCCTACACCCTCCCTGCCTAAATCATCCAGCTAATTCACATCTTTAAATTGTAATATTTAATCCCGAAGTCAAAGTTTTAAAAAAGAATGGCCAACTAAGAAAAAAATTCAAAACTCCTTGGAATAGGGAATGTGAAAACATGGTAAGAGCTGCTAGGCACAGATGAAGGGCTTTTTTATTTTTTATTCAGAGTAGAAAATCATTAAACACTCCAAGAAGAGTCAGAGACAGCCTTGACTTTCTATGCTGTTTTTTAAAGCTTTACTACATCTCCAAGGAAGGGACCAGCTGCCTTTAACATTTATTTGGTGGTGATTTACTTGGAGCAAAAACTGAGGGCACCTACTGAGCAGAATAAACTAAAAGTGCCACATTCTCTTAGATTCATCTCCCCGGATTTCAAATTCCCACTTCTTCCTTCTGCTTTTCAAACGTGTATCAGTAAGAAGCACCTGGGGTAGGAGTTGACTTCACTACAAACTAGTGGGGCTTATGAGCAAAACAACCTAAATAAAACAAGATGAGTTTTCTGCTTACCAGGCTTCTTAAGCTGCTCTGACCAATTCTCTTCTCCAAAATATACCTGCAATTTTAAGTAAACTCAAACCAATTATTTCTGTGTGCTTTCTGACTCATAAAATAAATCAAATTCCTAATCTAGATCATCATTCTCTTTGCTGTGCTTTTTTCTGAAGATGAGAATCTTTACATTCTGTTTTCAAAGGTATAAATTTCATAAATGTGGGTAACTTTGTCATGGAACCATTTAGGGAGGAAAAATCCAATGAAGGATGTTCTACTGCACCTGGACTCCAAAACAGACATAGTCTGTATGAATTCCATCAGAGTATTTATCAGCATTATGTGCTAGAATCTGACAACTTGATTTTGAATTCCAACTCTAATGCAGGAAAGATCCCAGGAGACTAAATCTCTTTACCTCTGTACCTCATTCATACATCTCTTTACCTCATTCATACATAATACTTGGCTCATCATGTGGTAAGGGTGAAATTTAATATAATGTGTATAACTTTCATAGCATATAATAGTATTCAACCATGCTTCTGGCTGCAAGTACCAGAATTCCTGAGTAACTGCACGTTGAACTCATACACCAAGTTGCTGAAGGTGGGCAGTTGCACACATGGGCTCAATGACTCAACACTATGAGAGTCACATCTCAGACTCATAGCCTTTTTCTTATGTTTGTAAACTCATGGTTACAAGATGACTTCCTTAGTTCTGATCATCACGTTAATGTTCTTTAGCCAGCCCCATCCCCAGGTTTCATTAACTGGAAATATGCAATCCCTACCAAATTACCAATGGCACTTTTCACAGATTTAGAACAAAAAATTTTACAATTTGTATGGAAACACCAAAGACCCCAAACAGCCAAAGCAATCTTGAGAATGAAAAACGCACCTGGAGGAATCAGGCTCCCTGACTTCAGACTATACTACAAAGCTACACTCATCAAAACAGTATGGTACTGGCACAAAAACAGAAATATAGATCAATGGAACAGGATAGGAAGCCCAGAGATAAATCCACACACCTATGGTCACCTAATCTATGACAAAGGAGGCAAGAATATACAATGGAGAAAAGACAGTCTCTTCAATAAGTGGTGCTGGGAAAACTGGACAGCTACACCTAAAAGAATGAAATTAGAACACTCCCTAACACCATACACAAAAAATAAACTCAAGGGCTTCTCTGGTGGCACAGTGGTTGAGAGTCTGCCTGCTGATGCAAGGTACATGGGTTCGTGACCCGGTCCAGGAAGATCCCACATGCCGCGGAGTGGCTGGGCCCGTGAGCCATGGCCGCTGAGCCTGCGTGTCCGGAGCCTGTGCTCCGCAACTGGAGAGGCCACAACAGTGAGACACCTGCGTACCACAAAAAAAAAAAAAAAAAAAAAAAACCTCAAAATACATTAAAGACCTAAATGTAAGGCCGGACACTATAAAACTCTTAGAGGAAAACATAGGCAGAATACTCTTTGACGTAAATCACAGCAAGATCTTTTTTGATCCACCTCCTAGAGTAATGAAAATAAAAACGAAAATAAACAAATGGCATCTAATTAAACTTAAAGCTTTTGCACAGCAAAGGAAACCATAAACAAAACAAAAAGACAACCCTCAGAATGGGATAAAATATTTGCAAACAAAGCAACCAACAGGGATTAATCTCTGAACTATACAAACAGCTCATGCAGCTCAATATAAAAAATAACTGGAAATAGATCACACGCTTAACTTCAAGAGAAGTGCCCAAGGGAGAAGGGGTGGAAGTGGGTGTTAGAAAAAATAATTGACAGTATCTACCATATTATTTCCTTTAAAGAATTGTAAAAAGTATGTTAGTAATGCTAATACATCCCCCTAAAACAAAATATTTTTTTTCACTCTACATAGTGTACATTTATTTTTGTCCTGAGCTTATTTACTTTATCAACTCCCATAACCCTCCCTCACCCTGATCTCAGCAGCACATGATAGCATGTGTTGTTTCACAAAAGCTGATTAATTTGTCTTCTGTAAAACTTGGCACAGTCATCAGAACAATAGAGGGGACCTGTTCCAGGATCACCCTAAGGAAGAAAAAAATCAAATATATCCAATTATTTTATTTAAGCAATTTCCTAAAATTCTATTTTTTAATTACTTAATTATCAAATGAAGCAATTTAAATACAGTGTTTCTCAATGCTTTGTGACAACCTAGAAGGTTGGGATAGGGAGGGTGGGAGGGAGGCTCAATAGGGAGGGGATATGGTGATTCATATACATAGCTGATTCACTTCAGTTGGTGTACAACAGAAACTAACACAATATTGTAAAGCAATTATAATCCGATAAAGATGTGAAAAACAATAATAAATAAATACAGTGTTTCCTTTAAATAACTACTCCGTAATTAGTTGAGTGAGGTAAGATGTCCTGCCTGAGGCTGCAAAACCTGACTCTATGCCTTGCACATTGCTTCTGCTAGCTCACACATGCTTAATCTTTATTGCCATCTTCTGGAGGATTTGCTTTCATATGCAAACAGGTAATACTGGGCCAATACAGTTCCTCTGGAACTGGGATCTGGAAACACAGGCCCATTTTGGTGTCTCAAGTTAAAATATAGGTCAAATGCCATAACCACAGAGCACCTTAGCCTGGGCCATGGAGGCAGTCACCTCAGAGTGCATTTCAGAAATAACAAAGAGAGCCACTTGCCCAGAAAAACAAGTGCCCATTCATAAGCAAAAGCTTGTATTTCCACTATTAGAGTTCCATCTTAATAGTATAAAACTGAACCATGGCAAAAAATAGGTACTACTGGAAATGGTGATCTTTTTACTGATATCAATCAACTCCACTTTAGTGTAAATGTGTTTGGAGTGCTTTCCTATTATATGATAGATCATGAATGGGGGCAGGGGTGAAGAATACAATACATGAATAACATGAATATCATATCTCTGAACATCACCTAGCACAGCCCTGCTGCCCAAGAGGTAGACAAAGAAGATATAGTTTGAATCTGGAACTGCTTAGAGGAGGGAAAGACCAAGCTGTGAAAACAAACAGAATGATAATTTGGCAGCCAAGGCATGGCATCCAAGGGACTAAGGCACCACAGTTTGTAAGCAGTTCGCATCTGGGAATCTGACCTCAATTCATTGATTATCCATAATACAAGCTGAGCAGTCATGGGAAGTCCAGTGATGGCAGTGGTCAAACTTCTGGTAGAGAGGCTGACAGGTAAAAACCAGAGAAGTCCATCAGCATAGAGCAGCACCTCAGCCACCTAGCCAGGGCTCAAGGGTAAATACCAGTCTCTGAGCCCATGGCTATGAAAAGTAGAACAAATGCTCAGCCCTAGAGTTATTAGGGTTTTGAAAGTATATTATGACAGGAAACAGACTTAGGACAGTGCAGTTCAACCTTCTTGCTTCTCGGTTTACAAAAATGGACACAGCTGCTCACAGAATTGGCTCTGGGCACTCAGCACTTCTGTAACCCTCCATCTCCACATACCAGATGGGACGATTCAATGGAGAGAAGAAACCAGAGACTGGTTCTCTGAATGGCACACAAGGGCAGAGACAGAGGGAAGGAAGTAAGAGAAACTTGAAGCTCAAACTCAGGTCAGCAAGGGACCTAGGGTTGAGCACAAGGCAGATGGCTCTCATTATGCAAGGAGGAGGCCCAATACCTATAGTGTCCTTTATTTAAAGGACATACTCGTATTGTTCAAGCATTCACTCATGAAAAAATATTTACTGAATCTGCACTACATGAGGAGCATAGTGTTCAGCACTACAGATACACCATGAACAAAATAGGTCTCTTCTGTAAACTATTACTGACATTAAGTAACAAATTCAAATCTTTTCTTACATATTGCAGTAAGTACTACACGGGAAAAGAACAGAAGGCTTGTCCTAAGAAAGCACAATAGGGCCAGGTGGCCAACTACTTTGGGTTAAGAGACCAAAAATGATCTTTCTAAGGAAGGTGTATTCCAAGAACATGCAACAGAAAAACATAAGAAATTCTTTTTTAATATTTTAAATAAATTTAAACTTTAATATTATATATCATATATGTGATAGTATAGATGTATCAATAGTAATATATAATAAGATATACAGATACATTACTATAGAGGGATTATTGTCCAATGACAAACGGCAAACAACTAAAATCAACTTTCAAAAGACTGGTTTTGCCATGAAATAAAACACACTACTGCTGGATTCTTAAAGACATTTCCTCTCATGTAAGAGAAGACTTAACCTTTCATAAGAGACTCGGAAGATAAGGAGGGAAGAGAAAATCCCATATACGACTTATATATAGGTGTATCTACTTCTAAAACATCAATATTTAATCTTGGTTACTATTTATGCAATCTGAATATAACAGCTAAAATCTGGGCAAACAGGCAGACTCAAATAGGCACCTATGTTCAAGATCAGAGGCTACCAAGTTGATAGAAGAATTCTGAGCACTAGTGGATGCACCTAGCTCTGGTAAAAATATCAGAGTAATTTCAAATAGCATTTACAGAATAAGCAGACAAACTTATTTGGGTATAATGTACAATCAAATTCACAATGCTGTCAATTCCCAAAGGAGGGTAAGAATTCTAAACTCTGAATGACCTAACTGGAGGATAATGGGCCTACAAATTTTGCTTTTATATACAAAAGTTTGTAAGCATATAGAAGGAAATATGAAGGGGTCCTCCTGGGGTGCAGATTAAATGGTGTGTTAAATGTGTGAAAATTTCACCAAGTATACACTTATGATTTGTACTAACTTTTCTGTTTGTGTATAATATGTCAATGTCAATTAAAAGTGGTTTGTTTGGGGTTTTTTAGTCTGAGAGGGAAAAAAATCAAGTCCAGGAAAATAGACCTCTTTCATGGGACACACTAGAACAAAATCTTAAAAGGAAAATTTAGAGCAGCTTTTACAAAATTGTGAATCAGTGAGTAAGCCGTCGCCAAGCATGTTACTTATTTTAAATAATGGGAGAATATTCAAGAGGTACACAAAAGCTAATGAAATGAGAGGTCATTGTATTTATCCAAAATAAAATTTCACCTTAACTGCAGATTTTAAAAATCAATGTCATCCTTTAATCTGTGTTCTTATCATAGCTTTATCTTCACATATGGTCTTCATTTACACACACCTGTAAAGTTTTAAATTTGCTCTTTTGCAATTTGAATCATTGATGTCTAAGGCAAGTGCTCATAAAACTATAAACACTACACTTGCAGCTTTCATCTATCAAGTAAAAAATAAAAGGAATAGGATGCTTAGTCTATAAGAACAATGGAGGAAAATCTGAAGTTGTATTTACTCAATAGTTATGAAACAATCTAGGTTAAATTAAAATGTATTTCTCTTTCTCGAGACTCATTTTGCTATTCTTTTCTCTACTTTTGTATTTTGCAGATATTTTGAAACATGAAACAACTTCTTCCAAATGTTCATCCTAATTCTTTTGGGTATTTCCCATTTACTAATATATTTTTGATACCTTAATCCACTTGAAATTTTGGATTTCTAAATCACAGGTAATTATATAAGGATAAGGTTCTCTTCATTCTATCCTCATGGATTTTTCTTAGATACATACAATTGATAATGATTACTCCCTCTAAATGTATAATAGCGATGAAACTCTTGAAAAGAATTAGGGTCAAATTTAGCCCCTAAGTAGTATATCATTACTCTTAAAGAACTTTTCAAACAATAACCTAGGACATAAGTTATACAGATTCACAACAGTCATTTAGTTGTGAACAAAAGATAAAGGGAAAGAAAGGGGCAGAGTTTGCGTACAATGGAAAATCACAGTTTTCAATATCTGTGATTTTCTTAATGAATAGAGCCTTAAATTCACTGGAGAAAAAAAAATCCCTGAGCATTTGCTCATGCAGCGATTTGTCCCAAAAGTTACTTCACATCAGATTATACAATCCTTCATTCACTTTGTGAAACCAATTACTCATGGTCACTCAGTTTCAATTTCTTTCTTATTGGACCCTAACAGAGGCATTCACCAGGCCTATTGTTCTCAAAGGTTAAAACACCCTGTGAGCCATGACATCACTTTGAAAGTATGTCCTGGTCATAGGAACAAACTCAGCAACATGACTCCAGGAAAGGGAGGGGGGGAGACCAGAATTTTAATCTGATCTCTGCTACTATCTAGATGAGAAAAACTCAGCTAATTGTTCCATCTCAAGCCTCTGCCTCACATATAATTTTTTTAATAAAAGAGCAGTTGTCTAGCATAGCAGTTCATAAAATGTATTGCAAAGCACTAAGTTGCTTCACAAAAAGTTTGGGCAATACTGAGACCTATATAACCCTCTTGGAAATTCACAAGGAACATTAACACAGTAAAAAGTTCTGAGAATTCCTGCAGTTCTGTTTAATTTTGTTCAACCTATACAGAATATTTTACATTTTTTACAACCTAACATCCCTAAACATCTGTGAAGCCTGCACTGAGAAACTCTGCACTGGTGATTTTCGAATTATGTTCCGTAAAATCCTCTCAGGGTTTGCCAGCAACCAGAGTGAGGGGAAGCAAGGTGGTGAAGAGGAAGCAGTCAGCAAGTAGGATATTGGGTCTTCCACCCCACTTCAATCTTTCTACTTTGGGGCCTCAAAATACAATATCACTTTGAATAAAAGAATCATTACTTTAGAAATTCTTTTGTTTCTAAAATTCTCTGACTTAGAAATAATTTTCTAGTCTGAATTGACAAGTTGAGCTTATTATGGGATTACCCAGAAAGGGTCCACAGTATTTCCAAGACAGGTTCTTGCGGTAGATTGAATTATTATTCATGTCATTCCCTCCTCACCCTTGCCATGCCTTCCTAGAGGCCAAGTTCACTTCTCTGTCCCACTGATTTGGGGCTAGGTCATGTGGCCTGCTTTGGTTAATGGGATGTGAGGGTCCAATGTACTTGTGTGGTCTACCCCCTTGACCTCTCTTCACCATAAGAAGAGAAAGCCCCAGAAATTAGAAGAGACATGAAGCCCAGCTGATACCTACAAAGCAATAGCCAACCCACAGCCCTCATGCAACATGGACAAGAAATTAATGTTTATTACTGTAAGCCTCTGAAATTTGGGGATTATTTGTTGACACAGCAGAAGTTGAAACTGTAAATCAAATCTAAGTTGATCTGACTCTAAGTCATATGCCTGCAATGTTAGCCTTGAATAGCTTTGGGCTAGAAAATAAAGTTTAAGGTAGGAATTGTTAAATTCACTATTAGTTTTGCAATATATTTGTATAACTTTAAGAAAGTACAATAATGCTATATTTCCTCACTCTATACCCAGTTCCCTTTCCTCACCCTCCAAAGAGAAATGTTTTACCCACCATGATTTGTAGGACAATCAATGAGTAACCAACATTGCCAATAAAATTCACTGTATATAGTTTTCAATCATGGGAATCAAATGATTTTCCCTTTGTTAATAAAGCCAAATACTGCTTTTGGGTTGGGATTTAATAAGAAAAATTCTAATATGCATTATCCATGGCTATAATTGTTTTCAGACAGCTTAATTACATCAAAATTAAAACTCAGCTAAGTTTAATCAAGCTGTAAATCAACAAGAGCATTCCCATCCAACACACATGAAAAGCAATCCAGAAAGAATTTTTTAAAAAGCTTATATTCACTTGCATCCTAAAAATTGAAACCACATCTACTAAAAACAGGTATACAGGGAATGAATAAGCTTTCACTTTTCTCAAGTTCTTTAAATTTACAGGAGACTTATATATGAAAATAATGTCCCATAGTATATGGAATGACCATGAAATTACTATACTTAATAGAAAATACAGTTGGAAAAACACTTAAAGAAAAAATTCTACTGGTGAGGTATCAACCCATGGTCATGTATAAAGAAACGAAAAATGAAAGGCTTCTGAAAGTAATCTATCCTTATGGAGTTAAACGTGTGCACAGAAGGGCCATACAATTAAAAGGAGAATTATATAAGAATGATAAGACAAAACAGCACCAAGACTTAAAATTCCTAAGCAGTGAATACTAGTAATACATGTGAACTTAGAGTTCATGATTCTTTTGAAAAAGAATGAGAAAAGGATCTGTGATCTACAGGAGGAGAGGAATTTCTCTCTTACTTAAATAATTTAAAATGATACTAACTACTATTTATTCAGCACCAAGAATGTGACAGTAAAGAGTTGAATGTAAGTAGGAGACAGCAACTTGGCACAGTAATGATACACTCATTTTACAGATGAACAAATGAAAACTTCCAGGGTTTAAGTAACATGTTCTCACAACTATTAAAAAATGGATTTGCTTAAATATAAATTAAAATGATAAACACTTAAGATTAACTAAGAAAAAAAGAATACTCAACTAAAATCAGAAACAAAAGAGAAGACATTATTATAACTAATACCACAGAAATAAAAAAGATCACAAGGGACTATTATGAAAAATTATACCAATAAACTGGACAATCTAGAAGAAAAGGATAATTTCTAGAAACATACAAGGTACCAAGACTGAATTATGAAGAAATAGAAAATATGAACAGACCTATAACTAGTCAGGAGGATGAATCAGTAATCAAAAACCTCTCAACAAGGGAAAAACCCAGGACCAGATGGATTCACTGGTGAATTCTACCAAACATTTGAAGAATTAATACCAATCCTTCTTAAACTCTTCCAAAAAACAGAAGAGGGAACCCTTCTAAACTCATTTTATGATGTCAGCATTACCCTGATACCAAAGCCAGAAAACACACTACAAAAAAGAAAACTTAAAAACCATTATCTCTGATTAATGCTGATGCAAAAATCCTGAACAAAATACTAGCAAACCAAATTCAACAGTGCATTAAAAACATGATATTTCGGCTTCCCTGGTGGCACAGTGGTTGGGAGTCTGCCTGCTGAGGCAAGGGACACAGGTTCGTGTCCCAGTCCGGGAGGATCCCACATGCCACGGAGCGGCTGGGCCCGTGGGCCATGGCTGCTGGGCCTGCGTGTCCAGAGCCTGTGCTCCACAACGGGAGAAGCCACAGTGGTGAGAGGCCCGCGTACTGCAAAAAAACAAACAAACAACAACAAAAAAAAATGTGGTATTTATTCTTGCAATGCAAAGATGGTTCAGCATACAAAAATCAATCAAATGTAATCACCACATGAACAAAATGAAGGACAAAAAATGATCTCAGTTGATGCAGAAAAAGCCTTTGACAAAATTCAAAGGCTTTTTCTGCATCAACTGAGATCATTTTTTTAATTAATCATTTTTTAATCATTTTAATCATTTTTAATTAATGATCATAATAAAACAATTATTTATGATTTTAAAACAAACTAGAAATAGAAGGAAATAATATCAACATAATAAAGGTCATATATGAAAAGCCATATATGAAAATTTCTGCAGATCCATTGCACAACAATATGAACACACTTAACACTACTGAACTGTACACTTAAAAATGGTAAAGATGATGAATTTTATGTCATGTGTTTTTTACAACAATTTTTTAAAAGTGGAGAGAGAACTCATGACCAGTTTTTTTCACAGATGTTTTCCTGCAACATGCACTGGGAGGTGGCTGAAACGAATAAACAGTAAGCAGTCCAGGTGGAACGAAGGACATGGTCAGATAAACAAGTATCAACAGTTATATGTGTTAAATGAGAATAACATGAGAGGAAACCAGAATTGTTACATGAGTACCAATATATACAGGAGCCTGTAGTTCAGATGTCAGGATGTGTACCTTTATAATAGATTTAAATGACTCAATGCTTTTTCTCTTCAAAGATTTAGTACTTACTTCATTATTATCACTGTATTAGTTTGCTAGGATTGCCATAACAAAATACCACATTCTAGTGTTTTTACTCACAATTCTGGAGGCTGAAAGCCCAAGATCAAGATGTCAACAGGTTTGGTTTCTCCCAAGGTCTCTCTCATTGGCCTGCTGATGACCTCTTCTCAGTGCATATGCATCCCTGATGTTGCTCTCTGTATGTTGGTGTCTGTATGACACCAGTCAGATTGGATTAGGGCTCACCATAATAGCCTCACTTAACCATAATTACCTCTTTAAAAACCCTACCTCCAAATACAGTAATATCCTGAGGTAATAGGGGGTTACGACTTCAGCATAGGAATTTAGGCAGAATACAATTCAATCCTTATCAATCACACAGTTTAATCTCCTAGTTAATTGTACATGTGGTTTTTCCTAAAGAAAAACAGAAGAGCTATGGACAAATAGTTCAGGTCATATGCTGTCAACCAGGGAAAACAGGAGAATGTAATTATTTTCTGCTCTCAGCATCACCAGCCACTTACGCTTCAAACCATATTTTTGAGGCATTCACTATAGGCAATTTCACAAATTATACATTTCTACAGATGCAGCTTTTGTTTGTTTGGTTGGTTAGTTGATTGGTTAGCTATTCTACATTTTACTCAGTAGCAGGAAAAAAACATCAAAAAGCAGGCTGTCAGGGCCAAGTGAAAGCTTGGAAGAACAACATCTCTATAATTCTGCAAGACTGTTCCCAAGAGATTTCACCACATCCTTGGGGAAGTCTGAAAGCAAAACTTTTCCTCAAAAGGTTTTAATATTCTGGCCTCCAGACTTACTCTGGACTGGGAAAGTCCCTAAGTATTTTTAAATGAAATTTAAAAGAATTGTAGAAATATTTCAAAAGATTTTTTTAATATTCTAAATGAAAAGGCAATTTAATTCTGACCCCTGGAAACCAGATATATTTTCTCTTTTCCAGGTTCATTTTACAGTCATTTCTATAATACACTCAACAGCCATTTATTTTCTCTTCTGAATTTTTACCTGATTTAAATTCTTAAGAAAATTATATTCTTGCACACACTGACTAATTTTCTCAGTTGTCACTGATATCAGTAAATATTTATAAAGACCAGCTGGGTAAGCTGCATTAACTAAATAAATATATTCTTGACAAAATACAGCTCAAGAGCTATTTTTAATTTAAGAGGCTAAATGGTATATTTAAGTGAATATTAATGTGCGTGTTTATTTGTTGGTTTAGTTTCTATTAATGTAAATTCACAGAATTGAGGAAAACAACCCAATTCACAGCTTTGTGTAATTTATGAAGAGCTATGTACTAAATATATTCCCTTTTCAATAATATAAGATCTGGCACATTTTTCAATCTATAAAATAGAAAAATATAGGATAATAATTTAGAACAATTTCTAAAGGGATGAGAAAATGAGATTGTTCAAATTTAAATATAATCTGAGAGACCAGTTCACCATATCCATTAGAACATCTTTGTTTATACAGATTTGATGTTTCCAACCATTGTATTTTTTTTTTTTTTTTTTTTTTTTTTTTTTTTTTTTTTTTGCGGTACGCGGGCCTCTCACTGTTGTGGCCTCTCCCGTTGCGGAGCAACAGGCTCCGGACGCGCAGGCTCAGTGGCCATGGCTCACGGGCCCAGCCGCTCCGCGGCATGTGGGATCCTCCCACACCGGGGCACGAACCCGTGTCCCCTGCATCGGCAGGCGGACTCTCAACCACTGCGCCACCAGGGAAGCCCCCAACCATTGTATTTTTAAACGTACAATCAAATTCATGAACTTTACACCCCAAATACTGTTTACAAAGGCCCAAATTTTTTTCCACCATTTTATCTTACAAATATTGATCTACATTAAACATTATTTTAAAAGTTACATATTTCTATTTGTAGGTTAAAGTGCTTATTAAATATTTCATTTAATCTCTCTACTACACTAATAACATTCTTAAATACTTACTACATTAAAGAAAAAAGCCATTCTAGTTCAATGGGAATATCAGCCACAGAACTGAGTATCTATAATAGAACATTCAAGTGAGGTGATCAGAATGTTAAATTTCAAATAGATTGGTATAATATCAAATTTTCCTCTATCAACCTAGAGATACTGGCACACAATATTTTTCTACCTCCCTGAAAAGTTCAGGAAACAAATAAAGCAATGTCATATTAGTATTTAAAATGATAACATCAAGGAAATAGTGATGATGACCTATATGTTGCTCCCCTTTTTTTAACTTTCCTTGAAGACAAAGAAGAACCAATTTTTTATAACTCCCAGATTAGATTGGACACTGGTGTCCATTAATACAGCATAAAATAGGGGATAGGATGAGTTGAGAATAGATTGTATTTAAATGTCAACTTCCACCTAACTTTCAGAACACTGATGTCTTCTTGGCTTCTGAGATCATCCTAACAAAGTAAATATGAGAGCACTAATACGAGGAAATATTCCTGCCAGACAGTCTAAAAACATGAGAAGACAAGCCCATGACAGCCATTAAAATAAGCCTTCATTCTCTACATAAGACTTACATAAGGCAAACATTTTCATCTCCTAATTGTTTATCTGCCACCCAGTGTACTTCTGGACTATCTTTAATCATCAATTTTTTGGCCTGATGAAACATAAATTAACTTTAGTACCAGATTTTTTTATTGAAATTATATACATATATATTATATATTCTTTTTTTACATTCTCTTCCATTATACGTTATTACAAGATATTGAGTATAGTTCCCTGCGATGTACAGTAGGTCTTTGTTGGTTATCTATTTTATATATATTAGTGTGTATATTTTAATCCCAAACTCGTAATTTATCCCTCCTTTCCTCCCCTTTGATAGTCATGTTTGTTTTCTATGTCTGTGAGTCTGTTTTGTAAGAAAGTTCACTTGTATCATTTTCTTAAGATTCTGCATATAAGTGATATCATATGATATTTGGCTTTCTCTGGCTGACTTACTTCACTTAGTATGATAATCTCTAGGTCCATCCATGTTGCTGCAAATGGCATTATTTCATTCTTATTTATGGCTGAGTGATATTCCATTGTGTGTGTGTATATATATATATACCACATCCTCTTTATCTAGTCATCTGTCGATGGACACTTAGGTTGCTTTCATGTCTTGGCTATTGTAAACAGGGCTGCTATGAATATTGGGGTGCATGTATCTTTTCAAATTTTCTCTGGATATATGTCCAGGAGTGGGATAGCAGGATCATATGGTAGCTCTATTTTTAGTTTTTTAAGGAACCTCCATACTGTTCTCCATAGTAGCTGTACCAATTTACACTTCCATCAACAGTGTAGGAGGATTCCTTTTTCTCCACACCCTCTCTAGCATTTATTTGTAGATTTTTAATGATGGCCATTCTGACTGGTGTGAGGTGATACCTCATTGTAGTTTTGATATGTATTTCTCTAATAATTAGCAATACTGAGCATCTTTAGGTGTGTCTATGAGCCATGTGTATGTCTTCATTGGAGAAATGTCTTTTCAGATCTTCTGCCCATTTTTTTGATTGGGTTTTTTTTTGTATTTTGTTTTTTGTTTTTTGATATTGAACTGTATGAGCTGTTTGTAGATTTTGGAGATTAATCCCTTGTCAGTCACATCGCTTGCAAATATTTTCGCCCATTCTATAGGTTGTCTTTTTGTTTTGTTTATGGTTTCCTTTGCTGTTCAAAAGCTTTCTAGTTTAATTACTTCCCACTTGTTTATTTTTGTTTCTATTTCCATTACTCTAGGAGATGGATCCAAAAAGATATTGCTGCAATTTATGTCGAAGAGTGTTCTATGTTTTCCTCTAGGAGTTTCAGAGTATCTGGTCTTAACATTTAGGTCTTTAATCCATTTTTACTTTATTTTTGTGTATGGTGTTAGCAAATGTTCTAATTTCATTCTTTCACATGTAGCTATCCAGTTTTCCCAGCACCACTTACTGAAGAGGCTGTCTTTTCTCCATTGTATATTCTTGTCTCCTTTGCTATAGATTAATTGACCATATCTGCATGGGTTTATTTCTGGACTTCCTATCCTGTTCCATTGATCAACATTTCTGTTTTTGTACCAGTACCATACTGTTTTGATGACTGTAGCTTTGTAGAATAGTCTGAAATCAGGGAGCCTGATTCCTCCAGCTCCGTTTTTCTTTCTCAAGATTGCTTTCACCATTTGGGGACTTTAGTGTTTCCATACAAATTTAAAACTTTTTTATTCTAGTCTGTGAAAAATGCCATTGGTAACTTGATAGGAATTGCATAGAATCTGTGAACTGCTTTGAGTAGTATAGTCATTTTCACAATATTGATTCTTCCAGTCCAAGAATACAGTATATCTTTCTATTTGTTTGTGTCATCTTTGATTTCTTTCATCAGAGTCTTATAGTTCTCAGAGTATAGGTATTTTGCCTCCTTAGGTAGGTTTGTTCCTAGGTATTTTATTCTTTTTGATACGATGGCAAATGGGACTGTTTCCTTAATTTCTCTTTCTGACCTTTCATTGTTAGTGTATAGAAATACAACATATTTCTGTGTATTAATTTTATCCTGCAACTTTACCAAATTCATTGATGAGCTCTAGTAGTTTTCTGGTAGCATCTTTAGGATTTTCTATGTATAGTAAGTATCATGTCATCTGCAAACAGTGACAGTTTTACTTCTTCTTTTCCAATTTGGATTCCTTTTATTTCTTTTTCTTCTCTGACTACTCTGGCTAGGACTTCCAAAACTATGTTGAATAAAAGTGGCGAGAGTGGGCTTCCCTGGTGGCGCAGTGGTTGAGCGTCTGCCTGCCGATGCAGGGGACGCGGGTTCGTGCCCTGGTCCGGGAAGATCCCACATGCCGCGGAGCGGCTGGGCCCGTGAGCCATGGCCCCTAAGCCTGCGCGTCCGGAGCCTGTGCTCCGCAACGGGAGAGGCCACAGCAGTGAGAGGCCCATGTACGGAAAAAAAAAAAAAAAAAGTGGCGAGAGTGGACATCCTTTTATTATTCCTGATCTTAGAGGAAATGCTTTCAGCTTTTCACCAGTGAGTATGATGTTAGCTGTGGGTTTGTCATATATCATGTTGAAAAACACCGAGATAAAAATATGGAGCCACATAGAGTACATAAGAAGGTCAAAGAAAAATACTTTTGTATGCTTTTTGCCATTTCTTACTTTCTTGAGTGACAAGTTGATTGGATTTTATAACTGATTTGTATGCCTCTATTTCTCCATTAAAATATTACCAAGTCATCAGTGATTCTACCTTTGGTCAGAAAACCTCTCCTGCCAACACTCCTATCTAATCTTATAATGAAAAAAATTACATGTTTACATATAAGAGCTGACATGCTGACTGTGTTTGATGGTTGGCAGGAATTGGAAAGGAAACACATTATCCAACAACCACAGTACTAACAAAACAGGCTCCTTTTGCAAGATTTATCCCTAATTCTTTTGGGGTTAGAGAGCAATATGTGATAAGAAGGATTATTGCTTCTGACACCAGTTGTATTCCACTTGTCTCTCTGTAAAGGCTCTCCTGTTATCTCAGCGATCATTTTGATGTCTGACTCTAGCCCAACTCCCGCCCTGCCCTCCAGACCAAAATTTCATCTTTTCAACCTAACAGTTGACACTTCCAACTGGATGTTCAGCTAACACCTCTGGCTTCAAAATGTTCAAAATGGAGCCTCTCGGGCTTCCCTGGTGGCGCAGTGGTTGGGAGTCCGCCTGCCAATGCAGGGGGGACACGGGTTCGTGCCCCGGTCTGGGAAGATCCCACATGCCGCAGAGCGGCTGGGCCCGTGAGCCATGGCCACTGAGCCTGCGCGTCTGGAGCCTGTGCTCCGCAACGGGAGAGGCCACAACAGTGAGAGGCCCGCGTACCGCAATAAAAAAAAAAAAAAATTGGAGCCTCTCATCTCTGCCCTCCATCTACTTCCCTTTCCCCTATCTTAAGAAACCTCCTTTCGTACTTTTCTGTTTCCTATTTGCCACCACTATCCGTCATCTGTCTTTGAAGTCATGTATGGGTACTTCTTCCATCTAGATGCTACATCAGCCTGTCTTTACCAAGCTAAGTTCCTATTTTTGTGTCTACTATTGTCAAAGCCCTCAGTCTCTCCTTGAAGCAATTGGTCCTATATTCTGCTATAAGATATGTCTCCCTACAGCACAGCTGTCCCAGGCTACCACTAGCCCATCTGGTGCTTTTGTACAAATCAGAAAAGACACCCCATCTTCAACACACTTGACTTATCTGTCAGGAAACCTGTCATAACATATTTACAATGACTGGTCATAATAAATATAGAAATACACAGTTATCTTGTGAATGGCACCCTCTAAGATTTTCAGTGGACAATCTGCACACAATACTGGGCAGCCCTTATGACCGTACCATCCCTCAACTCTACACATTTTAACAACCTCATCACCTGTGAAAATAAATGTACACCTGTCAGCCTAGTACAGGAAATTCACCATGCTTGGCATCAGCCTGAATCTCCTGTATTATTTCCTATTTCTCACCTCCTTACATACCTGTACTCCACTCCAGCTGGCACACTTTCTCAGAACTGACTCACCTGCCTATCATCTTGCTTTTAATCCTTTGTCTCCCTGGTATGCCCTCTCTCCCTCTTTTCACCTATAAATATTCCATCTATTTTTCAAATGTCATTTCTTCCACGAAGCCGTATGTTTTTCCAACCCCAAACAGAAGTGAGCATTCTCTCCTTTGAATCTCGCTGAACTTTGTTTATACCTCAGTTACAATATGTGTAATATACTGCCTTTTATTAGAGTTATTGGCTCATTTGATTGATTCTGTACTAGATGGTAAACGTCTTGAAGTTCTGGATATTATGTTCGATTTTATGTCTTCTTCAGGGTCAAATCAAGGATTTCATGCAGAATAATTTTTTTTTAATTTGTTTAATTGAACTAAATTAGTACGCCTCACTCCCAATAAATATGCATTCGATTTTTGTGGGTAAAAGTCTTCCTTATTCCTTAGGAACATTATCAATAAGGAATTTTTTTTTAATTTAATTGCCAAAAAATTAGAATAAATAATAATATTTTTACTCTCCTTATCTACATCATATTCAACTTACTTCACTTCTCCATTAGCTGGATAACAGTCCATTGCTATAAGATATATAACCCATAAGTCATATGCTCACTATTTTATTTTGTTCAACCAAGCAGTGTTAAATATTCCTTTTTTGTCTTTGTCTTATAAAGTTAGCCTATCACTGATTATATAGGTCTCATTCCTCCAACATCTTCAGTGTAAATACATAAGAAAAGTCTATCAAAGAGAGTGGGTGGCGAGGTATTTTCTTATTCAAAAAGGAGCAGATCCAGCTCACAAATAATTATGGGACAGGAAGCACCCTTAATCCTCCACCTGCTGTGACTACTGTGCCACTGTGGATTTTAAAGAGCTCAAGATCTCAACTGAATTGAGATCTATTCATTCATTTTAACATTTTGTTGTTAAAGCTATACAGAGACAGTGCTAATGAGGCATCATTATTATTTGATTCAATTCGGAAAACATAAATATGTGATAAATACATGATTTTTAAAGACTATGTCTCTCAGGCCCAAGGAACCCTAAGCATGTGTCAGAAACTGGGCCCTGGATGTCTATTAAAAATTGTGATGATCAATGACACACAGATACAAATGCAAGCAAGACTGACAATATTTATAATTTAGAATCATTTTAAAGTCCCTGCTATGCCATACTTCTTTCATTGATTGACACCAGCAACCAAATACAGACACTTGCATTCAATTGCCCTCTGAGATGAGAGCAAAGAAAAGGTTCACTTGCACCGATAAACTCGTTTTCTACCTGTTTATCAACTTGAGGATACATTTTCCTTTTTTGTTTTGTCTCTTAGGAAGATCAGAATTACCTGAGATTAAACTCTTACTTTCTAGGCCCAAAAATACATATGAATGCTGGCGTTAAGGAACTCCAAGGGTGGTAATTTTCAGTCACAGGGATTTGAAGTTCACCTGTTTATCATTCCCACTCATATCTGAAATTCCTCCACAGCTTCTCTAACATGTGGTCATCTAATCTCCACTTTAATGTGTCTAGTATTAGGAAGCTCACTGTTACACAAAGACACCTTTTCCCTGAATTCAAACTTCAGAAAGCCCTTCCTAATGATGTACTGAAATCTACCTTTTTGTCTAACTTCCCTTTCATTCCTACTTCTACTATTTCTACTCTCCAGAGCTACAAAAATTTTTTTAACTCCCATTTAAATCATGTTCCTCCTCTAAATATTTAATTAAAACTGCCTTGCCCATCCTTAGATTTTAATCCTAGCTCTGCAACTTACCAGCTTTATTTGTCTTTATATGTCTTTAAAGACACTAAAGACCCTGGAAAAGTTACTCAATATCTTTAATCCTCAGTGTTTTCCTCTATAACAGGGAGATGAAAATAGGATCCATCTCATATGGTTTACCTTAAGGATTTCATGAGAAAAACACTTACAGAAGTGCTTAGCACATTTTCTGTACCCGCTTTGATTATTGCAAACACCTCCTGTTTTTATATGGGAAGCCCTCTTTCTCTCAGTCCATCACCATCCCTCCATTTTTGTTTTTGTTCAAATTGCTCTTTCACAATGCTTTTTCCACCTGCCCGGCAGACAAAGAGAAAATGGCAGGGATGGTGCTATGACCTCACACAATTCTAGTGACTCCTAGTAATACACTCAAGTCTCATTTGTTCCTTTGAGGTGTACCTTCTCTGTAGGCTGGAGCTCAGCACAATGTTAAAGGAGGTCACAATGCTGATTAGCATTGACCACTCCCCTCTTGGAATTTCCACTCAAGGCTCCTCATCCCAGCCATTAATCCCCTCTCAGAGCTACAGAATCTAGACTGTCACAGATACTCTTTCTCCTCCAGCTTCTCTGAGGCCCCAACAGAGAAGAAGTTAAGTAAACTCATATGCTCCATGTTCTTTTTTGTCAGGGCCCTTGCACTGGTCAGCTAATCTAACAAATTTTGTTATTAAGCTAATGAGAACTAATGGTTTAATATTTTGCCTTTCCAAGTAACAAAAAATGTTATATTTTAGACCAACAACAGAAACTTGACATGACTTTAAGTCTTGGAGAACACTTGATTTTATCCTGTAAGTATCTTAACAACTATGCTTATAAGTTTATTTTTCTTAGTACTTTAAATTTACCTTAATTTAATGTTCTGTGTGTGTGTGTGTGTGTGTGTGTGTGTGTGTGTATGATGGGCATCACAGATCCCCATATCTGTTAATAAGAAGTGGTAACTTCCTTAGAACACCAATGACGGCAATCTAAGGCAATGGTCAGAGATGGTTTTCTCAGTAAGAAATCTTGAGAATTTTTGTTCCCACAGAAGTTCACACCATATATTGCTTAGTCTAACCTTAAAACAAATTAATTCTGATCCCATACTATGAACATACTTATACATAAAAGAGATATTTCACAACTGCTGCTGTTGCTTTTTGGAGGTGAATGTTCACCGTCAACATATGATTACCTAAAGATTAAGAAATTAACCTAAAAAGAGAAAGGAAGAGATGAAGGTCAAATGCCCTAAAGCTA
This sequence comes from Neophocaena asiaeorientalis asiaeorientalis, assembly GCF_003031525.2. Classification (NCBI taxonomy): domain Eukaryota; kingdom Metazoa; phylum Chordata; class Mammalia; order Artiodactyla; family Phocoenidae; genus Neophocaena; species Neophocaena asiaeorientalis. The sequence continues at coordinate 2,858,987 of NW_020172592.1, forward strand.
GAAGTAGTGAGCCTCTCTTTCCTCAATATTTTCCAATGCTTTCTTAATGCCAGACTTCAAAATGAATCATCCAAGAAACTGAAAAGATACTTATCATCAAACAGACTTTTATCCAAAGTCAACAAAAGCACAACTTACTGGCATATTTTATGTATCTCCAAAACAGGAAGGGACTGAAATTCCTCTAAAAGTTAGACTATTCTCTGAACAGCATCCCCTCAACCTTTTGCATTTAGAGGTTGTCCATGCTAAATATGAGATCACTCTTCAAAGTAAATTTACAGTAATATGTTCAAATCGAGTTTGCTCACATTAGTGGCTGGCTTTTCTGAGAAACATCTTCTATTGGCTTGTTTTCTATTTTGAGGGAAATGGCAAATTTCAAGAAGCCTATCTTAGGGGACTTCCCTGGTGGCGCAGTGGTCAACAATCTGCCTGCCAATGCAGAGAACCTGGGCTCAAGCTCTGCTCTGGGAAGATCCTACATGCCGCTGAGCGGCTAAGCCCACGCGCCACAACTACTGAGCCTGCGCTCTAGCGCCCGGGAGCCACAACTACTAAGCCCACAGGCCTAGAGCCTGTGCTCCACAGCGGGAGAAGCCAACGCAATGAGAAGCCTGCGCACCACAAGGAAGAGTAGCCCCCGCTTGCCACAACTAGGGAAAGCCCCTGCGCAGCAACAAAGCCCCAAAGCAGCCAAAAAAAAAAAAAAAGAAGCTTATCTTAGAGAAATTTAAATGGAAATAAAATAAGAAAACCAATCAGTGACTTGAAGAGTTGTTTCAGCTATTAAACAAGACACTTTGGGTCTTCTGTGCCACTCACCATAAAGAAACCATTTGTGTTGATCAAGTTGATAAAGACTAAGGCATCAGTAAAGTTCATCTTTTGTTTTCACATTCAAAATTCTCATTCGTAAAACAAGGAGGAACATGATTATTACTCCACAAAAAATTGTAGAAACGACACAGACATGTCATGAACAAAAGACATTAAAGAGACCTTTTCTATGGAAATTGGATGGGGGTGTGGGTGGAAGACGTGAGCCAATAGGAATGTTTAACTGGGGTCAACCAGTTAACTGCGCTTGCAATCTGATGTCAGAGATGTTTCTTAAAATAATCAAAGAATAAAATACTTAAGTATCTCACATTCTTAAATACTTTAACTTCTAAGGAGATTAAACCACATTTTGAGTCAACATTCTACACATCCTAGATGTGCCATTGTTTTCAAGAATATGACAATTTCCTAATGTAACCGAAAGTAGGGTCTGGCTGCTAGCCGCTCAAAAGCCAATAAAGAAGCCAGGTTGGTGGAAAGGAAAGTTTGCTTTATTTTGGATGACGGCAACCAGTTGCTGGGGGAGGGTGGACATCTGTCCAAAGGCCGACTCCCCCTGCCCCGACAATTAGGGGGCAAGAGCTTTTATAGACAGAGGGAGGGGGCTACATGCACAATACAATCAGCTCTGCAGTCATCTTGAAATTGGTCCTCAGTGGTCTGACCAGCATCATCTTGATTGTTTTAGGTACAGTTAATCTTCAGTTCCAGGTTCGTTTGTTTCCATTCCTTTGAGGCCACTTCTCGGAACTGTGGCAGCTTATGTCATGGCTACAGCCTGGTCATAATGTAGTTAACTTCTTCTACCTGGTGGGAGTTTCATTATCTGTAAGATAGCTCACAGGATATGGCTCAGAATACTATCTATACCCCTTAAGGAAGAACTAAAGGTCCTTGACTATGCTTAATGACTAAACTATTATTATTTGGTCTCCTTTGACTGTTTTCCTTTGTTTCTGCATTTTCTCACTTCTCTGATTAAACTTATTTTGGGCTAAAGTTTTTCCACAGAGAAAAGGCAGGCTGAGGACATGGGGCAGCAAGGACCATAGGGTCCTGCTCCATTTCACTAACACATGTGTTATCTTACTCTCTAGAAGCCCCTCTTGACCTCAAGGTTCCCTTCCCTTTCCCCTTTAGAACATGTATCAGGGGACTTTGCACAGTTACATGCCACCTTAGGTCAGCCCCAAGTTGCTGAGACCTTAAATCTGATAAGGGATTACACAATGGCAGTAACTTATTCTTCAGCTCATCTTCTTACCCCTGACAAGTAAAGTATTGGAAAAATCCTTAGGGAGTCAGCAGTCTTTGAGTGTCACATCAACTATGCCACCTATTAGCAGTTTGACTTTGGGGAAATTACTATACTTCATACAACTTCAGCTTTTTTTTTTTTTTTTTTTTTGGCTGCTCTGGGTCTTTGTTGCTGCACGCAAGCTTTCTCTAGTTTCACTGAGTGGGGGCTACTCTTTGTTGCAGCGCATGGGCTTCTCATTGTGGTGGTTTCTCTTGTTGTGGAGCCCAGGCTCTAGGCATGTGGGCTTCAGTAGTTGTGGTGCATGGGCTTAGTTGCTCTGCAGTATGTGGGATTTTCCCGGACCAGGGCTCGAACCCGTGTCCCCTGCATTGGCAGGCAGATTCTTAACCACTGTGCCACCAGGGAAGTTTCAACTTCAGCTTTTTGAGTGTTTAATGAGAATAATACTTTGCTCATTTGCTCATTCAGGAAGTATTGGGGTCTACTAAGGCCAGACATGATCTTCAAAGCTGGAGACACCTCTTGAAACCAGACCCCGCCTCTCACCTTGAGAAGTTTATGATTTAAAAGAGGATGCAGAGGACTTCCCTGGTGGTGCAGTGGTTAAGAATCCGCCTGCCAATACAGAGGACACAGGTTCAATCCCTGGTCTGGGAAGATCCCACATGCCGCGGAGCTACTAAGCCTGTGTACCACAACTACTGAGCCTGCACTCTAGAGCCCACGAGCCACAACTACTGAGCCTGCATGCCACAACTACTGAGCCCACGCGCCACAACTACTGAAGCCTGCACGCCCTAGAGCCTGCGCACCACAACTACTGAGCCCACATACCACAGCTACTGAAGCCCGCGTGCTCTAGGGCCCACGTGCTGCAACTACTGAGCCCGTGCTCTAGAGCCCATGTGCCACAGCTACTGAGCCTGAATGCCACAACTACTGAAGCCCACACGCCTAGAGCCCACGCTCCGCAACGAGAAGCCACCACAATGAGAAGCCCGTGCACCACAACAAAGAGTAGCCCCCGCTCAACATAACCAGAGAAAGCCCGTGCACAGCAACAAAAACCCAATGCAGCCAAAAGTAAGATAAAATAAAATAAAAATAAATATAACATTTTATATAATTTATAATAAATATTACTAGTAGAAATAATCAATATAAATATTCTATTCACGGTAAAATGTTTTATAGATTAAAAACTGACTAAAACGTATCTTATTGATAGAATACATAGCTACAAAAGCACAGCAAGTAACAACTGTACTTTATACAAATAAACAATAAAAAATTAAAGTTAACAGTAGTTAAGCCTCAATATCTTTTCACTTAAAAATACTTATACGGCTTCTATAGTTCCAGGTACTACTCTGAGAGCTATAAAAAAACATAGTTTACAGGCACACCTCAGCGATATCGCGAGTTCAGTTCCAGACCACTGCAATAAAGTGAATATTGCAGTAAAGTGAGTCACACAAATTTTTTGGTTTCCCAGTACATATTATAAAAATTATGTTTACACTATACTGTAATCTATTAAGTATGCAACAGCATTATGTCTAAAAAATGTACATACGTTAATTTAAAAATACTTTAATGCTAAAAAATGCCAAGGCAATTATAATAGTAAGATCGAAGATTACTGATGACAGATCACCATAACAAATATAATAATGAAAACATATGAAATATTGCAAGAATTAGAAAATGTGACACAGAGACAGGAAGTGAGCAAATGCTGTTGGAAAAATGGTGCTGATAAACTTGATCAACACAGAGTTGCCACAAATCTTCTATTTGTAAAAAATGTATTATCTGCGAAGCGCAATAAAGCAAATGCAATAAAATGAGGTATGCATGTGTTAACTCTCACCATAGGATTAATCACAGACTTATCACAGGACACTGTAAAAACATCCTATGAGTTAGATGCTAATATTATCCCCGTTTTTTAATAGATGAGAGGAGTAAAACAGAGAAAGTTAAGAAACTTATCCCAAGTAACACAGCTGGCAGTGGCAGAGGCAGTTTTGGAATCCATCAATCTAGTCCCTGAGTTTGCTCTATGTACTGCTTGCTTTCTAATAAAACTTTATTATTGATTAGAACATTAAAGAAGACTCACATCTTCGTATCACAATTTATATCTGCAAATTTTGACACAAGCAAATTGAGCTTGTTAGAAATAATAGCCACAAAACTCACAATGCAAAAGCTAAAATCAGTGTGACATGATATGAACAAAACAACTATGAATTAATAATTTCTGGGAATTTACACAAAAAACAGTTGATTATTTTTGAAGAAAATAAAATGAGCTTTTAAAATGACATAAGTATGCTATACGAAACAGTTATCTACAAGTAAAATAGGTTTTATGCAGTTAGCTTGTCTATATGAGTTGGGATGGACCAAGTAAAGCTATGGTAACAGATGACAAACACATTCCAATTACTTCAGTGGTTTGAAGCTGAAAAGTTTATTTTTCATTCATGCTATATGTCTACCACATTTTGGCAGGGGTTTCTGTACCCATTGTTCTCTCTTGGGACTTTCTGGAGTGTCACTGATTGAGGTGACAAGTATCATCTCTCTTATTTCTTTGGCCACGGCAAGTCATCTGGCCATGGCTACCTTCAAGCAGGTGGGGAAATACCATCAGAAACAGAGGGGAACTACTTATTAGTGAGAAGTTTTCAGTCAAGATTTATCAGCACACAGCTCCCAGATAAATACACAAAATCAGTGCTCAGATTAAAAGATAGAGAAGCAGGATGTGTCTACAGGTAGGCAGCCAACATTTTCTGCCACCATCAATGCTAGAAATAATAATACACATGATAACAATAGCCAACATTCATTGAGAACTCACAAAATGCCAGTCACTGTGTTATGTATGCATTTAATCCCAAAATCCCACCAAGAAAGTGTTTGTCTATTTTCTAGAAAACAAAACTGAAGAATGGAGAAGTAAAATACCTTTCTAGACCTTAGAACTGGTAACTTGTTGGAGCTAGGACAATAAACTAGACAATCTGATAAATACCCCCTCTTAGAACTGCTCCCCTAGACTACTTCCCCTATAGTGTTTCTCTTCTGAATTGCACAAGATTCAGAGTTTAGAGCATTTTATTTCTGGATACTGCAGGCTTTGCAACTATATTCATCAGTGGATCTTGACTGCAAAGTAGAAACTGACCCTGGTGGTTTAGCTATAACTGGAAAAGACAACTTCCACAAAATTTTCTCATAAAGCCTGTTGCCAAGATCGTTGAGAACAGCATGTGCTTTTCCAGATTACAGTGCTAAGAAGGTCGACGTTGCTGAGGGCTGCAAGTCCTAACGAAGCAGCACGTCTCCAGGAGAGGGATATTTCCGCTGGCCTCCACAAAAGCCTGTGCAATGGTTTCTTGGGGAGCAGCTGGCTAAGACTGTTGGGAAACCACACTGAAGAGATTCATGCTGTTGCAAGGGCCATCAACAGGAAATGGTCACTAGATTGCCTTAAATCCACTGAGCTCACAGAGGGCTGCTGCTGCAACGGGCTGGACATTACCATGCTGTCCATTCACTTGAAGACTAAAGGACCCCTTCTGTTCTAAAGGGGGAGTAATTGAAGAAAAAATGAGCTTCTGCCTAAATAAATTGTATTCAAATTACTCACTTACCCACACCTGGGAATTTACACCAATCATACCAAGAAAAAAGTAACTATTACAGTGTCTGGTATCTGCGGAGCTGTAAATCTCTTCAATAGGTGCTTCTCATGGGTTGGCAGGTGCTGATGTTAAATGGCCTCTAGCAAACACATGCAAACACACAAACACACATACACATACTCTCTCTGTCTCTCTCTCTCTCCCCATGTCTTCCTTTTATGCCCCAAGTTCTTTCAATTACATTGGATCTCTTTCTGCACCTCCACTGGGTCCTTTCTCTCACCCTTGGGGTACACAAAACTCTGAGGAGATCCTCAGAGCTATTAGATCAGGCACTTCATCAGGCCATGGCTGGTCTGCTACTCCAGCCCCAAGATAACCAAGGGGCTTCTAACAGTATTCCAGTCTCCCCTGGCTACACCTTGGAACCCTGGGACATGATGAACCAATTCCCTTCTGCTTGGGAGGTGGGAGTGAGGGAATACAGGGCAGGATTTGGGTCTCTCTCATTAACTCTTACCTCATCATACATTCTTTGATTTTGGCATAATCTCCATGCCTTATTACCTCAGGACTTTGGATTCTGATATCCAAAGCCAAGCACTTGGACTTTAAAGCACCTTATCTGTCTCAAGCACTTGGCTTCCAAAAATTTCATCTCGGCTCTACATTTCAAAATCCATTCATCAATCCAATTGATGTTCCTTTCAAAGCTACACATGTCCTCCCTCTGTGGGTGGTGTACAAAGAAAATTATATTACGGAAAAAAGGTAATGGGTTCCACGCTGCCCTACAGAGGAACAGGAAAGCGGGGTAAAGAACTCTGACAAATGTATCTCAAAATATCATTTGCTGGATATGTGTTCTGGAATGCTGTTGTTTCTCCTATTTTGAGGTTACTCTAATAACTGTAATAGCTACATTTATGTAGCATTTACTATGCGTCAGCACCTTAGATGACTTTACCCTCTAATCCTCACAAAACATTATGAGTTGGAACTTTTATCTCCGTTCACAGATAAGGAAAGGGAGTCTTGGATATGCTTATTAATTTGGCTAAGTTCACATAGGTAGTAGACGGTGGAGCCAGGCACTATGTGAGTCCCTGAGTGTACAAAGATTAATGATACAAAGATGAATAATACAAAGATGAATGCACCAATAAGATGTAGACATCAGACACTTAAATGGACCCTGATAGCCCATGTGGCTAGGACTGTTACTGAGGTTTACACACATAGGCAGGGCATTTGACTAGGATTATGGCTGACTTCCTAAAGACATTAAGACCTGAGGTGATTCAAGAAGGCTAAGCAGGAAGTTTAGGCAAGTGAAAGAAATGAGAGAGGAAGAAAATAAAGGGTATTTCAGGCCCAAGAAATTGAATCAACAAAAGCACAGAGGCAAGCTTAAATAGAATGATTTGCTCCCTATTGAGGCCTATTTCTCCAGTTACCTTCTGCTGTGTAACAAGCCACCTGAAAACTTAGTGTCTTATAACAGCAGTTATTTTGCTTACGAACCTGCAATTTGGACAGGGCTTTGTGGGAACCGCTTATCTCTGCACTGCCTGGCTTCATCTGGAGAGCTTAAAGGCTAGAGCTAGAATCAATGAAGGCTGTCTCATATGTGAGTTGATAATGGCAACAGCTGAGTCTGTGGCCTGATCAACCTAGCCCTGGCCTGTCCCTCTGGCTTCAGCTTCTTCACAACATGGTGGCTGGGTTACAAGGGTGAGCATCCTGAGAGAGAGTAAACCAGGTAGAAGCCATATCACGTTTTTTGACTTAGCCTTGTAGTCATGCAGTGTCACTTCTACCACCTTCTCTTTTGTCAAGACAGCCACAAAACACCATCCAGTTTCAAACAGAGGAGCAAAGACCTCAACCCTTGAGGGTGCATGGCAAAGTTTTGGAGGAGCATGTAGCACTGGAAATATGGTTGTGATCATTTTTTCAATATACAATTGGACATAACTATAAACATGAAAGAACAATATACAATGCATATAGCCCTCTCCCATAACAATTTTGTCATTCCTGATCTAATCACACTATTAGCTGGATGAGATCACTGATTGACTCATATCTTTCTTGGAGGAGGTTAACAGCATTAAGCCAAGAAAAGAATTTAAGTCATTCACTATCCACACAATAAGTTGGGCACAGGGAGATACTGTCATCTATCCACAAAATCCAAATAACACATTCATGAACTGTCTGCAACAAGGACTCAGCTAAAAATTGTGTCCAAAGGCTTGAATTTGACTCTTCAATTAAAAGACCATTTGAACCTGTTTGTCCCAGACTGCCATGGGTGCCTCTCTTTCTCTAGGCAGTAATCTGTATGTCTTGACCAAGAATCCCTAATGATTCTGCAGTCATTTCAGGAAGGGTTTTATCATTTGTGGAAATGTCTTCAGAACGGTTTGAACACTTTTAGCTTCATCTCACTTACGGAGTACAACAATCACAGCCCCACGCCATTTAGTCCTAAAGTTGTAAGACGCTGAGGTTTCTATGCCCTACAGGGCTCAGAGTACAAGTGGCTCGGTATTTCATGCCCTGTTAATAAAATGTAAAGTGGCTTTTCTCAGGCAACTTGGAATGAAGCTAAAAAGATAAGAGCCCTCTTATCTAGAAGAATTTCGCTCTGAATTTTCAGTTTCTGTAACCATGTCCCCTCCCACTCCCATGGACTCATAAGAGACCCAGACTAGAGCACCAATGTTTTCACCACGGTCTCCCACAGTGATGAGATTAGAAATAATGGTGAGCAAATGCAGACAGGAACCCTGTTACCAAGGAATTTACATTCTAATAGGAGGGGCAGAGGTTTACCAAAGTCACACAAATATGGGGCGTAATTGAGAAGATAAATACTACAAGGAAAAGCACCTAATGCTACGAGGAAAGGCTACGTGGGGAAGGCTTCCCTGAGGGAAGTGACAGTTGGGCTGAAGCTACAGAATGAGTATGCGTTAACCTGGAGTCCGCGGTGAGAAGGGGAAGAAAGGGACGGAAGGGCGTTCCAGACAGAACAAAATGCGCTGGGGCCTCGCAGGCCGGAGCCTGGTGAACCCCAGGACAGAAGGCACAGCACCCAGGCGCCTGGAACTGTGGGACTAGGGGAGCCTGGAGGGCCTCTGTCCTGAGGACAGTGAGAAGCCACTCACATGCTTTAAGCCGCTAGGCTTGTACATTCACTGCGTTCGGCATCACATAATTCTCAACTAGAGAAAGCCAAGCGGGAACGGCGCGGGAGCTGGCGTTGAGCGTACATGTCTTCTGCCACAGCCCACCACTTGGACACCACCGCTGCCGTCCGCTTTGTTTAACAGCACATGGCCTTCTTACCGTGAACTCCTCTGCCAGGGTCTTCAGTGGTCCACACCGCTGAGTAGGAATCCAGCCACCTCAGGACTGCGACGGCCGCGTCCGTCCGTTCGCTGTGGCGGGAAAGCGGACGCCGCCGGCGGAACCGGATGTTGAGGACACGCCCTCTGTGAGAGGAGCTCGGGCTCTCAGGGTGAACGCGGCGAGCGTTTGTGGCCTTCCGGAACGTGCTGCTCGTCTTCCCCTGTGGCTTCTGCATCATCTTGGTCCTTGGCGACACGTTTCGTGGCTTCTCTGCCTGAGGACAGGATGCCAGAGTGGTCGCCTGCGAAACTGAGAGGCTTGTGAAAGTCCGAAAAGCCAACGGCTCCACGTCTGCTTCGACCCCAGCAAGGTCCGCCTGCCTGCCGGACGGAGGTGAGGACCGACCGGTTGCCGCATGGGGCTCAAGAAGCGCCGCCTTCTCTACTCGCTGGCCGCCCTCTGCACTCTCCTCAGAGCACCTAGGTAAAGGAGCTGAAAGTCTGAAAGTTGTTTTGGTTTGTTTTGGTTTGTTCCTTTTTTCCCTCATGTTCTCAGATCTTTATTAGGTGACATTTGGGCAAAAAAGAAAATCCCTGAAACTGTCGCGCACTTGGTTCAGGACAAGTGGAATAGAGGCACCTTTGCTTGCAGACGTTTCTCTCACTGAGGTGAAAGCCTAGCTTTGATTTTTTTTTTTTTTTTTCCTAAAGGGGAGCTGACTGGCTGAATACATCAGAGCACAAATTCAGATTATGTCAGAAATGGTCAAGCAGAGGAAGGCAAGTCTCTGGGGACGAGACAAGCAGAAGCCCCTCCTCTATAGGAAGACAGACAGGTGCCAGTTTTATGTTGGGCGCGGGGAAGCGGGGGAGGGGTTATCTCTGCTCTTTCCAGATCGAGATTTGGCGGGAAGGGAACATGAAAAATGGCGAAAGGACCGGGAGAAAGTAATTACACGGGGAAGAAAACCCAAATCACGCAGCTCGACGAGTCGTGATCCTTCGTTGGTACCTGACCCCAGTACCCAAACAGTTCATCTTCCTACTGCGAAATGTTCGTCACATCATTCTTCTGCTCAGAAACTTTTAGAGGCACATTCAGGAAGGAGAATAAATTCCTCCTCTTTGTTATTTCTGTTTCTATACAATCTGTCTCCTCCACAACCAACTCCCAGTCTTCCCCAAAGGAATCTTCCCCTTCACCGGAAGTCAGTATTTGTTTCCACCTCCTTGCTTGTGCTCATGTCACTACTCCTCGTAGGAATCAGCTTGCTCTCTTCCTACCTTGGTCAGCTCTTACTCATCATGAGAACATCATCTTAGTCACAATCTGTGGAAACTTCCACAGCGACTCCAGTTTACATTTATTTCTCTCAGATCTTACAGCTCCTGTTACCTATACCCTTCCTATTTGCAATCAGTCACGAATGAATGCACACTCCTTTGCTACTCTGTAACTATTCACATAGGTGTGTCTTGTCTCTTCCAAGAAAAACACAAGATCCTTGTCAGGAGCCACACGTGTTTAATCTCTTGATGAACATTATAGAGTTCACCTGAGTGGGCAATTCCATTTCGTAAGCAACAGTGACATCTAGTGGTTGAAAGTTTGCATAGATTCTTCTGACTTTTTAATAGTTGCATTTATAAGGAGAACGATATAGATTAAGTAATGAACCCAAATGATTCGTATCAATTACGCTTGCTCATGAAGGGACTTCAAATGCAAATTTATGATCTCTGCCTTCCCAGTGCTTTCCCCGCTCTCCTGTGGTCCAGTGGCCCACAAACTGCTGGTAAGGGGTCCCTGCATGTGCTCCTTGCAAACCACAACTTCCCTTTCCCGTAGGAAGATCACTTGAAGCTTTCATGGTGATTATGCGATTTTTAATTCTGTGCTTCCTGTTGAGATAGAGGTTTATGTGCATAAATATTTATTTTGGAAATAAAATATGTAATTGAGGAAGAAACTTGAGATGACAAATATGATAGCCAGAGTAGAAACTCATTTCAAAGCCAAATGGGAGAGGCACAGTGGTGTAGAGGAAAGCTTGTGGACTTTGGCTTCTGAGGGACTTGGGATCAAATGCCAGGTCTTTCCGTTAAAGTCATGTGGTAGTTATGACAACTAACATCTCTGGGACTCATCCCAAACAATGAAGATGACATATACCTTGCCAAGCTGCTTTGGAGAGGATTAAATAGAATCATGCACCAAAAAATTCTGGTCCAGAGTAGGTAGTCAATAAATGATAGCTACTATTATTATTATTTACATTTTGCTAAGAATTATTATCATCATGTTTCCAATTTGACATCTTTTAAAAACAAAATCCTGGTTTTTAAATTTAGGAACATCAGTAACTGATTTTGATTCTGATTAAAATTACCTCATCTCTCTTGGTTTCAGAGGCTTCAGCTATAGAAAAATGAGTCTGGGAAAACTACTTTAAATCTCTGAAAATGAAATAGAAATTTTAATCTACCATAGACATCAAAATTTGAATAGTAATGAAGGGTTTAGAAGAACTGAAGCAGACTGAAATTATCTTTATATAGAGAACTTGAAAAACAACCTCTTTAGCTCAAGTTATAAATTGTGAGACAACCTGGATTTCTGGAGGGAGAAAAAAGCACTAGGAATAAATATGTAAACAAGTTTATCACAAGAAAATATTAAGTACTTATATGGAATCTTAAAAAAAAATGGTTCTGATGAACCTAGGCTCAGGATAGCAATAAAGACTCAGACGTAGAGAATGGACTTGAGGACACAGGGAGGGGGAAGGGTAAACTGGGATGAAGTGAGAGAGTGGCATGGACATATATACACTACCAAATGTAAAACAGATAGCTAGTGGGAAGCAGCCGCATAGCACAGGGAGATCAGCTGGGTGCTTTGTGACCACCTAGAGGGTGGGGAGGGTTGGATACGCTAGAGGGAAGGGATATGGGAACATATGTATATGTATAGCTGATTCACTTTGTTATACAGCAGAAACTAGCACAACATTGTAAAGCAATTATACGCCAATAAATAGGTAAAAAATAATGATATTAGAAACATTGGGAAAAAAATATTAAGTACTGACTTGTGTGGCCCCCCTGTGGGCAAAATGTGAATAACACCCTTTTTAAATGTATGTTTTTTTTTTTTAGAAAATATCGTTTGAGCTTTACCTGAACCCTAAGGTAAAGCAAGAACTTGTTTCAAAAGTTTACCCTTTTTACCTATTATATGGAACTTGGAAAACTTTTTTCCATATAAGGGATGTTATATATGGTGATTTATTTCGCTGTCAATCCCAGATTAATGCCACAGTTAAGCCTCAACTATACAGCCCCACAAATTGTATTAGCCCAAGTAGCAACAATGGACAGTGATGTTTCTTCAAGAGTGTCAAAGAACAATAGAATTTCTGGGTTTGAAGAAATTTGAGATCTCTATTCTAAATTCCAACTGAGCATACCAAAAACACACCTTCCCCCAGTTGCTGCCCTAGCAAAGGGAGCAAATAATCCCCTCTCCACCTAGATCAGACATAACTCTCTTCTCCTGCTGAGAATTATAAGAGAAACAGCAAGTCATGGACAGAAGACCTGGGCTCAAATTCTCACTCTTTTTTCTGTTATAGGAGAAGGGAGTAGAGATTGGGGATTATCATCCCAAAATCCCATAAGGTTAAACAAAGGTCTCTTTTGTGCTCACATTAATGACCACTGCAGGGTGACTGCAACTGCATTCCAAGTCTTTTTTATTCTGTGAACTTGACTGAAATAGCAGCCACTGACAGGGACATGGTAGTCTGGTGGCAGAAGGAAAAAATAAATTGACCAATGAAATGCCTGAAAATTTCTGCTTGGAAGTGGCATGGGCCTCTTGCACTCACACTCCTCAATCAAAGCAAGTTATAGGGCCAAGCCTGCTGTCAATAGAACAGTAAGTATACTCCTCTCATGGGATAGAGCTCCAGAGAAGGGCAAAGTAGGGAAGGTCAGCAAATATTTTGAACAAATACTGAAATATATTGTCTTATGTGACTGTAAACAGATCACCTGTGGTCTCTTAGTCCTAAGACTCAACCCCAAAATTGCCAGTAACAATCCTCTCCAGCCTAAGCTCAGGATTGTGGTAAAGATCAAGTAAGACTATGGATATATTTTTATGTGTGTGTCTGTTATTTTATCCTTTTCCAGAGATTCTGTACAGTAAGTCTCATGTGGAACTCTACTGTCTCTATTTTTTAAATGTTCCTGTGCATCTCAGAACCCAGAGAGGTTTTAGAAAATGCATAGTTCTGGGCCTTATATAAGCCAAAGATTCTGATTCACCAGGACTGGAATGGAGTTCCAGATATTGTTTTTTTTTGTTTTGTTTTGTTTTGTTTTGTGGTACGCGAGCCTCTCACTGTTGTGGCCTCTCCTGTTGTGGAGCACAGGCTCCGGACGGGCAGGTTCAGTGGCCATGGATCACGGGACCAGCCGCTCCGCGGCATGTGGGATCTTCCCGGACCGGGGCACAAACCTGTGTCCCTTGCATCGGCAGGCGGACACTCAACCACTGCGCCACCAGGGAAGCCCCAGATATTGTATTTTTAAAAGCTCCTCTGAGATTCTGACTTAAGACCAGGCAGGAAAACCTGAGCTATAGATCCTTTTCAACAACAAAATCCTGCAACCTGTAGTCAATAACTTCCCCTTTTTTTTCAGGGAGCAGGGAATTTTTATTGATTGCTTATATAACTTTCTGTTAGAAACTTCATTTTTTGTATCAATCTAATACAGATTGAGTTGACTAATGTTAACCAGGGAAGAACAGGTATTGATTTGTTCATAAGAAAGTCGTAATGAAAGTTTGCTCAGCTGGGGAAAGAGATGGGTGACAAAAAGTAAAGAGGAAAAGTAAAGGGGAGAGGTACTTAAAGTGACTATATAGCACTGAGTGCAGAAATAACAGTAATGACAGCACCTATGTATTCTGTGATCACAGGCTCTGGCTTAACATGAAGCCTCATGATAGCCTTATGAAGTAGGAAATATTATACCTATATTAATCTGGGTGCCAGAAAAGTTGAGTCACACAGAAATGGTAAAGCATGATTCACATTCAAGTCTGTCTAACTTCAAAGCCACAGCAGTACCCAGATGTCAGTGTCACATATGCCTTCCAGGAAATTCCATCAAAGAGGCCACAAAAGGAGGGGGAGCAAAGAGTAACAAAATCGTCAAGGAAGTAGTATTTGCCAGGTGGCAACATCTCAGTGATCTCCCCTCATTGCTGTGTCCCAGAGGCTTCCGTTCCACTTCCAGACTTCCCTTTCTGCCACTGTCACTGTGAAGGCAACACTCAGACTGATGACCACAAGTGTTGCCACACTTTGTCATTTACTGTGTGCTTTCACAACTATCTCATTTACTATCCTCAAAAACAGTATTCATCAAAATGCAGAAGCCAAGATTGAAGTGATTTATCTACATCAGTATTTCCAAATGTAAGTATTATTGGTCTGGATAATTTCTGTTGCAGGGGCTGTGTCCTATGCATTGCCTGATGTTTAGTAGCAACCATGGATTCTACTAGATGAACTACCACCCCCAATTATAACAAAATGTTTTCAGATATTGCCAGATGTTCTCTGGAGGAGGAAGAGGGGGGGCGGCACAAAAATTACCTCTGGTTCAGAACCACTGGCCTAAAGTGATGCAACAAACAGGTAGAAATTACTGTCAAACCCACATCTTCTGGCTACAAACTAATGTATATTCCATTGCATCCTTGAAGCCTCCCTAGAAACATAAAATTTTGGAGCCCAGAGTTTTTAGTAACATCCAGGAAACTCCTTTGTTTAGCTACTGAGCAAGCTAAAGCATAGAGATATGAGGTGACTCTCACAATTTTATGGCTCAAAATCATTTAAAAATAATTTTAAGCATTCCTAAGGTAGTTGTGAAAAGTCGTGTTACTGATGCCCATCATTTGATAAGGGCACATCTTGTCCTATGGCTACATCTGTTAGCTATCACATCCCTCACAGAAGAGTACATCTGTCATGCCAGTCTTTGGATCATGACTCTCCTTCACTTTCCACCCCAAACTCCCCACAGGATCCAGCAGTGCTGATTGAGTTACCAAATTAGAATAATGACTTAATGGCATTGATTCTTATGGATGAGCTTCCTTAAACTAAGATTTTTTTTTTAATCAGCCAATAAACAACATCTGATAGCAACAAAAAACTAGCTGGGGTATCTTTCTTTACAAAATCCAGGGACCTCTATGAGACTTATAGACACAAGGTGTTTTAACAGTGGAGAAATTGAGGTCATTCCCAGAGAGAGAAAGTTTCATTGGAACAGCAGACTTGTCCAAGAGATGTTATTCTGTTCCCCACTCAGAACATGCCTCCAGTTGGAGGTTATTTCCTCATAATCATTTTTGACCCTTTGCTGAGATCAAGAAGAATATTTATTCTTATCATTTTAACATCTAATATAGTCTTTACTAGCCTTGGAGCAACTTGAAGACAAAGGCTCTCCTTCGTTTATTATATACTACACCCTCAATAAGCAACACAAACTAGGTGGCCAATAAATATTTATTAGGCAGCTTAAAAAGAAAAATTAGGGCTTCCTGATTGACTTTCATGATCCCAGTATCCATCAGGAAGCATTTTTCTTCTCCAGATGAGATGGACCCAGAGATAGAAGAAGCTTATGAAAAGTTTTGTTTGGAATCAGAGCATAGGTGAAAACAGTAAAATTAAATTTCAGCACATCAATTTTATAAAGCAGTTTAGGTTATGGTGATTTAGCAGAACACAGGAAAGCAAGAAAATGTGTCACACATACCAAATTAAGGATGTTGAGTTATGTTACTAATGTATGCAACTTTAATTTTAACACTCTCTGCCAAAATAAACTTTATTCCCTATAACTTAAAAAAAAAAAACCTTTCAGAATTCTGCCTCTTTGTTCCCACCCAGGAAAACCTACAGGTAAGATCATCCTAATCCAGTGAGCACCTTGGGGTTTCTAACACGAGTGCTTTGGCCCACCAGACTTTCATATCTACTCGTAGGGTGAGACTTGGGTAAAATAAACTAGTCCCTAGTCCCAGCAAACCCAGAGACTTTGTTTTTTTGCTTAAACTATTTGGCCCTGGATTTCTGTCACTTGTAACCTAGAGTCCTAACTAATATGTTAGGAATATTCAACTTTTAACACGTAAAATTTGCAGAGTAAACCAGGTAGGTAACCTTGTTCAGACTACCAGTGCTAAAACAATTCTTGCCATACCATTGTTGCCTTTGATGTTGAGGCCTTTCAGTCACCTACAGAAGTTCCTATGGTGCTAGAAGCCAGACTTCCAAGAAACATAAAATCTGTTGTAGGTGTTCCAGGAAGGTAAAAGGAAAACCACCTTTCTGACCAGATGAGGACGTTTGGAAAATGGAGGAATGCCGTGCTCAAAGAGCCTTTCTTCTAAGCTTCTCTGACTCTCCCCTCCTGTCCCTTTTGTCTACATTCTGATATACTCCACGCCTGAGCTCTTTACCCAGTCCCACTTTTCTCAGAGATTCTTTAGATAGCATTAGCTCTGTGTGAGAAAGTATCCCGTTCATCAAGAAACTAACCCAATCTTAGCTCCTCCCCTCACCTTCATGCCTGTAGTGGCAGCTGTTGAGATGTAGCCATTCCTTAGATTTACAAGTTTCTCAAGCAGGTCTTCTCCATCCTTAACTCATGATATTCAATTCTTTGCTGCTCCAATTATTACTTCTTTGGTCACACACAGAATTTCAGAACAGATGGACCTGGATGCCAAATGTTGCTGTAAAGTTTAACGTTTTTCTTGCTCTAAATTTAAAATGTCACTATAATACTCAGTTTCTGAAGAATTTAAAGCTATTGTTTTTAAAAAGTGCCCTATAACTCCTGGAGAAGTAGTAGTACATTAACACATTACCTAAAAATAGAGTTAGTATATAGAAAACCACCCACCCACATATGCTACAAGTACATCTAATATATGAATACAAGAATTGGTCTTGTTTTATAGCAATAGCACAAGAACTTATATGTTAGTCATGTATTTTTATTTTCTTTATTTTCTGATGCTTTGACACCTTGGGGTCTTATTGACCCTAGAGGGACTACCCGTCTATGGTTAGCTAATTCCTAGAGATAGCAGACAGTTCATCCTGGAGTACTCCTTTTATATGCAAGCCATATAAAATCCAGAGCTCATACCTTTAGCCATCTCCTTTATTAGGCTATCACATGCTGAGCAAGCCACTATCCTGCCCTAATCACCACAAGGAAGGTAAGGTGCCAAGACAACTAGAGACAGCCCCTACACCCCAGAGTCCACTGAAATTATTCACGCTGGCCAATTCTAAGCCTGCTTATCCTGCTTTGCCTTGCCTTTTTCACAGAAACTACAGTAAAGGCTCTTGCACACAGTTTCCTCTGCCTGCTTTCCAACTCTGGTGCTTTCTTGGGTGGCACTGATGGAGAAGTATGCTTCATGTTTCTAGGGATCTGTGGGTATGAACTTCTTCCTTCATGAAAGTCATTTATGTGTCTATATGTCTTACCATATCTGATTAAAATAAATCCTGGGTACATTTAAAAATACATCCTAATCCTATTAACTATTCAGCAAAATAGCTTCTAGTAGTAAATGTATTATTAATCTAATATTTTCTACAATATTCAGAGGTTTCCTTGTGAAACATTTTCTTTTTAAGACTTCAAGAGAGGAAAATTCAACCCCACTGAGACTATTTTGGAATGAATCACTTCCATATTCTTTAGGAAAAACTCAGTAATAAAGTTTATTGAGTTGGATTAGTGGTCTAATAATCTCTATAATCTCTTTTTGATATGAATAAAATACTGTGAGTCACCTAATGAAAAATAATTTTCCCTTTTGTAGATTAGAAGTGATTTCAGAAATTTTTACAAAACTCAAGGGGAAAGGCATTGCTTCGAACAACTTCCCTAATTGTTCATTCAGAACTGGTGGTTTATCTTGTAATTTATTTAGGAAGGAGCTATTAAGAAGCAAGTGACCCTCACATGTGACTAGCTAGTGTTTCCTCCCCTGGAGGAAATTAATCTTGAGACAAATTATGCATTTTCTTTTAGTTGGTGTTTAAATGAGAATGGAGTTCATGGCCTGGATGTGGACAAAATATATTTATAAATGCCTGGCTGCCTGGCTGGGAGATTTTACACACAAGAGCTACATTAATGTAACCTTTCATAATTCATATTATGAAATAAAAACATCATTGTCCCAGAGAAGTTATTTTTCCTCCATTTAGAAGAGGAACTTGAAAAAAGTTCTGTATATAAAAACAACCAGGGGTAGAGCCAGGTGCCCATTCCTTTATGCAATGGACCTCAAACTCTAATTTGAATAAAATCACTTGTAGAGCTTATTAAAGATGTGTATTCATGGGCCATACTCTCCAGAGATTCTAATTCAAAAGTCTGAAGAGAGGGTCAAGAATCTGCATTTTTATCAAGAAGTCTGTATCCTGACACAGGTGTTCCAAGAATCACAATATAATATTCACAGGGAAACCACTAGCCGCTTTGCCTGCTTTAGAAGACTCGTTGTTGAGCCATGTATGCAGTCAGCTGCCAGCTTTTGGGTTCTAAAGTATCTCCTAGTAGCAGCTTGTCTCTAAACATCGGGTTGATAATATTAAGTTCATGTATATAGTATATATACATTTATAGGTAGGTAGATGTAGATACCTAGATATAGATGTGTTACTGATACCACCTCATCTGATCCAGACATAAATGGGTAAAATTTCCAGCTCAGTCACTTACTGACTATCCAAGTCAGACCAAGTTAAACACTTTGAATCTGCTTCCTCATTTTTTAAATGGAATTATAATGCCACTTCACAAAATTGTGATGAGGATTAAAGGAGCATTTGTATATAATGCATTTAACCTAGTACCCAGCAAAGAACAAGGATAGGAGTGGAGACAATACAACCGATTGATGTTTTATACATTTGTAAAGAAATTGTTGTATGGTTTCCAGAGCTCTTTCAAACACATCATTTAATTATATCCTCACAATGTGCATGTGAAGTAGAGGGTACAGATTATTGTTCCAGTTTTAAAATGAAGTTTAATCTTAGTCTACTGCCATGATCATTTGATCATAGGCTCAGTGGGAAAAAATGAGCCTCAAAGTGGTTGAGAGAGTAGGAGTTTCTTTTGCCTTTTGAAGTCAGGGAATTAGTGTGCCCCTGAATGCTTCTTAAAACTTCAGAGCTCAAGGTGAATTTCAAATCTGTAGAATGGCAGAGTAGTAGTGGTTAAGAGCGTAGCTTTTGGAGTAGACAAATTTGGCTCTGCCACTTTAATAGTGGTGTTAACTTGACAATGTTATTTAAGTCTTCTAAGCCTCAATAGCTTCTTATAAAAATGAGACTAATAACGCAATGATTAAATAAGATAATTTTCACAATAGCAATAATAATATCTAATATTTATTGACGCCTCCATAAAATATTTTGTACAGTGTATAGCAGAGTAATGCTCAGAATAGAGCTAGTATATAAGAAACCACCCACCCACACATGCTATAGGTACTGCTAATGTATAGGAACGGTTATTACTGTTACTAACAAAGAGTAAAGCAATATATTTTTTATTAGTGTGAACAGATAGCTAATGGATGAATTATTAGTCAGTATTATAACCACTTACTTTATTAGGAAACAGAGAAAACATGAGGAAACTATGTAGCTAGGCCCAGATCACAAAATGACTCCATGGCAGGGTCAGATTTCTGCCCTGTCCAAGACCTTGTCTCTTCTCCAGGGATCACTGCGATCCTTTCATTTTACTCAAAAGAAAGACTTTCACGTGGAGAATTCCCTTGTAGAGTTCCATGGCTTTATACCAAATGTTTGGGATCTGGAAAATTACCTTATATACTCTGATGTTTAATATTCTGAGTTTCTGTTAAACATGGAGTTTTTGCTGAGTTAAAGGCCCACACAGTTCTTACAGGTTCCAGTTTGGAACCAACCCTAAATCTTTTGTGGCTTTGAGTTAGTCTTGGCAAAACACTTCCAGAGTGGGAGGATTTTTTAATGGGTTTCTTTAAAGAGTCACTTTAAAGCATTCATTTAGGCTCAAACCAAAGTAAACTGACCAATCTATTCCCATGGATTTTAGAGGAACAAGGGTTAGAATTCAGAGGAAATGTGGTAAGCAAAGCCTACTGAGAATTTGGTTGATACTGCAGGCCATTAAGTGACCATGGTGTCACTAAAAGGAACTTTCTCACAAAGGAATTTTCTCACAAAAGTTCCTACTGTGTTATGCTCCCATAATATTAGAAGTGTTTTGAATATATATCTGTATATATACACACATAATATTTATACTTTGTACCAATGCCAAAGGTTGTCATAAAGTTGATATTTTGCTGAATATCAAACTTCCAGTATAAAAGAATAACTCTAAAAAATTTTTATTGACTATAGCAGTGAAAATTTAAAAGTCTAACATGACAGTGAAGAACCATAATTTTCCAAACACTGTCAGCTGCTAATAGCTCCTACAGTTATTACAGAGCACATCTGCCTTAGTAGATATTTTTTTAAGTAAAAGACAAAGATATTTTCCCACAATATTTTTTTTCCCTCTTCTCCATAGTTTTTATATTCTTTGTTAGATCTGAAAATTGTATATGACTTTGGAGCTTTTTCACCCTCAGGAATATTTGAGATGGGAAACTGATATTCTGCTCTTAATTCTTTCTCATAAGTTATGAAGAATGGGGCTTTTTTTTCCTGAAAGAACTCATGGCTCAAATATATTTTAAAAGTTAAAAAATATGTCTTATATTGGTGACATTGTTTAGTATTAGAATGAATGTTAGTATCCAATAATTCTATAAAGATTAAAAGAATAATACCATTTTATTTCTATTGTACTCTATCTTTAAAATAATGTAATAATTGTTTTTAATAGTTTTCCTAAATCTATCTAGCTAAAGTACCTTCTCTTCTTTTAACATTCAGTCAAATTTCTTACTTTGTTAACTCTTATCTTTTTTTAATTGAGATATAATTGACATACAGCATTGTGTAAGTTTAAGGTGTACAACATGTTGATTTGATACCTTTATATATTGCAATATGATTACCACTGTAGCATTAGCTAACACCTCTAACACATCATTTGTAAAGATACAAATGAGAACATTTAAGATCTAATCTCTTAGCAACTTTAAAGCATATAATACATGATTGTTGACTATTGTCACACTACTGTGCATTAGATCTTCAGAACTTATTTATCTTCTAACCACAAATTTGTACCCTTTGGCTATCATCTCCATCTCCCCATTTCTCCCACTTCCCAGCCCTTGTAAATAGCCATACTACCCTGTTTCTATGAATTAGCTTTTTTAGATTTCACATACAGCATACCTCAGAGATATTGCAGGTTTGGTTCCAGACCACTGCAATAAAGCAAGTCACACAAATTTTTGGTTTCCCAAAAATTATGAAAGTTATGTTTACACGGTACTACAGTGTATTAAACGTGCTATGGTATTATATCTTTAAAAACATGTACATACCTTAATTAAATAATACTTCATTACTAAAAATGCTAACCATCATCTGGGCCTTCAGCAAGTTGTAATGTTTTTGCAATACTGTGATCAGATATAACTGATCATAGGTCACCATAACAAAATACAATAATAATGAAAAGGTTTGAAATATCACAAGAATTACCAAATGTGAAACAGAGACATGAAGTGAGCAAATGCTCTTGGAAAAAAAATGGCACTGATAGACTTGCTCAACACAGGATTGCAACAAAACTTCAATTTGTAAAAAACTCAGTATCTGCAAAGTGCAATAAAGCTAAGTGCAGTAAAACGAGACATGCCTATATAAGTAAGATCATGCAGTATTTGTCTTTGTCTGACATCTCATTTGGCATAATGGGTCCATCCATGTTGTTAAAAATAGCAAGATTTCCTCCTTTTCCATGGAGGAAAATATTCCATTGTATACATATACCACATCTTGTTTATCCATTTATCCATTGATGGACACTTAAGTTGTTTCCATATTTTGGCTATTGTGAGTAATGCTGCAATAAACATGAGGTGCAGATATCTCTTCAATATGCTGGTTTTTTTTTTCCTTTGTATATCTACCCAAAAGTGGGATTGCTGAATCATTATGGCAGTTCTACATTTAATATTTTGAGCAACCTCCATACTGGCTTTAGTATCAGGGTAATGCTGGTTTTGTAAAATGAGTGTGGGTGGGTTCCCTACTCTTCAAATTTTGGAAGAGTATGAGAAGGATTGGCATTAATTCTTCTCTAAGTGCTTGGTAAAATTTACAGGGAAACCATGTGTTCCTGGACTTTTCTTTCTTGGGAGGTTTTTGATAACTGATTGAATATTCTTACTTATTATTGGTCTGTTCAGATCTTCTACTTCTTCATGATTCTTGATTGGTTGTCATGAATCTTGATAGATTGTATATTCTAGGAATTTATCCATTTGTTCTAGGTTATCTAGTTTGTTGGTATGTAATTTTTCATAGTAGACTCTTATGATCTTTTGTATTTTGTGTTATTGATTGTAATAACTCCTTTCATTTCTGATTTTATTTATCTGAGTCTTTCTTCTCTTTTTCTCAGTTAGTCTACCTAATGGTTTGTCAGTTTTGTTTATTTATTTATTTTTTTGGCCACACTGCACGGCAGGCGAGATCTTAGTTTCCCTGACCAGGGATCGAACCCACGCCCCCTGCAGTGGAACTGCAGAGTCTTAACCACTGGACCACCAGGGAAGTCCCAATTTTGTTTATCTTTTTAAAAAATCAACCCTTAGTTTCTTTTTTTCTGTTGTTTTTCTAGTCTCAATGTCATTTATTTACATTCTGATCTTTCTTATTTCCTTCCTTCTACTAGCTTTAGGCATAGTTTGTTCTTTTTCTAGTTCCTTGAAGTGTACAGTTAGGTTGTCTATTTGAGATTTTTCATTGTCTTAGTGTAGGCATTTATCATTATAATCTTCTCTCTTAGAACTACTTTTGCTGCATCCTATAAATTTTGGTATGTTGTGTTTCCATTTTCATTTCTTTCAAGACTTTTTAAATTTCCCTTTTGATTTCTTCTTTGATTCAATGTTTGTTTAGGGGTATGTTGTCTTAATTTCCACATATTTGTGAATTTTCAAGTTTTCTTCCGTTATTGATTTCTAGTTTCATACTATTATGGTCCAAAAAGATACTTGGTATTTCAGTCTTCTTAAATTTGCTAAGACTTGTTTTGTGAGCTAACATATGATACATCCTGGAGAATGTTCCGTGCATGCTTGAGAAGAATGTGTATTCTGCTGCTGTCGGATGGACTGTTCTGTGTATGTCTGATAGGTTCATTTGGTCTAAAGTAAAATTCTAGTCCAATATCTCCTTATTAATTTTCTGTCTGGATTATCTATCCACTGTTGAAAGTGAAATACTGAAGTTCCCTACTATTATTATATTGTTCTCTGTTTCTCCCTTTAGATCTGTTAGTATTTGCTTAATATATTTAGGTGCTCCAATGTTAGGTGTATACATATTTACAATTGTTATATCCTCTTGATGAATTGACCTCTTTATCGTTATATAATGATTACCTTCTTTGTCTCTTGTTACAATTTTTACTTAAAGTCCATTTTGTCTGATATAAATGTGGCTAACCCTGTTCTCTTTTGATTTCCATTTGCATGGAATATCTTTTTCCATCCCTTCACTTTGCCCCTTGTGTGTCCTTAAAGGTGAAGTGAATCTCTTGTAGGCATATACTTGGGTCTTTCATTTTTTTCTTTATTCTGTCAGCCACTTTATGCCTTTTGATTGGAGAATTTAATCTGTTTACATTTTAGTAATTATTGATAGGTGAGGACTTACTAATGCCATCTTATTGTTTTCTGGCTATTTTGTAGTTCCATTGCTTCTCTCTTACTCTCTTGCTAGCTTCCTTTGTGAATTCATGATTATCATAGTGGTATGCTTTAATTCCCTTCTCTTTATCTGTTGTGTATCTACTGCAGGTTT
Organism: Neophocaena asiaeorientalis asiaeorientalis; assembly: GCF_003031525.2. NCBI lineage: Eukaryota > Metazoa > Chordata > Mammalia > Artiodactyla > Phocoenidae > Neophocaena > Neophocaena asiaeorientalis. The sequence goes on from NW_020172592.1 coordinate 2,883,228, forward strand.
TTACTCTCTCGTTACCATGAGGGTTATTTAAAACATCTTTTGCCAGTTATTTTAAGCTGATAACAACCTAACTTTGATCACGTCTAGAAACTCTACCCTTTTACTCCTTCCCCCCTTTTATGTTTTAATGTAATAATTTAACTCTTTTTATTGTATTGCATATCCATTAACTAATTATTGTAGCTATGGTTATTTTAATACTTTTGACCTTTAACCTTTATACTTAGAGTTAAGTAGTGCCACCATATTACAGTGTTGGACTATTCTGAATTTGACTATATACTTAACTTTACCTGTGGTTTTTATATTTTTATATATTTACATGTTACTAATTAATGTCCTTTTATTTCAGCTTTAAGAACTCCTGTCAGCATAGGCAGGTCTTGTGGTGATGAATTCCCTCAGCTTTTGTTTGTCTGGGAAAGTTTTTCTCTCTCCTTCATTTATGAATGACAGGTTTGCCAAGGTATTCTTGGTTGGCAGTTTTCTTCTTTCAGTGCTTTGAATATATCATCCCACTTTCTCCTGGCCTGCAAGGTTTCTGCTGAAAAATCTGCTGTTAGCCTTATGAGAGGGTTCCCTTATACATAAGGAATTTCTTTTGTCTTGCTGCTTTTAAAATTCTCTCTTTGTCTTTGATTTTAGACAATTTTATCATAATATGTCTTGGAGAAGATCATTTTGAGTTGAAATTGCTTGTAAACTAATGTGCCTCATGAACTAGAATGTCCAATCTCTCCCCAGATTTGGGAAGTTCACAGTCATTATTTCTTAAAATAAGCTTTCTACCCCTTTCTCCCTCTCTTCTCCTTCTATGACTCTAATAACACATAGATTATTTCTCTTGATAGTATCCTATAGTTCATGTAAGCCTTCTTCACCTTCACTCTTTTTCATTCATTCATTTATCATTTTATTTTCATTTTTTCTTTGTTATCCTCTGGCTAGTAATTTCAAATGACCTGTCTTCTACTTCATAGATTCTTCCTTCTCCTTCATTGATAGGCTGTTGACAGTTTCTATTTCATTTTTTCCATTCATTGCATTCTTCATCTCCAGAATTAGTTTGGTTCTCTTTTTATGATTTTTGTTTCTTGTATACTTCTCATTTGTTCATGTATTGTATCCCTGATTTTGTTGAATTGTCTTTCTGTTTTCTAGTAGCTCACTGAGCTTCCTTAAAACAGTTATTTTGAATTCTTTATCAGGGAAATCTCAGACCTTCATTTCTTTGGGATCACTTACTGGAAAATTATTGTGTTCCTTTGGTAGTGTCCAGTTTCCTTGATTTTTTATATTTCTTGAAGTCTTACATTGCTGTCTTTGCATTTGAAGAAGCAGCCACCTCTTCTAGTCTTTACTGACTGACTTCAGGAGAGAAATATACTCCATCAGCCCTGTTAGGGATTCTGAGGTTTTCTTAGACCTTTTCTGTGGGTATGTCTACTCCACACTTCTTACTCCCTCTTGGAGGGAAATTCTTAAGACTGTATGCCTTCTCTTGATCCTGCAAAGCCAGACCAGGTTCTGACAGCTTCTCATTTTCTTTATTTTCCTAGGGCACTTCTCAGTTTTGTGTGCTTTTTCCCAATCCTGTAAACTTGGGTCAGCTTTCTACACATGTGCATACATGCTCCCTAGCTATTTGCAAAGCCTTGCTTCCACCATCCTCAGGCGTGTACACAGGGAGCCGGCCACAGGGTTGGGAGGTAGTAGATTGTGGGTGAGGCATGCAGAATGTTGGGGGTACCCACGGGCCAATTGGGGAGATCTGTAGGCAAGGTATCTGAAGCAGCTTAAGAGCTGGCTTCTTGATGGAGTCTGCCATATGGCTAGTAGGATCTGCATCCCTTCGATATGTGCCATTCTGAGCTCTGACTGCTATTATCCCAGCTACTCCCTGTCCCTTAGTCATGCAACACACCTCAGTGTTCTAGATGGGGCAAGAAAGGAATTGGTATCTTTAACGGCCTCCTGCATAGCTGAGAAAGTTAAACTATTCCTCTTACCATCTTCAATCCATTCAATCTCAGATTTTTGCTCCGACAGTGAAAGGAACTTTTCCGCTGGACTACCCCCAGACATCTCCAAAGGCACTCTTGTCTGTGAGTGATTGTCTAAATCAGTGTTTTTTGGATGGAAGATGGTAGAAAGCTCCTACTTCACCATTTTGATATCTAACTCTGCCTTCACCTGTATTTTTTAAATCATGATGTTACACTGACATCTTGTGGTAATTGATATGGCTTGTTTGTCCTAAACTGACAAAATTAAGCAAGTAGTGACATAATTCAAAAAGGAAGAGAGATATTATTGAGTTGTAGACATTGTGCTTAGTGCTGTAGTAAGAATTAAATAGCTTGCCCAAAGTTATATGTGTGGGGAATCCAGAATTTGACTTTAGGTAGTTTGACTCTAGCAGTGTGCTTTCCAACATGATAGTGACTAGCCATATGTGGCTTTTTTAATTTAAATTATATAAAGCTAGAAATTCATTTCCCTTAACAGCCACATTACAAGTGCTCAATAGCTACACATGCCTAGTGAGTACCATCTTGGACAATGTAGAGAATATCTCCATTTTTCCAGAAACCTTTATTGGACAGCCCTAGAAGCAAAACTTGACGTCTCTACTACACCACTTCATCTATGCTTTTATATAACATTGTCAGAGTATTAAAGCAAGTTTATTCTCAAAATTTTAATTAGTCCTTCTCTGCAGATGACTATTACAAGTATGTATCTAGCTTGGCAATTTTCCTAATTATCAGTGCCACATTTCCATCTGTATGGCAGATTTGTTCACTTGGACACTCTAATATAAACCCAAACTTTCATTTTTAAACAGAATGTCACTTTTTCCCCCAAACCAGCTTCCTCTCCTCACTTCCCCATTTCCATCTTTCCTACTCTTTTATTCCCAGTCTCTGAAGTTTAGTCATTGAACTTTTATTTTTGATTCCTTCTTTCTTGTCCTCTGAATCTGTATCTTGTCAACCTTTCCTTAAAAATATCTCTCAAATATGACTTTCTTACTGCTATCAAACTAGACCATAATGGGTCTGCCTGAATCTTGTCTTTTCCCAAGTCCTTACAGTCAACCCTTGAAATCAGATTAAATATATCAAATATCAATGGCCCTGTCACTCTCATTCTCAGAAAATTATAATAATTGCCTGAAAAATTGGGCAGTGCCTTCTACAATCTTATCTACCTTATCTCTTTCTTGATTTTGGCATGAACTGTTCATTCTAACCAGACTGATCTCATGCCTCTATTGTGAAATAATTCACCTTTGCATTCCTGAAATTATGTTCTTGTTCCTCCTCCACAAATCTCCACCCTCCAAAGACTAACCTCAGGGCCCTTCTCATCTGTGGTAAAACCATTTAGGTCATAATGTTCTTTGTAGATGCTGGAATAGTCACTCTATGTACTATTCATCACATAACTTCCTGTCTTGCTGGGTGTGATAGTCAGGATTCTCCAGAAAAACCTATTTTTGTCTATATCTATATCTATCTGTATCTGTCTATCTAGAGAGACAGAGATTGGAAATGGGGAGCACTGATTTTTAAAAATTGGCCCACATGAATGTGGTGGCTGGAAAGCCCAAAATCCTCAGAGCAAGCTAGAAGGTTAGAAATTCTAGCAAGAAGTTGAAATTTTGAGTCTGAAGACAGTCCTTGAAGTAGAATTATTTCCTTTTTAGAGGACCTCAGTCTTCTCTCTTAGGGCTTTAACAGATTAGATGATGCCCACCCACGTTATGAAGGGTAATCTGCTATACTCAAAATCTACCAACTTAAATGTCAATCACAACTAAAAAAATACCTTCACAACACCCTTTAGATTGGTGTTTAATCAAAAAACTGGGTGCCATTGCCTAGCCAAACTGACACATAAAATAAACCATCACATCAGATATATATAACTTTGGAGCTCTTATATATAATTCTCAACTCTGCAATCTAGGTAGACATGTGAAGGGAAGAAGATAACAGCATTTGAGGAAATGCAGTAAGACAAAGTATAAATATTAGAGGATATGTAAACAATTGGAGCTTTTTTTTTTTAAATTTTATTAGAGTATAGTTGCTTTACAATGTTGTGTTAGTTTCTACTGCAGCAAAGTGAATCAGCTATACGTATACATGTATCCCCTCTTTTTTGGATTTCCTTCCCATTTAGGTCACTACAGAGCATCGAGTACAGTTCCCTGTGTTATACAGTAGGTTCTCATTAGTTACCTATTTTATACATAGTATCAATAGTGTACATATGTCAATCCCAATCTCCCAATTCCTTGCACCCCCCCCTTCCCCCTTGATATCCATATATTTGTTCTCTCCGCCTGTATCTCTACTTCTGCTTTGCAAATAAGATCATCTATACCATTTTTCTAGATTCCACATATATGCATTAATATATGATATTTGCTTTTCTCTTTCTGACTTACTTCACTCTGTAATGACAGTCTCTAGGTCCATCCACGTCTCTACAAATGACCCAATTTCGGCTTTTTATGGCTGAGTAATATTCGATTGTATATATCTACCACATCTTCTTTATCCATTGCTCTGTCGATGGACGTTTAGGTTGCTTCCATGTCCTGGCTATTGTAAATAGTGCTTCAATGAACATTGGAGTGCATGTATTTTTTTGAATTATGGTTTTCTCTGGATACATGCCCAGGCAAGGGATTGCTGGACCATATGGTAGCTCTATTTTTAGTTTTTTAAGAAACCACCATACTGTCCTCCATAGTGGCTGTACCAATTTATATTTCCACCAACAGTGAAGGAGGGTTTCTTTTTCTCCATAACCTCTCCAGCATTTATTATTTGTAGACTTTTTAATGATGGCTATTCTGACTGATGTGAGGTGATGCCTCATTGTAGTGTTCATTTGCATTTCTCTAATAATTAGCAATATTGAGCATCTTTTTGTGTGCATATTGGCCATCTGTATGTCTTCTTTGGAGAAATGTCTTTTTATGTCTCCTGCCCATTTTTTGATTAGGTTGTTTGTTTTTTTATGTTAAGCTGTATGAACTGTATGTTTGTATATTTTGGAAATTAATCCCTTGCCAGTAGCATTGTTTGCAAATATTTTCTCCCAGACCACAGGTTGTCTGTTTTGTTTATGGTTTCCTTTGCTGTGTGAAAGCTTTTCCATTTAATTAAGTCCCATTTGTTTATTTTTGTTTTTATTTCCATTACTTTAGGAGAGGGATCCAAAAAAAATATGCTGAAATTTATGTCAAAGAGTGTTCTGCCTATGTTTTCCTCTAGGAGTGTTAGAGTATCTGGTCTTAGCATTTAGGTCTTCAATCCATTTTGAGTTTCTTTTTGTATATGGTGTTAGAGAATGTTCTAATTTCATTCCTTTACATGTAGCTGCCAGTTTTCCCAGCACCACTTATTGAACATACTGTCTTTCCTCCATTGTATATTCTTGCCTCCTTTGTCATAGATTAATTGACCATAAGTGTGTGGGTTTATTTCTGGGCTTTCTATAAGCATGCCCATTCTGGCCACTTTTATTCAACATACATTTGGAAGTCCTAGCCACAGCAATCAGAGAAGAAAAAGAAATAAAAGGAATCAAAAATTGGAAAAGAAGTAAAACTGTCCCTGTTCACAGATGATATGACACCATACATAGAAAATCGTAAAATACTACCAGAAAACTATTGATACTACAGTCATCAACGAATTTGGTAAAGTTTCAGGATACAAAATTAATACACAGAAATCTGTTGCATTTTTATACACAAACAACAAAAGATCAGAAAGAAAAATTAACTATATCACATCTTATACACTGGAATATTACTCAGCCATAAAAAAAGAATGCAATTTGCAGCAACATGGATGGACCCAGGGGTTATCATAGTAAGTGAAGTAAGTCAGACAGAGAAATATATAATTAATATGTGGAATCTTAAAATAAATGATACAAATGAACTTATATACAAAACAGAAATAGACCCACAGACAGAAAACAAACTTATGGTTACCAAAGGGAAAGGGTGGGGGAGGGATAAATTAGGAGTTGGGGATTAACATATACACACTGCTATATATAAAATAGTTAACCAACAAGGACCTACTGTATAATACAGGGAACTCTACTCAATATTCTGTAATAACCTACAAGGGAAAAGAGTCTAATATATACGTATGTGTAACTGAGTCACTTTGCTGTACATCTGAAACTAATACAGCATTGTAAATCAGCTATACTTCAATTTAAAAAAAGAAAGAAATTAAGAAAACAATCCAATTTGCCACCACATTAAAAAAAAATACCTAGGAATAAACCTACCTAAGGAAGCAAAAGATCTGAAAACTATATATGCTGATGAAAGAAATCAAAGATGACACAAACAGATGGAAGGATATTCCGTATTCTTGGATTAGAAGAATCAACATTGTTAAAATGACCATACTGCCGAAAGCAATCTACAGATGCAATGCAACCCCTATCTAATTACCAATGGCATTTTTCACAGTATCAGAAAAAAAGTTCTTTTAATTTCTATGGAAACACAAAAGACCTTGAAGAGCCAAAATAATCTTGAGAAAGAAGAGTGGAGCCAGAGGAATCATGCTGCCTGACTTCAGACTATACTACAAAGCTACAGCAATCAAAACATTATGGTACTGGCATAAAAACATATTTAAATCAATGGAACAGGATTTACCACAATTTTCTTTTTAATTTAAATTATACAAGGGGGCTTCCCTGGTGGCGCAGTGGTTGGGGGTCCACCTGCTGATGCAGGGGACGCGGGTTCATGCCGCAGTCCGGGAGAACCCCACATGCTGTGGAGCAACGTGAACCATGGCCACTGGGCCTGCACGTCTGGAGCCTGTGCTCCGCAACGGGAGAAGCCACAGCAGTGAGAGGCCCACATACCACAAAATAAATAAATAGATAGATAGATAGATAGATAAATTATACAAGGTCCCAGGTGTTGCTGATTCTGCTGGTCTTAGGACCACACTGAGTAGTGAGGCTGCAGTATGGAGAAAAACTGTGTGTGAGTTCCTTAGGAGATGGGAAAATATCTTTTTATTTTTACAAACTAGCAGCCACATCATATAAGCTCAAAATTTGTTTTAATGAATTCATGAAGGAATAGGTAAATAAATATAATCTAATAGGGTAACTATGAGTTGTAATACAAGTCAGAATGCTTCAATGAACATAATACAGCTTTGAGCAAAGTTCAGAAGGAAATCAGAGAAGGAGGTGATTATTTACAGGTAACAACAGTGAGATAATTAAATGAATGCTTTTCATATAGGATTAATCAATGAATATTTGTTGTGCAAATGTGCCATTGACATTGAAAAGATTTATTTTACTTATTATAATTACTAACTCAGCTAACTAAAAAATATTATGGGACTAAACAATAGAAAACTGGGTATATAGACACTACCCATCTTTAAAAAGAGTGTTTTTTTAGATTTCATATATGTGCATTAGCACATGGTATTTGTTTTTCTCTTTCTGACTTACTTCACTCTGTATGACAGACTCTAAGTCCATCCACCTCATTACAAATAACTCAATTTCATTCCTTTTTATAGCTGAGTAATATTCCATTGTATATATGTGCCACATCTTCTTTATCCATTCATCTCTCGATGGACACTTAGGTCACTTCCATGTCCTGGCAATTGTAAATAGTGCTGCAATGAACATAGTGGTACATGAATCTTTTTGAACTATGGTTTTCTCAGGCTACATGCCCAGTATTGGGATTGCTGGGTCATATGGTAGCTGTAATTTTACTTTTTTAAGGAACCTCCATATTGTTCTCCAAGGTGGCTATATCAATTTACATTCCCACCAACAGTGCAGGAGGGTTCCCTTTCCTCCACACCTTCTCCAACATTTATTGTTTATAGATTTTTTAATGATGGCCATTCTGACCAGTGTGAGGTGATATCTCATTGTGGTTTTGATTTGCATTTCTCTAATGATTATTGATGTTGAGCATCTTTTCATGTGTTTGTTGGCAATCTGTATGTCTTTGGAGAAATGTCTATTTAGGTCTTCCGCCCATTTTTGGATTGGGTTGTTTGTTTTTTTGATATTGAGCTGTGTGAGCTGCTTGTATATTTTGCAGATTAATCCTTTGTCAGTTGCTTCATTTGCAAATATTTTCTCCCATTCTGAGGGTTGTCTTTTGGTCTTGTTTATTGTTTCCTCTGCTGTGCAAAAGCTTTTAAGTTTCATTAGGTCCCATTTGTTTATTTTTTATTTTATTTCCATTACTCTAGGAGGTAGGTCAAAAGATCTTAAAAAAACAGTGCTGATGAACCTAGTGGCAGGGCAGGAAAAAAGACGCAGACGTAGAGAACGGGCTTGAGGACAAGGGGAAGGAGAAGCTGGGACAACGTGAGAGAGTAGCATTGACATATATACACTACCAAATGTAAAATGGTTGGCTAGTGGGAAGCTGCTGCATAGCACAGAGTGATCAGCTAGATGCTTTGTGATGACCTAAAAGGGTGGGATAGGGAGGATGGGAGGGAGGCTCAAGAGGGAGGGGATATGGGGATATATGTATACTTATAGCTTATTCACTTTGTTGTACAACAGAAACTAACAACATTGTAAAGAAATTATACTCCAATAAAGATATAAAAAATAACAATAAAAATATTTTCAAAAAGAAAAGCCATCTGAGAACTAAAAATAAATAAATAAATCTAAATTGTAACGAACTAAAAAAAATTTTTTAATTAAAAAAAAAGAGTGCTTATTTGCCTCAATGAATTTTCTTTGCTCACTTTGTTACCCAAGTACAGTATGACAAGAACACAATGTGCTTTACCTGGAAATTCACCATTGTTGTAATCAGATATTAAGGCGTGATCAGAAAATAAGCTTAGCAAAACACGGTTCTGAAAGAGCAGTTAGTTATTTGTTGAGGGGGGAAATGACACATAATTTTGGTGTAAATGAAGAGATCATGCACTTACCAAGGTAGGCCTAAATTGTTTTGGTTCCTTTTTATGAATTTATGAGTTTTATTATATAACTGTTAATTTCTATAAAGTGTAATGATTGATAGAGTTTAATTACTTACATATACGTTAAATAACAGGAGATGGTATAACATCAGTACAGCAATTATGAAGATTTCTTGTATGAAGTTATGACCATTGGTTTCCAAAACAGGAAGCATATGCCAATGTATATGTATCATGTCTTCTTCTCAAGTGCTAAAACCATTTCTGACTCATTGTGATCATTTCTTCATGGAGAAACATACTATTTGAAAGTGTATTTTACAGGTTTTTACAAAGGCTTAGGAAGTATTTAATTAATTACTAATTTCACTCTAGAGTTTAAATTTGTATTTGTTATAATCATCCTAATATAGGTAATATGTTACATGGTCTAACAAATCAGATTGAGGCAAAAACATCTCTGCATGTTTGCAATGAAATGATAGTTTATATTGATAATTGCAACTTAAGACAAGCTAAGATCCTAAAGTATCATCTAAAGGAATAAGACATTATGTTTAATATAATTTTAATAATGAGGTTTTTTACTATTCTAATTTTTAAGAGCGGTTAATTCATATATGGTAGAAGCTCTAACTGCCTTATATTTGGTGAACTAAAAACTTTAGTCCTTCAAGCTGCTGGCTAACAGAAACTACTGCATCAGTTTTTTTACAGAGAAAACTAAGCAATAGTTAATTTAAAGATTTTCATCAGTAACAATAAAATCAGGGTCAGAATAGGAATAAAATCTAACGTTCTGGGAAAACATGCATTTTTCATGGAGTCTGGATTTCCTCCTTTTATTCCATTTGTAGAATTTTATTAGCTCCAAATCTAAGCCCAGAGTTAAGCAAAGAAGTTATAAATTCATAAAAAACTCTGAGTTGGTGAGTTAGGTAACCAGAAACTTCATTTGGAGTGGGGGGCAGGGTGAAATTCAGAAGCATGCTTTTTTAGACGCTGTTAGGGATGTAAAGAATGCTTTATATCGACTAAGTGATAAAAATTCACATCATCATGATATACTTGTTAATATTTTATTTCAGAAGCGTTACATTGTAAATAAGATGGCAAATTCTGAAAGAGTTGAAGAAATGCAAGAAAATTATCAGAGAAATAGGTAAGCTTTGCCTAAATTCTACAAAAACTGTTCTGCAACTTCAAATACACCTTACCCTTTTCTCAGCTGTAGCAAAAATGTTTATACTTTTTTTCCAAAAATAGCAGGGCTGTTTGCATTTTGCTGGACTTCAACATAATCAGTGTTACAAGTGGTTTAATAGTAAATTTAGGAAGTGTAATAGCTACAGGATTTACTGATTTAGTATTTACTTCAGATATTTATTCTTCTGAATTTCTTATAGTTTACCAGCATATAGAGAGAAAATACTTGAATATTTATGTTTTAATTCTCCACGAATCCTTCATTCCATGTGGTACATAACAAAATATTGGATTCTGATTATTTTTTCAGTAAATAGGTGTCTATGTGTGTGTTCATATGTGTGTTATAAAATTTCCTACACCTATAATTCATTAATTTAGAGATTTAAAATGGAAATGATTTAAAATCTTTAATTTCCACTTTTACCATAATAATTGTGTTATGTTTTGATGTATAAACTGTAAAACAGTAGTGAACCCCTCTAGATCACTAGTTATTTAATATTCCTGAAACAAAATTTATCAAAACAAGATAACTTACTAGGTCTTAAGCTTTAAAATCCACATCTGGGTAGGGAGAAGGGGTTGTAGCCTTTATAATCTTGAAGGAATATTTTTTTGTCATCTATGAATCATCTCAGAGAAAGCTGACCCAATACATAAGTAAATTATTAACTTCAGATGGAATAAAATTAAGTGACTTGTCATTTATCAAAGCCACCAGAACAATATCTTATAAAGCTGAAGAAAAGACTTGGAAGTTCATCCTTCTGTGACGTCTCTCTTGGAAAATTTAATCTGATCCCCTACACCCTCTTTTAAAGTTTCATAATCTTATATGTATGTGTGTGTGTTTGTGTGTGTGTGTGTATAATTGACAGATTACAGATTTTCTGAAATCAATGGACAAAAATTTACATTCTTCATCTGGAACTCCTTGAAATGTGAGCTAAGAAATGAAATTTTCAATGGGGGACCAAATTCTCAGTACATTTGTTTAATGTGTGTTTAATAGAACTTCTTTCATTTAAACCTCTCAGTTGCTCTTGAGTAATTTGTTACAAAGGGTTTGAAAATTCTAATCTACCACCTCATACCCATTAGGAAGGCTACTATTAAAAATATAGTAATAAAATAAAACAGAAAATATGAAGTGTTGTTGAGGATATAGAGAAATTGGAACACTTGTGCAGGGTTGGTGGGAATATAAAATGATGCAGCTACTATGGAAAACAGTATGGTGATTCCTCAAGAAATTAAAAATAGAATTACCACATGATCCAGCTTTTCTACTCTTGGATACAAAAGAATTGAAAACAAGGACTTAGAGAGATATTTGTATACCCATATTCATAGCCGCATTATTCACAATAGCCAAAAAGTAGAAGAAACCTAAGTGTTCATTGCTGGTGAATAAATGAACAAAGTGTGGGATATATATATATACACACACAATGGAATAGTATTCAGCCTTAAAAAGGAGGAAAATTCTGACATGTGCTACAACATGGATAAGACTTGAAGACATTATGCTAAGCGAGATAAGCCCTTCATAAAAAAAACAAAATACTGTATGATTCCACTAAAATGAAGTACCTATAGAAGTCAGATTCCTGGAGACAGAAAGTACAATGGTGATTGCCAGTGGCTATGGGGGATGAGTTATTTAATGGGTATAGAGTTTCAGTTTGGCAAGATAAGAGTTCTATGGGTGGGTGATGGTGAAGGTAGCACAACGGTGCGATTGTACTTAATACCACTGAACTACACACTTAAAAATAGTTAAGATGGTAAGTTCTATGTTATGTGTCTTTTATCACAATAAAAAAAAAATTCTACTCCAGATGTGTGTTTTCAGTTGTTACCTAAATAATGTAGAGACAACCAGTGATGACTTAAACTTTCCCAGTGATTATACTAAAAATCTTTGTACTGTCTATCATTAAGTTTGCTTTTAAAATGTCAGTGTTGATATGAACTGGTTACCAATGAGTGAAATTTGACACTTCAACACAATTTTAATTAGAAAATTTTGCAAATTATATTCACATGGTAATCTTTCCATTGTAAACATTTGTTTTCCAGAAAACTGCAAGAACTGCCCAAAGTAAGACAGCAAGTTGTTGGACCTATTGAGAAAGTAAGTGAAATTAGTTAGAAAATATGTCTATGTATCAGAAAATTTTAGAGAATTGTCAAAAGTGCATAGAATGGTTGTTTTTGTTTGATAATTTACATCTATTTGGGGAAAAGGGGAATTTTAAGAAAAGAATTCATTAAACTATTATTTCCAATAGGAAAAATATCAATATATATAAATAACCCATAAGTTCCACAATAAGAGATAATAAAAATAACATAATATCCATACAATGATCCAATTTTGCCCAAAAAAGCATGTATATGTGTGTATGTGTGTGCAGGCAAGTGTGTGTGTGTGTGCTGCATAAATGTTATCAGAGGTTATTTCTCAGTAGTGGGGAATTATGAGTGACTCTTCCTATTGTATGTTTACATTTCAGTATTTTCCAATGATGATACATTGAAATGAGTTGCTTTTATTATTTTTAAAATGTTATAAATCCTTTTAAAATAAAAAAAAATCACATAAATATTTTATAAATCCTATGCATCAAAAAGTGTGGCAGCACAATTCTTTGGGACTATGTTCAAGGAACATTCTCAGACGTGTTCCTAAAACATCACCTCCACCGACCCTAATCTCTATGTCAGCCTGGTTGTCATTGTCATTAGAAATACATAGACAGCAGTGCCTGTTTTTTCAAAAGTCAAAAATTTAAAAACTTGGAAAGTAGCAGAGCATGACAAGCTTTATCAAGGAGATAACACACTATTCTAGGGGAAGGTGGAGGAGCAGATACCTTCTTATCGTCTGTAGTACTGAGTACAATGCTATGGCAGTTACTCCATAAATATTTATTAGCTATTGCATGAGTGAATGGAAAAACATGAAATTTTCTCAATATCCATTCATAAAATATGCACTAAGTTCCTTTTGCTGCTATTCAAATCTAATTTTATTTCAATACCTTATATGTTTTATCTTGACCTCTCTCAGTAAGATAAGTAATCCACTTTTTCAAGTTTTGTTCATGTTTTGGTTTTGGAATAGTGCTGTAGGGACCCATTATAGCATAGAATACAAAGTGTTCACTATTTGACCTTCAGGCATTCCTTTCTCATTCCAAACAGCCTTAAAATTATCATAGACCCTTACTTACAGGATAGATGTTGTCCTGGATACAAAAAATTTGAGGAATTTAAAATAAGGATGAAAAATATGATTCATTACATTTGGTGAACTAATTTTTACTAGATAGTTACTGTTCTCTGCACTTAGTTGTGTCATTGATGTTACGTTGATACACCTAGGGCACTGAAAATTTGAAGATCAACTTTCATAAGGCAAGATATTTCATTAAGCCAAGATATTGTCATTACAGACTTTTCAAATATCATAATTTATTTCAGAATCAACCAAATGGAAGGAAGTTTCTGATTTATATGCACAACTGACCTGACTTGTGTCACAGATCTACAATTTGTACTGATTTTTCTACCTTATTTTTCAATAGTTTCTCCAAAGTACATTGTAAATCCTTAAGATCAGGGGCTTTTTTTTACTTTATATATAAATACTTATCTATGATCTTATACATTTATTTGCCCTCTTAATTTGTAAAATAACATTTACTTGATGGCAAAAACTGTAGGTTGGTTTTTGGTGTTTGTTTTTAACAGCTGTCATGCTACCATGTTTTATTTGTTTTCCTCAGTTTCGCTTTGCTGATGGACTGGACATCACACTCATGATCCTAGGATTACTAGCATCACTAGTAAATGGGGCCTGTCTTCCTGTAATGTCACTGATTTTAGGAGAAATGAGTGACAGCCTTATCAGTGGATGTCTAGTCAAAACCAACACGAGTACAATATTTACTTTTCTATATTGCTAGGGACTCAAAAGCATTAAATAAAACAAACATTAAACTCATAATACAGATTATTTTCTTGTCAAACAATATCTATATAATATTTAAGTCCTTTATACTTCTGTATTGCCAGGGACCAAAGAACCAAAATCTGTATTTGTCAAAATTCTTCAAAGAAACAGAACCAATACAATGTGTGTGTGTGTGTGTTTCTGTGTGTGTGTTTATGTAGAGAGAGAGGGAGAGAGAGACAGATTTTAAGAAATTGGTTCACACAATTATGGAAGCTGGCAAGTCCAAAATCTGTAAGGTGAGTTGGCAGGCTGGAGACCATCTGTGCCCTATTTGACTTTTTTTTTTTTGCAGTACGCGGGCGTCTCACTGTTGTGGCCTCTCCCGCTGCAGAGCACAGGCTCGGGACGGGCAGGCTCAGCGGCCATGGCTTATGAGCCCAGCAGCTCCACGGCATGTGGGATCTTCCCGGACCGGGGCATGAACCCGTGTCCCCTGCATCGGCTGGTGGACTCTCAACCACTGCGCCACCAGGGAAGCCCCCTATTTGACTTTAAATACTAATTCATACCCTCTTATTTTCCACCCAAAGCCTAATTTTTCAAATGCCCTAGTCTTGTTTAAGTGAATAAATCCATAGCTTCCATCTTCCATGTGTCTTCCTGTCTACACAGTTATTAATTTTTTGATATTTTAATGACAGAAGGTAACGATGCCACTTCGTTAAACAAATGGAACTGCCAATTCATTGAGCAGATATTTATTGATTGTGAAATCTCTCTCTCTCTCTCTCTCTCTCTCTCTCTCTCTGTGAATGAGTGAGTGAAGAAAGGGAAGGAGGGAGGGAGGGAAGGAGGACAGGAGGGAGAAAGAATAAAGCTAGCAACCTAAGGCAGTCTGTTTAGGAGTACTCCTTTGGTTAGGTTTGCTCTATAATTGATTGCTTTGTCAGTTTTAGATAGAATAGTCAATACATACCTGACTGATACTACTGAATTTTAATTTTGTTTTTGTTTAAGCCTTCTCCATGTTTCTCGAGTTTCATTGTGTGTTTTTTCAAATGTAATGAACACATAAAGAGGTTGATGAAGATTTAGATAAATGTATGGATATTACTGGTATAACATTATTAAAGAGAAGTGAAGATATTAAGGCATATGTCATCAACCTTCTAGCATTTGTTTTCTAAAGAATAACAGAGGAAGATTTTTTTGCTCCTACCATTGAAAATATGAATAGTAACTATCATATTGATCAGAGGCCCATTTTTATGCCAGCACCGAACTTCTGCACATTCTACGTCTATTAATATAATCTCCAAAATGACATTATGTCATTTTAGTGTGACTGTAGGAACCACTTTTAGAAACAATATGTATTCTCTTTATTAACTCAGTTAAATTTCGTTAAAACTTTCTACTGAGTTTTAATACTTCTATGTCAATTCTGATATTTGTGATAAGCTGCTTTAAAAATGCTTCCTGCCACAATTCCAAAAATGGAACAAAGGAAAAATGATTGTTTGCACATAAATAAAGATCATAGACATCATCATATGTGATGATACTGTGGTTATGTAAGATACGAAGAACATGTTGTCTGCAATTTATTACAAATGTTTATTATGGCCATTTAAGAAAGAAAATTATGATAGTTGATATCAACCACTGTTTTGTGCTTCTGGTAAAATTACAACCTTGGTATACTAATTAATGTATGAAGTAGATTTTGCTAGAATATATATAGAAAAGTTTACATGGCAAACTGGTAAACCAAGGATTATTTAAATACCATTTTATGATGTTGCTATCCTTGTTATACCCAACAAATTTCGATGAGCTTCTTTTAAATTTTTCTTGTGACTCCTACCTCTACAACTTTCATTTGTGTTCTTGCTTTTCTTGGACTTTCTAAATTACTCCCTGGAGTATCTCAAACTGAATTCCAAATGCATAATTTTGACAGGAAAGGAAAATTCTATTACTATTACTTACGTACCTGTTACCTGAAATCAGAGATGTCCTAAAGAATTCTTTCCACTTATGAGCTACATGGTTAATATTTCCTTATAATTTTTCATGTTGCATGTGTGCTTCTTGAGACCGGAGAGAACAATTTCAAATTTTAGGTTAAAGAATAAAAAATAAGATGATCATTAACCAGTGTGTAGTCATTAAGTCCATTTTCTTGAGAAGGGACCATATTTGGTTTGGAGGGCTATGTATAAAAGGCATCATGGCCAATTATAAATTTATTAATTTCCTTTATAATTTAAAAAACTTTTTTACAGCAAATTATCGGAACTGTACTCAGTCTCAAGAGAAGGTGAATGAAGATATGATTGTGTAAGTCCAAATGAAATGTTAATATCATCTTCATTGCATGCTGCTTTATTCAATATTTATAAGGAAGAAAACTGAAATGTTTGATCATTAATATTGCATATAAATGAGTAAAGCAAACATGTCCTCTTCTTTTGTTTGGTATAGAAAATATAATTACACAATTATAATTGTGTAACTATAATTTTTTCTCTACTTGAAAGGTATATAAGTTCATATGCTTTCAGTTTTGACAAAATTGTCATCAATAGAAATGTTGTCTTGGGATTTGCATTTTTATATAGATTTTGTTTCCTAGAACTGAAGGTACATAACCTAGAGGTTAAATGACTACTTTTTCCTTTTTAAAATTTTTTTCTTACAAAACTTACAGAAAAATGCCACTTCTGTAAACTTTAAAAGCCAGGAAGATGTGTGCAACAAATAGTAAAATTAAAAAATAAATAAAAAGAGTAAAGCTTTATTCAGGCTAATTTTGGAGACTAATTATTCAGACTATTATAGTAAAGTTGTATTCAGACTACAAATTGTAAAGTCTGAAATAGATAATTTATAGGGACATTTTGTTTTTGTTGGCTTGTATATTAAGCAAGATGCTTTACTTTGTCACATGTGTTGAGTTTGTTAGAGAAATGCAAACTTACTGAGTATATTCGCTGGATTTCAGTAGTGTCTCACTGAAACTAACAGAGTCTTATCAGACCTAAGTGATCTCTTAATCTTTTCCCCAAAAAATGAAGCCTCCATCCTACGCAACCCCAAGAGACATCCATCACATTGTAGTGACACCCTCTGGGCCATAATTCTTGACCTTCCACACTGTTAGCCACAGCCTCATGTGACTACTTAATCTTCAATTAATGAGATAAAATTTTAAATTCAGTTTCTCATTCTCAGTCACTTGCCAAGTGCTCAAGTCACATATGGCTGGCTGCCATATTGTACAGCACAAATATGGAACATTTTCTTCATCACAGAACATTCTATTGGACAGTGCTGCTCTGGACTACAGTGTGAATAATGCTGCCTCAAGTTGTGCTTTGCTGTAGTCTCAACTTTCTTTGAGGGAAAGTTTCTATTTTTTAGCACTTTTTACATAAAGTGTATTTATGTTGCATCTTTTAAAAATTCCTGATTAGGATCCAGGAACTGCCTTCTGCTGAATTCTAGTCTTACAATATTAAAGCAGGGTTCTGATGTTACAATCATTAAGTATGAGTTTCTTACAAAAAAGTTTGGAACTTTTAAAAATAGGGGCATCTATCTTAAAAACAGATAATAAAAGGGAGAATAAGGTATGTCTATGTAATCTATGTATGGTTATTAAGAGATTACTAAACTTATAAGGAAACATTCTTAACGTTTATAATGTTGTATTTGTTATGCTGTTGTTTCTCAAACCAGTGTACTGTTTTGGAAATATTTGAGGTATATGGTGAAGGAGGGTTCCATAGTCAAAATGGTTCAGAAAACACTGTATATGACAGCCTCCTTGGATACACTTAGGACAGATAAGCATACTTAAGGCTCAATATAATCAAAGTTTTCCAAACCTGTTTGACTATGGAAACTAAACATCCCGCTGAGCTAATGTTTTGATGAACACATTTCTGGGAAACCTTGTTATATATAACTTTTTTGGTGGGGATAAGATAATACCTCTTACATCTATAATAATCAAGAACTGAAAATTTTTATTTTACCTATTTTCCAAATACAATGACTCATGGTTTTATGTAATTTTAATGTTTTAATGTTGTCTGTGCCTTTGTCTTACTTATCAGACAATTATTCTGAAAATAAGATTCCTCCTTTGCAATCAATCCGCATTTCCACCCCAGACCCAAGCAACTTCTTATCTGCTATCTTTAAAGCTTTGCATTTTTTAGACATTACATGTGCTTGGAAACATACATGTAGGGTTTTGCACCTGGCTTCTTTTATTAAGTGTAATGATTTCGAGGTTCATCCATGTTATGATGTATATCAGTAGTTTATTCCTTTTTATTGCTTAATAATAATCCATTGCAAGGATATATCATATTTTGTTTATCTGTTCACCAGATGATGGATTTCTGGAGTGTTTCCATTTCTTTTCTATTTAAAAATAATGAATCTATGAACACTGATACATAAATCTTCGTGTGGACATATGTTTTTATTTCTCTTGGGTAGATACCTAGGAGTAGAATTGCTGGGTCACGTGGTAAGTTTATGTTTACCTTTTAAGAAACTGCCAAACTGTTTTCCAAAGTGGATATATCATTTTACTTTCCCACCACAATGTGTAAGTGTTCCAGTTTCTCCACATCTTCACCAACACTTGTTATTGTCTTTTTTATTATAGCTGTTGTGTAGGTATGACGTGGTATCGTATTGTGACTTTAATTTGCATTTCCCTAATGAGCATTTTTTAATTTACTTTTTAAGCATTCATATATTTCTTTGGTGAAGCGCATATTAAGATATTTTGCCTGTTTTTATTGTGTTGTTTGTCTTAATGTTGAATTCTGAAAGTTCTTTGTAAATTCTAGATACAAGTTCTTTGTCAGATATATGATTGGCATATATTTTCTCCTAATGTGTGGCTAGTCGTTTCAGTTTCTTAAAGATTTCTTTTGAAACAGAAAAGTTTTAAATTTTGATTAGGTACAGTTTACCAGGTGTTTCTTTTATGGATTTTCCTTTTGGATTTAAGAATTCTTTGCATAGGATCGTGAAGATTCTCGTCTACATTTTCTTCTAGAAATTTCAACATTTTAGCTCAGACACTTAGGTCTATGATCCATTTTGAGTTCATTTTTGTGACTGTTGTGAGGTAAGGGCCTCACTTCTTCTTTGCACTTCCTTTTTTCATTTGTCCCAAGACTGTTTCTTGAAAAAACTATTTTTTCTACATTGAATTGCCTTGGCACCTTTGCTAAAAATCACATGCCCATAAATGTAAGGGCTAGCTTCTGTTCTCTCATTTTTGTTGCATTTATTGACAGTCTGTCCTTATGCTGGTATCACACTGCCTTGAGTACTATAGTTTTAGAGTTTAAATAAATAAATAAATAAATTTTTAAAAATCAGGAAATGAAAGTCCCCCAACTTCAATCTTCTTTTTAGACATTTCATTTCCACATATATTTCTACACATATTTTGGGATTACTCTTCAACTTCTGCAAAATAGCCTGCTGGGAGTTTGACAGGGATTAATTGAATCTATAGATTAATTTGGGAAGATTGTCATCTTAACAACACTGAGTCTTCCAATTCGTTTATTCAGATCTTCCTTAATTTCTGCCAACAATATTTTGTAATTTTCGGTGTACAAGTCTTTATTTTCTCCTTTACATTTGATCTTTAACCCAGTTTTCTCTTACAATACTGCAAACATTTTCCCCACAACATTAAAAAATGTTCAGTAAGATTTCTATTAAACCTATAGTGTTCTATGCTGTCCTTGAACAGTCCCTCTTATTAGAAAACAGTCAATTATCGTTATTGTAATAATTATGTTCTATTAAAGTCATGATGAACACTGAATGAGCAAATACTGAACCATTGCTTCCTGGTTTCTATGAACCTCCAGTCACAACATTTTCATCAATCGATTATCATTGAACTCACGGTCATCAGCACTATAACTCATGTCTGAACAACGCTTAACTAACACATGTATTTTCATGTGCCATAGGGCACATCACTGCTTCCTTGGACTTAGGAACACTAGACAGCACTTCAGCATGCTTCTTGAGAGTCGTTTTAAACAGTGAAAACATCAACAAAAGGCACAAAAATTAGAAAAACTTGCCACTACCTAGATGACAAAAATGACACTTGTTTACAGTATGAGGGCACAAACAAAAAAGCATAGTGTTGCCTTGTTCAGC
Source organism: Neophocaena asiaeorientalis asiaeorientalis (assembly GCF_003031525.2). Taxonomy (NCBI): domain Eukaryota; kingdom Metazoa; phylum Chordata; class Mammalia; order Artiodactyla; family Phocoenidae; genus Neophocaena; species Neophocaena asiaeorientalis. The sequence goes on from NW_020172592.1 coordinate 2,903,616, forward strand.
CTGAGCTGGGAGTACCTGTGTTGGGTGACTCAAAATTTTTGCCACTCTACACATGTCCATAAATAACAATGAAAACAACAAAAATTGATTTTTGGATTACAAATAAATTTCATTGAGCAGGCACATTTGCCAACACAGAATCTGGGAATAATGAGACTCAAGTGTATGGTCCTCTGTGCTTTTCTTGGTACTTAACTCTCCTGGATTTCCAACTACCTCATTGGCCACTTCTCAGCTTTCTTTATTGGCTCTTTGCCTTCATCTTAAACTCTACCATGTTTGGAGAGTCCCTGAGCTCAGTCCTTTGTCCTCTTTTTTATCTATACTTTATTCTGTGTCCCTGTGGATGATCTCAGCCAATACTTTGTTTTAATTGCCACCTATAAGCTGGTGACTTTCAAATTTCCATCTCCAGCCTATACCCCTCTCCAGCACCTCCGTCTCTCATTTTCAACTTCTTACTTGATAACCACTTTGATGTTTAATATGCATGTCAGACTTATGTCTAAATCAAAACACTTGATATCTCCTGCAAATCTGTCCCTGTCTCAGTCTCCCACATCTGTAAAATGGCACCCCATTCACTTAGTTGCTGAAAACAAAATCTAAGGAGTTATCCTTACTTTCTTCCCTTCCTGCATTCCTCACATCCATTACATTAGCAATTCTTGTTTGTTGTTGTATTTCCAAAATATATCTAGAATCTGTCTACTTCTTGGCAATCAGCTTCTACCATCTACATCCAAGCTTCCATCCTTCTCACCTTGACCACTGCAATAACCTCCTAAGTAAACTGTCTGTTTTGCTTTGTTGTAACCTCCATCCATTCTCCACAGAGGACCCAGACTAATATTTTTAAAAGTTGAATAGATAAGAACATTCTACGCTTAAATGGTCTTATGTTTCTCTTGGAAGAAAACCTGTACAACGCACCATAGCTAAGAGCCCTATGATATGCCAAATTCTCCAGCCTCATAATTTCATAACTCTTTGGACTTCTTTTCTTCTGGGAACATGCTAAGCTCTTTCCTGCCTCTGACCTTACTACTTGCTGTTCTCTGTCCCTGGAATGCTCTTCTTCTTGCGTTTTTATGGCTGGCTCCATTTCTCCTTTTGGATCCCAGCCATAATATCATTTCCTCAAAGAAATTTTTCTTAATCACTCTTTTTATCTTCACTAGCTCTCCCAACTCACCTTTACCCACCAGTTATTCCATGACTTATCACCCTGTTTACTTTGCACATAAAACAACCTAAAATTCTTTTTCTTTGTGTGTTGTCTGTCTCCTCACACAGGAATGTAAACTCTTCATGAATAGGGACTTCTTATCTTGCTCTTGACTGTATTTATTTCTAGAACTTCATACTAGTGGGCACCCAGTATAGGTCTATTAAATGATTACATTTCTTTTTCTTTTTAACTGAAGTAACATTGGTTTATAACGTTATATAAGTTTCATTATAATTATAACAAAACATTATAATTCAACTTCTGTATATACTACAGCATACTCACCACCAAAAGTTTAGCTTCCATTCATCACCACACAGTTGACCCCCTTCACCCACTTCACCCTCTTCCCATTCCCTTCCCCTCTGGTAATCACTACTCTGTTCTCTGTATCTATGTGTTAGTTTTTTGTTTTGCTTTGTTTGTTCATTTATTTTGCTTTTTAAAAATATTCCATATATGAGTGAAATCATGCAGTATTTGTCTATCCCCATCTGACTTATTTCACTTAGCATAATATCCTCAAGGTCCATCCATGTTGCTGCAGATGGAAAGATTTTTTTCTTTTTTATGGCTGAGTAGTATTCCTGTGTGTGTGTGTGTGTGTGTGTGTGTGTGTGTGTGTGTGTATACCACATCTTCTTTAGCCATTCATCCATCGGTGGGCACTTAGATTGTTTTCATATCTTGGCTTTATATATTTTTGGATGTAAATAATGCTGTAATGAATGTAGAGGTGCATATATCTTTTCAAATTAGTGGTTTTGACTTCTTCAGATAAATACCCAGATTGGAATAGCTGGATCATATGATAGTTCTATTCTTAATTTTTTGAGGAATCTCCATACTGTTTTCCATAGTAGTTTCACCAATTTAAATTCCCACCAGCAGTGCACAAGGGTTCCCTTTTCTCCACATCCTCGCCAACACTTGTAATTTCTTGTCTTTGTATAATAGCCATTCTGATGGAAGTGAGGTGATATCTCATTGTGGGTTTTTTTTTTTTTTTTTTTTTTTTTGCAGTACGTGGGCCTCTCACTGTTGTGGCCTCTCCCGTTGCGGAGCACAGTCTCTGGACGCACAGGCTCAGTGGCCATGGCTCATGGGCCCAGCCACTCCGCGGCATGTGTGATCTTCCCAGACCGGGGCACGAACCCGTGTCCCCTGCATCAGCAAGCAGACTCTCAACCACTGCGCCACCAGGGAAGCCCTCATTGTGGTTTTGATTTACATTTCCCTGATGATTAGTGATGTTGAACATCTTTTCATGTGTCTCTTGGCCATCTGTATGCATTCTCTGGAAAAATGTCTACTGAGATCCTCTGCCTATTTTTTAGTTGGGTTGTTTGTTTTTTTCTTGTTGATGTTTATGAATTCTTTATATATTTTGGATGTTAACCCTTTATCGGATATATGACTTGCAGATATCTTCCTCCGTTCAGTAGGTCATCTTTTCATTTTGTTGATAATTTCCTTTGTTGTACAAAACATTTTAGTTTGGTGTAGTCCCATTTGTTTATTTGAAAGGTTGTCTGATTCTAAGAATTTATCCATTTCTTCTAGGTTGTCCAATTTGTTGGCAAATAGCTGTTCGTTATATTCTCTTATAATCCTTTGTATTTCTGTGGTATCTTGTGATTTCTCCTCTTTTGTTTCTGATTTTGTTTATCTGAGCCTTCTCTTTTTTCTTAGTGAGTCTAGCTAAAGGTCTGTCCATTTCGTTTATCTTTTCAAAGAACCAGCTCTTAGTTTCATTGATCTTTTCCATTGTCTTTTTAGTCTTTATTTCATTTATTTCTGCTCTGATTTTTATTATCTCTTTCCTTCTACAGACTTTGGGCTTCATTTGTTTTCTTTTTCTAGTTCCTTTAGGTGTTAAGCTAGATTATTTATTTAAGATTTTTCTTGTTTATAGGCCTACTTCCCCTTAGTACCCCTTAGTATCACATTTGCTGCATTCCATAGGTTTTGTTATGAAATGACTACATATCTGGTCTCCAACTGGTAGCTATTTAGAATGTTTTCAATTTTATGTATTATAATTAATGCTATAATGAACAGTCCTTTAGATTAATCTTTGTACATATTTCCTTAGGGTAAATTCCTTAAGTTGAATTTTGGATTTTAAGTATATGTATTTAAAGAGTTTTATAAAATGCTTTTGACTACTATCATTTCTTTACCCTCCTTTTCCACATACAGCTATCATAATTACATCAATGTAACATTTTCAAATGAAAGTATTAAAAATATGGACAGAAGCTGTAAATAGCAAATATGTTTTGAAATGCTAATCTTTGCTAATAGTATAAGAGAGACATACTCTAAACGTCTTACAAGGGTAACCTAGATTCCTACATCAGCATACTTCAGTCTTTCTCATGGTGGTTTATTTTTAGTTATCTTATAGGCTTTAGCCCAAATACTCTTAATCAAATATTATGACAGATTTCATTTTTTTGGTAACAAGGGAAAAAAGTTGTGCTTCAGTCTCACTAAAATTTACAATAATCTTTTTTTCAGGTTGATCCTGTATTATGTTGGAATAGGAGTTACTGCCTTGGTTTTTGGCTACATACAGATTTCCTTTGGGGTTATGACTGCAGCTCGACAGACCAAGAGAATTCAAAAACAGTTTTTTCATTCAATTTTGTCTCAGGACACCAGCTGGTTTGACAGTTGTGGCATCGGTGAACTTAATACTCGCATGACTGAGTAAGAGGATGGATATGCATTTTATCAACTTTGTTCTCATATTTGATGTATAAATGACTTAACTGCATTTATTTTCTTGTTTCAGTGACATCAACAAAATCATTGATGGTATTGGAGACAAGATTGCTCTGTTGTTTCAAAACATGTCTACCTTTTCTGTTGGCCTGGCGATTGGTTTGGTGAAGGGCTGGAAACTCACCCTGGTGACTCTGTCCACATCACCTCTTATAATTGCTTCAGCAGTCATGTTTTCTAGGGTAGGCAAGATGACTAATGTAGTGTTAACTGGAAGCAGGAATGTGAACTAGATATTTTACTGAGTTTGTATAAAAAAGAAGGCATTTCTATTTTTTTTCCTGTGTCCCAAAATAGGAAGGAATATTAACTACCTTTCTATCTTCAAGTTATTTGGCTACAGTGAGGTTTGGTTTTAATACCTTACTAACATTTTAAAACATTCCACTTCATTTAGAACCTAATGCCGTTTCAAATAATAGCATGGATAAAGCTTTATGCTGTTATACATTGAATGCTGGGAAAGCCTTGTGTTGTCTAAATTCCCAGATAAATGTGTTTCAGTTCATTTCACTAGAACAGAATGAGACAATCCTAAAACAGTAAACACCTGAGCTATTATGTGACTATTTTATGTCAGCCATTTCAAGTTTATATTTTTATAAAGCTCTGAATTAACATTTAAAATGTCTGCTAATGTATATTTTTGTGTAGTATGTAAATCTGTTTCAATTTTTTAAAACAAACTTTGTATTTACATTTAAATTATATTTTTAGCACTGTTATACTGTATTAATCTTAATCTCTTTACAAGATATTAATCTATGTACAGCCTGGTTTTGAAACCAATGCTCTTTGTGCAAGGCAAAATATATATATCTCTGCCAATATAGTTCTACCAATGTGTATACCCATTTCCTAGATTGGAGGCACAGTGTATTCTTAAGAGATGGAGTTTTGTTTTGTTTTGGGGTTTTTTTGGAGTTAAAAAATTTTCAAAGCCAGTTGTTCTTTATGGAAGTCAAAGCCATAAAATTCGCTGAGTTTATTTGCTAGCAACATACAAATTCAACCAAACAAGAATTTTCAGCAACAAAAATATTCTGTGTTTGAATAATTCCTTCACAATAGACTTGCAGATCTTTATTTAGCATGACTTCTAGTGTTGACCTTGTAACCCTTGTCAAAATCTTCACCCCCAGCTTATTTGAAATGAGGACCCCCCAGTAGGAAGATTACCCACAATATGTTACTAAAATCAGAGACTTAACTGCCCAAGAAGTGAAGTGGACAATGAGATTTAAAAGGACAGCAGTGGGGAAACTAAAGTCTGCTATTGTTAACTAATTGCAAGTAGGAAGCAAGTAAAGTCAAAATTATCTAAATGACTAAAGAAGCCAGGCTGGATGGTTTCTAGCATCCTTCAGTTCAATTTAATTGGGCAAACACATATTGAATACTGGCTATGTACAAGGTTTTGTGCTATGTGCAGCTTCCCCTCCAGTGATAGCTGTCTTTATTAAGTGAAATCAGTAAATAATGAGTATTACTCAGTTTATACTACCTTCTGCTTTAACAAACATCTGTGCATGTCTTACATAAAATTAGTTCCAATTATGTGGAATGTATTTTGAAAATGGATAGATTTGTTATATGAGCAAGCTGTAGTTACAGACTCACAACTCTGAAGACAATTTCCTTTCTTCCTTTCATTGAATTCTTATGCTAATTACTAAATTAAATCCTTTACCAATTAAAGGAATAGTAAGTGGGGTGTATAATAAAGAAAAAGGCACATTCTATATTAAAATTTTTGATAAATCTGGTAAACTTGACGAATATCACCAAGAATGATAGTCTCCTCTCTCTCTCTCTCTCTCCCTCTCTCTCTCTCTCTCTCTCTCTCTCTGTCTCTCTCTAAAATCTCACATTTTACTATGTGGCGATACAGCATTTACTAGGCAGGCTGCATTATATAGTATTAGTTTCAGGAGTCATATTCCTCTTCATGCCACAACTCTGTGACTCATACTCTCTGGAAGTCTTGTTTTTTACATAATAACAAATCAAATCAAGTCACATCAGGCACACTGATTTCCAGGGTGCACATAAGAACTGTGGCCCTAATATCCTTCTCCAAATCAAATTTTTCCAAATTGTATTAATATAGATACTCATTTTCTAAGCTTTTAAAAGCACAGAGAAAAAACAGTGAAGCTCTATTAGAAGGAAAAATAGAGATTTAGACTCTAGGTTACGTTAAGCTAAGCTTGTTCACTGCGGTGAGGCTTTAAAAAGTCAATACCCGTGACCATTGGTTTCCTCATTTGCAAACTGATGGGGTTAGAATAAGTGATAAGTACCTTTTCAATAGTAAAATGTTGTTATTCTAGATTCTACCTGAATTGAATTCTCTGCACCTTGTTACTACCCCAGGTTATTCTTTTTTTTTTTTTTTTTCCTGATAATCAATCACACTTTAATTTTTTACTGGGGTATAATTTACAATGTTTTGTTAGTTTCAGGTGTAAAGCAACATGAATCTGTTATACATATACATATATCTACTCTTTTTTAGCTTCTTTTCCCATATAGGCCATTACAGAGTATTGAGTAGAGTTCCCTGTGCTATACAGCAGGTCCTCATTAGTTATCTATTTTATATATAGTAGTGTGTATGTGTCATTCCCAATCTTCCAATTTATCCCTCCCTTCCCCTTCCCCCTTGGTAACCATAAGTTTATTTTTTATCTGTAACTCTACTTCTGTTTTGTAGATAAGTTCATTTGTTGCCTTTTTTTAGATTCCACATATATGTGATATCATATGATATTTGTCCATCCCAGGTTATTCTTTGGTTAACTGTGGTCTTTGTTTATTACAGATAGTTATCTCATTGTCCAGTAAGGAATTAAATGCTTATTCCAAAGCTGGGGCTGTAGCAGAAGTCTTGTCATCACTCTGAACAGTCGTAGCCTTTGGGGCCCAGGAAAAAGAAATTCCAAGGTCTGTTCCTTTAATTATGATAATATCTGCTTGGTTTTATTTTCCCCCAAGGCTATTATATTGTGTTTTGTCTTTTTAAGATATACTCAGAATCTAAAAGATGCAAAGAATGTTGGCATGAAAAAAGCTATAGCTTCGAAACTCTCTCTTGGTGCTGTGTACTTCTTTATGAATGGAACCTACGGACTTGCTTTTTGGTATGGAACCTCCTTGATTCTTAGTGGAGAACCTGATTATACCATCGGAACTCTCCTTGCTGTAAGTCTTATTTGAGAACAAAGGTAACTGGCCTGGATAATATTTTCTTACCTAGAATTTATTAAAAATTTCTCTCTGAATGACTGAATGTTTGAAGATGAGTGTTTTTAATAAACAAATATTTGTTTCCTTCAAATGATTTGTATATACCTTTAAATTATAGTTATACATTGGCAGGATTTACTCATCCTGCATGCTTAGTGTCTTCTAAAAGCATGATGTTTTTAAAAGAATCATAATTGAATTCTCCACTGGGAGATAGAGTTGTCTTAATCCAGAAGTCAAAAAGAGCAGCCTTTAGTGAGACTGCTTCCTTTCCATCTTGCTGAGATAAGAGAGAGCTCTACATTCACCTTGCTAAATGTTTTCTTCTGGAAATATTCTGTAGATTGGAATCTCCTGCTCTCCCTCTGTCCTTTCAGCATACAATAATTTTAAAAACAGACTATACACAGCTCTGTCCAACATCAATTTAGAGTTTTTTAAATTCTTAATGGTTATACGTTAAATTGTAATTTTTTCAGTTATGCTCCCAAGTTTCAATAATAAACAGATCAGCTCAGGATTAAGAACCATTTGTCTTGCTGAACTAAATTGATCTGGTCTGTATACTTTAGTTCTCATTTGGCCTTCCCATTGTATGTAGATTTCTTTTCTGTCAACTAAAGTCATCTTTTGAACTTGAGACTTTCATTTTTAAGTCTTTAAGCTATTCATTTATTTCTGATAAATGAAACTTGAGCATGAGGAATTTTTAGCACATTTTTCCTCCTCAATTTATGTGTGACTGTAGGTGTATGACTTGCTAAGCTTTAGCTTCCTCATCTATAAGACAGGGAAAATAGCACTTAGCCTGTGGGGTTCTTTGCTTATTTGACTTTTGGCAGAGATGTGTCTGTCTGAAAATGAACAGGTGTCCACTAATATATGAATTCAGAAAAGTTTGGGAAAAAATAGTACAGCATCTCTAAGACAATGAAATCTATAATATCCTTTTCTTTAAAGTTAAGGAGTTAACCAGCATGCAGGGAAGTACAGCTCACCTCCTTACCCACCCAGGTTCATGTATGTTCAGCACTCCTCAGTAAGCAGATTTTTCTGCTCAGCTTCCCAACAGGTAATAACGACAAGATTAGGGGACAATTAGAAGTCGTTCAACATTAGGAAAAGGCCAACTGCACTTGGATTAACTAATATTTCCTTTTTTGTCAGCATCTTCCATTCTTTCCTACCTAATTTCTCTAATATACCTCTGAGTCTCAACCAAGTATACACTTCATTCTGTTGTCCCTCTTATATAACTGTGAAGGATAAATATTATTTTTTGTTCCTGTAGGTTTTTATTAGTGTAATCCATAGTAGTTATTGCATTGGAGCAGCAACCCCTAGCTTTGAAACCTTCACTATAGCCAGAGGAGCCGCCTTTAATATTTTCCACATTATTGATAAGGTAAGACTCCTAACTGCCTTGAAAGATAACTATCATTACTGCAAGAAGGAAACCAAAAAACAGGCACTTTCATTTCACTTAAAAAGATGGGCAAAATCCATGTTGCCCAGTTGGCTATGGAAAGACAGATTATTTTAACTCTTCAACAAGGAGATTGTGTTTTATTGAAACTTCATCTCTAACTCAATGCACTTCTAAAGCAGAAAGGAGAACACTGTAAAAGAAAACCCATCTTTATACTACTTTTAGGATATAGAGAGTGCCAGCCTAGTTTCTCTAAGATTTATAATGTCCTCTTTGTTTTTCCAAGAAAACTGCTATAGATAAGTTTTCAACAACAGGCTATAAATTGGAATGCATAGAAGGAAATGTGGAATTTAAAAATGTTTCTTTCAGTTATCCATCAAGACCATCTATCAAAGTAAGTAAAATTTAATTATGGAAATGTACAGTTTTCTAATATTACCTTCCACTGGCTAGGATCTCCTCATATGAGATTGTTTAGGATCACTTTGACCAAGATTTGGCTACTTTGTTTAGAGACTAGAGGGGAGAGAGAGAGAGACAGAGAAAGAGAGGGAGGGAGGAAGAGAGAGAGGAAGGAAAGAAGGAAGGATAGATTCGTAATGGACAAATAACTCTAGAAGAGCTAGTTACATTTTGCAGCCTCCTCTCTATATTGACCTGACTAAAGCATTTTTGACTTCCTGGGATTCCTTCACTCTGGATTTGGGAGCACAGCAAAAATGTCTTGGATTGATGTTGCCACCTACTGGTGGTCCCTGGATGTTTTCCCACTCAGCATAGATAACTCATTTGAACTTTCTAAAGTTTCTAACCTGGGGGAATTGTGCATATATTGTGTCTTTCCATTATCCCTTTCCTAGGACTTTTACTACACCAGCATTTTTGCCTCAGTTTCTTTCTCTCTCACTTTTACACAGGCACACACACACTCAGCATAAAGTGCATCCTTCTCCCTCTATCATTCAGCCTTTGACAAATTCAAATTTAAAAATTAAAAATGTGTCTGTCTCTTCTATTGTCTTCATCCTTTCATCTTATTAGTGTATTTATCTAAAAAGGTAGTTACTGTTAAAGATTGCAAAGAGTACTTCCTAATAAAACACCTGGTTTGTAGAAAAAGGATGACATGATTTTAAGTGAAATTGGTAAAATTACTGATGCCATCAACCTTCAATGTCTTTTAAAGTGTCCAAATATCTCCTGCATAATTTGCATCAAAAAAATATATACCTACTCCTACTTCCTTATTTTTCTCTAAGTCTTTGATTGAAATTCTTTTTTTCAAAGTTCTATTTCTTTAAATTTTGTTACTTAATTACCATTATTGGAATAGTGTTGTCTTCTATCATTTTTCTTAACATAAATAGAGCATTATAATTCCATTTTGCAACTACATTTGGGTTGGCTTCCTGAAGACTTAAGCACGCTTCTGTCGTTACATTGTATGGGTTTTAAACAAGTATTTTTTAAATGAACATTTAAAACATAGGCTTTTTTGTTAAATTGAAAAATAAATAATTCCCCCCCCCAAAAGTCCACCCACTTTAAATAAACAAAACACAGATTCTTCCAAAGAAAGAACAGATGCGAATTCTAGAGTAAAAGTGCAGGTGGGAGAGGAGGTACTCTCACTGGGGGTCCCTGATTTGTCACCTCCTTTAGAGAATTTTTCTGTGCTTGGCCCTTTGAAGGTTTTACATTTGGTTTGTTTACAGAGTCTCTTTCTTTACAAATGAGGAGATCAAAGTGAAAGAATCCAAGGGGATATTCCCATGTTTTGGGAAAATGTAAGCAAAGATAGGTGAGAGTTTCTCAACAGGATTGCTTTGTCATTTTGGGAAGGTAATTTTTTGTGAGGTTTCTCTCATATTGCAGGTCCCTGGGACACTAAATGCTGGTAACAACCCTCAGTTATTGAGAAAATTGTAAAAGTACTCCCCCTAAGTTGAAATGTCCCTGTGAGATCCACCGCTAGAAAAAGAGGCTTTCTAGTGGTGAAATCCTATTCGTAGGAGTTGCTAAGAAGTCTGCCCATTGTTTTAGTTTGGAGTCTGTTTTGCAACAATGTTACATATATTCTAAGAAAGAACTTCCTTAAATAGCTCACAGGGATATCTGGCAAGATTTCATTCAATTGTTGCAAGTTAGAAGATAGATAAAACTTTCACTAACTTGCTAGTCATGAAATTCACATAAATTATTTTGGTTGAAAATATGAAAAAACGGTTCCTGTGGCTAGTTAATCATCTTTAAGTACTCAATTTAGATCTCCTCTTTATATAGAGAGATGATTAGCATTTTTCTCCAAATTTTTATAGGTTATTATACACATACATTGAAACAAACGTAATAAGATCTAAATTTGTTTTTAAGTGCCAGAGAATTTTTTCCTGTTTATAATTATACATTACATTTCTGAAGATAGGTAAATCATATTCTTATCCTAGTTTTATGGAATTTTTTCCCCATACTTTCCAATAGATTCTGAAAGGTCTGAATCTCAGAATTAAGTCTGGAGAGACAGTAGCCTTGGTTGGCCTCAACAGCAGTGGGAAGAGTACAGCAGTCCAACTTTTGCAGAGGTTATATGATCCTGATGACGACTTTGTAAGTGCACCTAGCAAGATCACATGCAGTCCACACGACGAAATTTGGAAATTCCACCTATTACAGAGAGTTTACAGCTGTGTCAACTTTTAATTTTTAACAGTGGAACTGGGAGAGAAACCATATTGTTTTCTTTCCTGCATATTCATTCATTCAACAAATATTTATTGAGCACCTACAAAGTGCCAGACGTTCTTCTAGGTGGAATACATTGGTGGGAATATATTGGTGAACAAAGCATAAAAACCTCTCTTCCCTCATCAAGTTTACATTCTAACAAGTAGAGACAGACAATAAATAAAATAAGTAAATTATATAATATGTTAGAAGATAATAAATGCTATAGAGAAAAATAAAATAGTAATTTGTAGTACGCAGAACTTATCAATAATTTGTTTTTCAAAACATCCCAAAAGAATAATATCTGTAGAAAATATACTGTCTCATTTCTTTCTGTCATCCATATGTTGCACTTAACTTTCTCACCCTTGTAAACAGCATAGAGAACAAGACTGTGATAGTCACAGAAGCATAATTCTTAATGCTTCTATTCAGTTTTTCAACTGTTATTTTTAAAAGAAAATCTACTCTTCTAAAACTTAAATTTGATTTCTTAAGTCTTCATTTGGAGTTTACTAGACTCATGTATCCATGCTAATATTGAATAAATAAATTACTGGATTAGCATTCCTTACATAAAGCAGTTGCATAGAATATCCATGCCCAGACAGAATACCAGTTGGTGTGAAATACCAGAGTTATAATTATCAAACCTTGGCTTCTGTCATTGGAATATGTTGGGATAATAGGTAATGGTACTATCTATGGAGAAGACAATGTTCATTTAATATTATTTATAGCAGTGAATAGAATGCACTTTTACCTTTTGCAGAGGAGTGGGCTGTTGAAAGGAAGGAAGGATGTTTCCTAGAAAAAAAGTGCAAAGGTAAAATAACAAAACTGCAGTGTTTTACATGTGTTTATATGATAATATTTGTGGCTCCTAGAGTATATATTCTCATAATACCTAATTTGTGGATCGTAGAGTAAAGATATTCAGGTAGTTTGGCCAAATTTTAAGTCATTTTTTTTAGGTTTTATTAATTCCCAACTACCAGAAAAAGTCTATTGGCATTATACATGCTATAAATATTTTATCAAAATATAGTCATTGTTTCCTGAAATAACCTGCTTCTCAGCTTATGTTCTGCAGTAGTACAAAGGACTCTAATCCAATGCAGTGAAAGGCATCACAACGTGATCCATTCCTTTGGATTCACAGATCACGGTGGATGGTAACGACATCAGAACTTTAAATGTGCAGCATTATCGAGAACATTTTGGAGTGGTCAGCCAAGAGCCTGTTTTGTTTGGGACCACCATTAATAACAATATTAGATATGGACGAGATGGCATGACTGATGAAGACATTGAGAAAGCAGCAAAGGAAGCAAATGCTTATGATTTTATAATGGAGTTCCCCATGGTAAGTACACTATGTAGCCTATATCCTTAGCTTAAGTGTAAAGCACTGAAATATTCCAAAATAAGTTCAATAACAATAACATCTACAGAGTAGGGGGAGTGTGATTCATTTTTGCATTGTCCTAGGTGACACATCTGAAAATGAGAGAGTGTGGTAACAACCAGAAGAAGAAATACATCCTTGAAAGGTCCAATTTTTAATCTGTTTAGTTCTTACTGGTTCTCACTGCAAATGGAAAAGAAAAAATAAGGGATATGTTAAAATATAACAAAGAAATATGAAACAAAATCATCGGTGCGAGCTGAGGGATATCATGTATCTGCAAAAATGTTGGTTTGCAACGCCATCTTGTGGCTAAGTGTGGGAATGTCACACACAGTGCTTAGATCGGTTCTGTGATAAGGCAAAGGAAAAATACCATTGACTTTAGAAGTACATGGAGCTAATATTGGACAAGACATGTGAAATGATAGTTGGAAAGAGATACAGTAAACTATAATTTTGGGTATTAGGACATATAGGATCCTAATGGCTATTTCAAATTGATAGAGAGCCCTAAAAATATTTCTTTCTCAAAGTATTTGTTCATCAGCATCCTCTGAAATTGTTGTGGGGAGAACCTCGTGAAATATGAAAGGATGAGATTTGAAATTAAAAACACAAATAAAGGGCTTCCCTGGTGGTGCAGTGGTTGAGAGTCCACCTGCCGATGTAGGGGACACGGGTTCGTGCCCCGGTCCGGGAAGATCCCACATGCTGCGGCATGGCTGGGCCCGAGCCATGGTCGCTGGGCCTGCGTGTCCGGAGCCTGTGCACCACAACGGGAGAGGCCACAACAGTGAGAGGCCCGTGTACCGCAAAAAAAAAAAAAAAAAAAAAACACAAATAAAATTCCAACATCCCAGAAGGCGACCATAGCAAAAAAAGTTTGTTTTAATGGATATATTTTACAAACTACACTCCATAGGTCATAATAATTTTGTTCTTTTTTGTTTATTTCATAAAAACTTATGTTTGCCATTCATTACCACCTATCCCCATTATTTAGGGTCATAATTAGGACAGAAAACATTAAAGGCTTGAGGTCATTCTTTGCCGTGTGGTTTGGGAAAACAAAGACTTCCTTTCTTTGACCTTTTGACACTTTCAGTGACTTCCTTTCCTCAAAACACCAACGATCTTCAGTTTCCCACCTGGAATTAGAAAGTTTTCTGGTGCCTCTTAAGTCATTCCCTATAAGTTATGACTTGCTTTTACTAAAAGTCCAATATTTACACAAAGATGTCACTTGCTATAAATCTAATAGCAAACCCTAAAGATATAATCCAAAGAACAAATTAAAGATGCTGGGTTATTATGATAGAAACTAAATTCCACAGCCATGGTTAACCAGGGAAATAAGAATAAGCATAATAATAAATAAAAGTTACAGAAGTGGTTAATTCGTATAGGTGAAAATGTAGGGAAAGCTATACTCAGAAATAAATACCATTACTCCTTCTATGATATACACGTATTTTTGAATTAGGATTAACTGATACTTGCTAGCCTTTTCCCATAAACAGCCATAAAACTGGCCAAAATATATGAGACATAGGACAATTGTTTCCAAGCACTGGATAAGAGGTATCACAAAACTGTGATTCCTGAGGGAAAGGAAACTCATTAAGAAAGTCCATGAATTTTCAGCATACTTCCCGGGAACAAATTTCTGACCATATCTCTGTAAAATGGAAACCAGAGAGAACATGGCAGTCCCACAGAGCTAAAAGGCAGAGATAGAATTTCAGGGCAGCTTAAGCAACTGGAGAGGCAAAATGAGAGAGCTGTGGACATGAGGTAGGAGGCCGAAGTCCATGTAGACATCCCTTGGGAATCCTTCTCTGAGGATAAGATTACCCGTGGCTTACCACAGAGCAGCTGCTACAAAGCCGAGAGTACAGCCGAGATAGTAGAAGTCAAGCAGTATAGTGGAGATGTTGAAAACACAACCCAGCCATAGTGGAGAGGTCACATTAACACCATTTTTAATACCTCAGGCATATAGCTGAGACACCAAAAAAAGTCACACCTGAGGGGTAAAGACCACACCTTAGAGTAAGGCTGACTCTAGACCTGCTCTAACAAATCCTAAAATCAAGCCATGACAAGATCCCTAAAGGAGATAGAACTTGGATGTTGGGTCCTGCCAAGTTTTGAGACTTTCTATAGATTAACCCCAACAAAGCATAAAACCAAGATTACATAGTTCAAGATGATCAAGCAATATTTGAATTGCCTATGAGGATAAAAATCAACATTTTCTTAAGAAAACAGAATTCAGAGTCTCTTCAACATTCATGCACAGAATTCAGTACATATTCTACAATACCTAGATGTGCAAAGAAACAGGAAACTATGATCCATAGGCAAAAAAAACAACAACTAAATGTTTATGCACTTAAGAAAAACTTCAAAATGCAAGAAGAAAAACTGGTACATCTGAAAGGAGAAAGAGACAAATCCACATTTTTAGGTGAAGGCTTTAGTACTTGATAGAACAAGCAGGCAAAAAATCACTAAGGATATAGATAACCTGAACAATACTATCAACCAACTAGCTCTAACTGATATTTATAGAACACTCCACCCAATAACAGCAGAAAACATTTCTCTCAAGTGCACATGGACTGTTCACTGAGCTAAACAATATTCTTTTTTTGTTTTTGACATCTTTATTGGAGTATAATTTCTTTACAATGGTGTGTTAGTTTCTGCTTTATAACAAACTGAATCAAGTGTATATATACATATATCCCCATATCTCCTCCCTCTTGAGTCTCCTTCCCACCCGTCTAGGTGGACACAAAGCACGGAGCTGATCTCCCTGTGCTATGTGGCTGCTTCCCACTAGCTATCGATTTTACCATTGGAAGAAAAAACTTATAATTTCAAAGGAAACATGTAAAGTATGTTCTTGGGCCATAACAGAATTAAAATGTAGAAATCGATAACAGAAATATATCTGGAAAATCCACAAATATTTGAAAATTAAAGAACCTACTTCTACATAACCTATGGCTCAAAGAGGAAGTTTCAAGGAAAATTAAGAACTATTTTGAAGTAAATGAAAATGCAAGATATCAGTATTTGTGGAATACAGTTGATCCTTGAACAACATGAGTTTGAACTGTATGTGTTCACTTATACATGGATTCCTTTTTCAATAAATACATACTGTAGTACTACACGACCCACAGCTGGTTGAATTCAAGGATGTGGACACAGAACACCGACTGTAAAGTTATACTTGGTTTTTGTTTTGTTTGTTTTTTTTTTTGCGGTACGCGAGCCTCTCACTGCTGTGGCCTCTCCCGCTGCGGAGCACAGGCTCCGGACGCGCAGGCTCAGCGGCCATGGCTCACGGGCCCAGCCGCTCCGCGGCATGCGGGATCTTCCCGGGCCGGGGCACGAACCCGTGTCCCCTGCATTGGCAGGCGGACTCTCAACCACTGCGCCACCAGGGAAGCCCTATATTTGGTTTTTAACTGCACGGGTGTTGGTGCCCCTAACACCTACATTGTTCAAGCGTCAACGTACAGTTAAAGCACTGCTTTAAGAGAAACTTACAGCATTATGTGCTTACTTTAGAAAAGAAAAAGATCTAAAATCTGTAAACTAAGTTTCCACCTTGAGAAACTAGAGTAAGAAGGGCAAATCAAACCCAAAGCAAGTACAAGGGAAATAATAAAGACTAGAGCAGAAATCAGTGAAATCAAAACCAGAAAAACATTAGAAACAGTCATTGAAACCAAAAGCTGACAAGGCAAGACACAGAGTGAAAGAAAATATTCAATACATAGACCTGACAACGGATGTGCACCCAGAATATATAAAGAACTTTGCAAAATGGTAATTAGACCAAAAAATAAAATAAAATAAAAACTGGACAAAAACTTGAACAGACATTTCAGCAAAAAATAATCAAATGAGAAAATATACATGAAAAATATTCAACATTATTAGTCATCAGGGAAATCCCAAGTAAAACCACAATGAGATACCATTTCACATTCAATGGAATGGCCAGAATTAAAAGGAATAACAATGGTAACTTCTGGTTAGGATATAAAGCAGTTGGATCTCTCTTTCATTCTGAATAAAGTGAAATTGGTACAATCATTTTAGAAAGAAATTTGACAGTTTACTATAATGTTAAACATAATACTTATGACTCAGCATTCTATTCCTACATATTTTTCCAAAAGAAATGAAAATATGACTACAAGAATATCATGTACATGAATGTTCATAACAGCTTTGTTCATAATATTCAAAAAGTGGAAATAACCCAAATGTTCATCAGCAGCTGAATGTATAATCAAATTGTGATTTATGTAGGATTGCCAGATGAAATACAGAATTTTCAGTAAAATTTGAATCTCAGATAAATAATAATTTTTAGTATGAGTATATCCCAAGTATTGTATGAAATATACTAAAAAAGTATTCCATTGTTTACATGAAAATCAAAATTAACTGAGCTCCCTGGTTCTTGGTGTGTTTTTGTTTTTGCTAAATCTGGCAACCCAAGATAGATGCACATTGTGAATAAATAGGAGTGAATTACTGATACACACAACATGGATGAATCTCAAAAATTTTTATGCTAGATAAATGAAACAGACCAAAAAAGTACACAATGCAATTATATCAAGGCTGCAGTATACAAGATTAATATACAAAAGTCACTTTTCTATATACCAACAATGAACAAGTAGAATTGGACATTAAAAACACAATACCATTTATATTAGGACTCCAAGAAATGAAATACTTAGGTATAAATCTAACAAGATACATACAAGATTTATATAAACTACAAAACTCTGACAAATAAAATCAAAGAATTAAATAAATGGAGAGATAGTCCATATTCATGGAAAGGAAGAGGTCAATATTGTCAAAACGTCAGTTCTTCCAACTTGATCTATAGATTCTATGCAATCTGAATCGAAATCCCAGGAAGTTATTTTGTGGATATCAACAAACTGATTCTCAAGTTTATGTGGAAAGGCAAAAGACCAAGAATAGCCAACACGATGTTGAAGAAGAACAAAGTTAAAAGACTACACTATCCAACTTTCCAAGACTTATTATAAAGCTACAGTAATCAAGGCAGTACAGTATTGGTGAAAGAAAAACAAATAGATCAATTCAACAGAGTCCAGATAGTGTTTCTTTTAAAGATACCAGTGCATTCAAAAAATGTCTTTAAAACTTTGAAAATCGGTTCAGATTATTATTAATCTTCCTTAAAATCCTTGATTATCCTATGTTCTCATTCTTTTAGTCCTAGCCAAATTTTTCTTAGGGCTTCTCTTCACTACACTCTTTTAAAATAGTTTTTACAAAGAACAAATCATAAGTCAATACCAGCCAGACTGAAGTAGAGATTAAGTTGGCATTAAAACACAACTGTGATTGCCATTTCCTGTTCTAATCATCTAACCATGCTGCCTTCTGTTTCTGTTTTCTTTCCTATTTTTCATTAGAAATTTAATACCTTGGTAGGGGAAAAAGGAGCTCAAATGAGTGGAGGACAGAAACAGAATCGTGATTGCTCGAGCTTTAGTTCAAAACCCGAAGACCCTGATCTTAGATGAGGCTACCTCTGCCCTAGATACAGAAAGCGAATCAGTGGTTCAAGCCACACTGGAGAAGGTAAGTGAGAAGATTCATTTATTATTTTCATATTCCTCGTTCAACATTATTTTTAAATACAAGAAAGTATAGCTCAATAGCGGATTATTTATTAATTTCAGAGCCCTCCTTAAGGTATGGATGCAGTGATTTGGAAGAAAGAACAAGATGCTATACTTAGTGTTAAAAATATATATGAGGCTCACATCCAAGCAAGCATCCCATATATACCTCCATTCCAACAGGTCTGCACTTTCCACCTCCCCAGAGTAATTCCACACCCCTACCACCATCACAATTATAATCGCATCCACCCTTTGTCTCTTCCATATAGACCCGTGGGATTTTCTTCTCTGGCCATTTTTTCCTCTTTGGGCAACCCTAGAGTATTCATTTTAACTTAATTTCACTTTAAGTGGAGAAGCATACAGTGTGGTTTCCCTTGACCTTGAACCATCCTCCTTCAACAGCCCTGGGCCCATCACACTGACTTCCTGCTCATTGCAAGCTGTTGCACATGCTTCATGGCCACAATGCAGAATTGGCCCTTTACCATATTGCACTGCATCAGGGAGGGTAGTTAGTGGTGGTGATATGAAAAGCCACAGAATACTTTTTTCAGTGGCCGAACACTCTTTTAAATCATAACCTTCAAACTCTTCAGAAGGCTTAATGGAACTTTTTACTTTGTGCTTGTCTGAAAATGGGTTGTGTTTTTCTCTCTAAGAAAATTACAGGCTTTTCTTTTTAAACACTGATTTTGTGTGACCAGAAATGGATACTGGCAGCCAGACTGCCCACTGCTTATTGAAAAATCTATTAGTTACTATTATCAACTTACAGATCAGATTTTATAAGTTTTTACCGTTGTTTCCATCTCAAATGATGAGAGTGCCACATGTTGCTCATGATATTTCTTATTTTCATAAAATAAGCAAGTGATATGAAAATCCATGTTCATTGTGGACACTTTGCCAGTTTGGTTCATTTTGGTGGAGAAGAAACGATGATTCCCTCAAAAGCATGTCTCATACTTTATTCATTTTTTTATACTTAGTAACTAGGACAGCGCTCTATTTATAGAATACACTCAAATTGTGTTTATTAACTGTGATGTTTAGTTACTTAGGGCTTGAATGTACTGAAAAATGATTACACTTAACCATCTCAAATTACAGTTTTTCTAGTTTTATTGAAATATAATTGATATACATATATAAGATTTTTTAAAAATACTGTAATAGGCTGTGAAGTTGTTTAGAGGTTAAATGTTGTACCCATTGTCTTTTCATCCAATATGTTAATCACTTCAGGCAATCAAAACTTGTTCAGACTTTTAAAATAAACAGTTGCTTAGTGACATGATAAACTAATAAATATTTTTTTCCTACTGGTTGAAATGAAATCTATATCATAAGTGAAAAGAAAAGAATACAAAATGTTTGTAAACTATTATTCCAAGTATATATTTTTAAAATTCAATTATGTTATTTTCCAGTTTTTAAAGGGTGTAATTAAATCAACATTGTAGAGATGTATGGGTGTGAAACTGCTTTAAATAGACTTTGCTGATCTTTTATGGAGTGAGGGTAAATGGTAGCAAATGAGGTGACAAGTAGTGCAGTAAACTCATGAAATACATATGCTTCAGTATATAATTGACTTGTGGTGAAGAGGCGAGTTAAAATACAGGCAAGGAAATGAACACTCTAGTGCCATGACAGTCCTGTACACCCACTACACAGATGGTGGTTGCAGAACCAAGTCTTTAAAGAGGTCCCCACCTAAGGAGGTTAGGGCATTCAACAGGTCTTGTTTCTGCTCATCTGTCTAAGAACTCTCAGACGCTGTGGCATGACATGGCCTAACCCACAGCAGTTGACAGATTGTTTTATAGCTCAAAATACCATGTAAACCACTAACCAACAAAGAGGGAACAATAAAATGTATTATTTCTTACTGGTGAATGCTGCATCCACCTCCCTCCACAGCCAGCCTTCAGATATCCTCCCAGCCCCTCCTCTCCATTACCTCATTGTCTTCCTTTCATATGAAACTCTAGAATCAGTAGAACTAATCTATAGTGATAAAAAAAAATCAAATCAATAGTTTACTGGGGCAGGGGGTGGGTTTTGATTGAAAAGGGGCATGAGGGAAATATCACTCTTGTTCTCACTTGGATTATTGCAATAGCTGTTTCTCATGCCCGCTTCAATCTGTTCTCAACACCGCAGCCAGACGACGTTACTAAAATGTAAATTTGATCATGTCGTTCTTCTGCTTCAAATCCTTCAATGCCTCCTTATCTCACTTCTTACTCTAAGTAAAAACCAAATTCCTTACAGTAGCTACAAGGTTCTATGGAGTTGGGCACCAAGCTCCTCCTGGAACCTGACACCCTACCACTCTACCCCACATTGGCTGCCCCTTAAACATACCTTAACACTTTTCATCAGCTAACATACTATATATGTATTTGTTTATTTTGTTATCTCCCTTTCTCCACTGGAATATCTACTCTTTGTTGTCAAAGGCATTATTTGGTTAACTGCAGCATACCCAGCGTTAGAACAATGCCTGGCCACTATTAGACAGCCAATAAATATTTGTTGAACAGTATCTGGATGAGTGTGATACAGAATAGTTCCAAGGCCTGAAGTGCTCTTTTCTGGACTTCTTAGTTTAGGCTTGCTGCAATCTAGTTTTGCTTCACTAATCTTGTTCAAGAGGAGGACTTAGGATTAGTGGATAAAGATCTATACTGCAAGCTATGGAGTTCCACTCTGCTACTTGTTTAGACCCAGCATGCCAATGCAGCAGGCTTCCAGGTTATCCTACCATGAGGAGTCGTGGCAGTGAACACCTGCAGGCCCCTGGGGAAGCAGAGGAAGCCCACACTGATTTTAGGATAAAGCCTGTAAAAGCTCTTTGAAATGTTAAAAGTAGTATGCAAATCTACGGAATAATTATTATGAAGGGGATTCAGCTACACCACATTAATGGAGTACCTTTAAAAAGACCCTTTGCTAATTATGAAAGATGGGTTTCCATCACAGCTTTATTCTTTGAAGAGACCGAGCTGCTTTGTTGCAGCCCTCATAGGCTTTTCTTTATCATCACTTCTCTTTCTCATGTGATGCATTGTTTGTCTTCCTCTGAGGTGACTTACATTATGTTTATACCACTTGGAGAATTAATAAGTAAATTGGTATATTACATTAAGCTGTGGGTTACCTTATTATATTAAGCCCAAGAAGTGGTTATCCAAAGCTGAAGTTAGGTTAATTATTACACACACACACACACACTCACACATGTTTTGGTGTGTCTGTCAGATATCTTACTTTCTCTTTATATATGGAATTGGGAATGTTTTAGATTTTTTCTTTTTCTTTTCCTTTTTTTTTTTTTTTTTTTTTTTTTCTTTTTTTAACAACTTTATTGG